>NC_134703.1:70569004-70910504 GCF_043290135.1 Rhipicephalus microplus
GGTGCCATCTAGCAAGGCGCAGTTGAAACAAACGCGTCTGCAATCTCAGAGCCAATGGAGGGGAATTGATCAATGTACGTCGTTGTCACTGCGGCTCCCACTGCTTTCGGTCTGCTCCTACTAGCGCAGTAAAGCCGGGCAACGTTGTACACGCCAACAGTGATGTGAGTCGGTCCGGTCGGTCCGCTTCTTTAGGCGGGTAAACTGAAGTGTGCTAACCCTATGCGGACCACTAAAATGTGATTTTATTTCAAAATAGGCAATTCCTTCGCACAAAAGTAACACTACGAGGTTTCTGGATCGCCATTCAAAAACCAACGTCGAATTATTAGTTGACTTTAGTGTGCCTTTAAAGTCAAAGTTTAAGGGTCTCTAATGTTTTATAAATAATATATATGCAATCCTACGATACAGCTGTCATGTCGTGTAAAGACCAACTGTAGTTAAGAGCAATGCACTGAAGGTGATTGACAGTTCATATCAATGAAAGATTGGAGCGAAGAACGACATTTGTAATTTTAATTCGAGAGTGGTAAAAAAAATCAGTACATCTCTACAAAGTGAATGAGGGCGAGTAGGCGACGCTATAGGTCCTAAGGCCTAAACTGTTTACGTCGAAGTCACCTACTGGTATAAAGAACGGATAGATGGACGGACGGATGGATGGACATGTGACAGTATGCACGGCCACACGGAAGAACGAATGAATGAGCAGACGGGTAGACAGACGGTGCTGGTGATCATGCATTGTGCTGTCGTATAGTTTATTTGTCCCTGAAAGCTGGCATTGACAGTGTTGACCTAACAAACACCTAGAATAAATATCATGGTTCCAACAGGAGTCGTACAACACTATTCTGCGTGGCAATGAAGTATTCTACCACAGGGCCACGTCAGGTTTCGGAAGTGGCTATCCAAACCTATAAACACTAGAAACGTACTCCTATCGTACAGCTGTCACGTCGGGTTAACGACAATTGCAGTGAAACACCATTCTCTCAAGCTCATTTATCCAGCAGTGCCCAAGGCTGCCATATCAACCGCGCTTCATATCAAGCACTACATATCACTCCACGGCTTCCCGTGTCGCTGATACTTATGTTGCTGTTGAGATCGTCACGCAACAGTAAACATGTCCCTGTTTAACATAAATCTGTGCACACAATATTTGTACATATATTTAGCATAATTTCGTACCATTTAACTCCATAAAAAATCATAACAGTCACCTTCTCTCCGCATGCTTCCTATAACGTCCATTTCCAAAGACGTGGAATCTGTCGAATTTTGTTTTGTGTTACCTGGTAAAGCGATGGTTGTATAACTAAACGAAACAAGGAACACATTTATACGCATAAAATTGCGGCCACTGGTGTTTACAGCACGCGAGCTGACTGAAACACGTGAAATAAGCGAAGAAGGCATCCTATATTACTAATCCATAGTGCAGTCCCGACTTAAAAGAAGATGAAAAAAAAAATCGCCCTGCCCCAAAGGCGCCACAATACGCGAGCAAGCTTCTCGACTTTGCAGTTTACGCTTCAGAATGTTGAAAATTCGGTATCTCGTCATGCGCTCTGTTGGTCGAGATTGAGATTGTTTTAGGCCCCGCAATATTGAGCCTGCGCTGCGGTCTTCTGCATCTCAGCGCACTATGGAGTCTCCCATAGCGAGCGCGAGAATTGTGGCCACTCGTTTTGCTGGAAACGTATGCAAACAGAAAATGAGTCAAACGTGAAAATAGAGATGAGAAGCAGTAAGACATATGCGATTGTGCTGGCTGAGAAGATATATATATATATATATATATATATATAGGCAGGCATGGTGGCGAAAATGGCCGTAGCGTTGCAATAAGTCAAGTAGATCCTCCAAGAGAACGGTAACAACGGAAGTGTTTAATTCGACAGTTTCGGCCAGAGTCTGGCCTTCATCAGGAGTCATGGTACATTCTGTTTGCGCTCACATTTATAGTATTTTGGGTAAAAAATGAGAGGGAAGGAACGAAAAAAAAAAAAAAAAAAAAAAAAAACAGAAAGAAAGAAAGAGTTTGAAAAACGAGAGAGGAAAGGATATCCAGAAAGTTCCAGGTTCCACTGTGCTTCGCGAGTGGCGTCGTCAGTGTGTATTTTCTTAGTATTGCGTTCAGTGCAGTTTGGTGGCGGTCCCTTTATTGTAGACGGGGCCTGGCTAAGGTAAGGGCTTGCGTGTCGCGAAAAATGCTTTTTTTATTATTATTATTATTATTATTTTTTTTTTTTTTTTTTTTTTTTTTTTTTTTTTTTTTTTTTTTTTAAAGACCGTCACTAATTCGGCGTCGGGGACAGCGTTCCGAGGCTCCAGGAAGTCGGCGCGGGAGAAAATGTTTCTTAAGGCGCTGTCTGTCGTTTTGAATGCTATTTTGCTCTGCGAATCCGCGTTTGGGGGTTTTAATTGTGTATGGGGTGGCCCTTCTATATGTCGGGCTTTGTTGTCGAAATGCGGGAAGGGTTTCCAAACTGCGAGAAAGGACGTTTGAAGTGATTGCTATTTTGTACTGGGAAACCGCGTTCGGGGCGTTTAGTTGTGTATGTGGATGTCGGGCTTTGTTGCCAAAATCGGGGAAGGGTTGCCAAAAGGCGAGAAGGGGCGTTTGAAGTGATTGCATTTTGTTCTGGGAATCCACGTTCGGGGCTTTTAGTTGTGCATGCGGTGACCCTTCGACAAGTCGGGCTTACAACTATTGTTCGGTTATTCAGAGAAATAGAAATAGACGACAGTGGTTCACTGAAACACGCAAAGATATTTGTAGTTGTCCAGTCCTCGTCGCCGCCACAGTGCCGCGAAATCTTGAACTGTTATGATTACAATTATAAACTTACATATACACACATACACCCCCATACATATGCGCATATGCATAAGTACATATACACATATAAATGCATATGTATATATTATAGTGCTTTGATTGCTGCAAGTGTACCCGGACTTTCATTTATGCCTTTTTCGAGGGTGTTAAATCGGTGTATGAGGTATGATTCACGTTGTTCACGTTCCCGGTTTGATTTAAATCCTGTTTCTAAAAGTGTGACTGACAATTTGTCGAAGGAGTGGCCGGGAAGGTTAAGGTGTTTTGATAGAGGTAGATTCGGCGCTGATTTCGCGTGGGCTCTGTGATTATTGAAACGAATCCTAAAGGGTGTTTCCGTTTGTCCGATGTATTGCATGCCGCACACGTTGCATTCAAGTAGATATACCACATTAGGGGAATCGCATGTTAGATTTCCTCGTATGTTAATTGAAAAGTTGGATTGTGTGCTGCTTGCCTTGCTTGTATCTCGCATCGCTTTGCATACAAAACATCGAGGCTTCAGACAAGGTCGGCATGAACTGTCGGAAGTTGAAGTATTGATTTGGGAGTTTACAAGTGTGTCTTTGAGGTTGCGTGTTCGTCGGTAAACGACGCCAGGAGCCGATGGGAATGCACGTTTTAGACGTTCACTTTGTTCCAGTATGTTGTAATGTCGTTTAAGGATTTTGTTAACGTTGGGGAAATTCGTGCTGTATGTTAAACATAGGTGTGTCTGTTGCAGGTTGTGTTGTGGTGGCCGCTTCATCAGAAGGTCATCACGCTGAAGTTTTCTAGCTTTTTGAATAGCGTCATCAATTACATGTGGAGGATATTTCTGTTTTTCGAGCACGAGTTTAAGCTTTTGTGAGCTCGCGTGGAAGTCAGTGTCTTTTGAGCAAATTCGCTTAAAACGGTGGGCCTGGCCGTATGGAATGCTGTTTTTACAATGGCGTGGATGATCACTTTGGTAATGGAGGTACTGTTGTCGATCTGTTGGTTTGCGGTAGAGGGTTGTGGAAAGTTTATCATCTTCTATTATTATGGTAACGTCAAGGAAATTTACGGTTACTTGTGAGTAGGTGTGTGTGAAGTGTATGTTTGGATGCACAGTATTGTAAGTATCGATAAAGTTTAGCAGTTCATCCTCGCTGTGCTCGTGCTCGAAAAACAGAAATATCCTCCACATGTAATTGATGACGCTATTCAAAAAGCTAGAAAACTTCAGCGTGATGACCTTCTGATGAAGCGGCCACCACAACACAACCTGCAACAGACACACCTATGTTTAACATACAGCACGAATTTCCCCAACGTTAACAAAATCCTTAAACGACATTACAACATACTGGAACAAAGTGAACGTCTAAAACGTGCATTCCCATCGGCTCCTGGCGTCGTTTACCGACGAACACGCAACCTCAAAGACACACTTGTAAACTCCCAAATCAATACTTCAACTTCCGACAGTTCATGCCGACCTTGTCTGAAGCCTCGATGTTTTGTATGCAAAGCGATGCGAGATACAAGCAAGGCAAGCAGCACACAATCCAACTTTTCAATTAACATACGAGGAAATCTAACATGCGATTCCCCTAATGTGGTATATCTACTTGAATGCAACGTGTGCGGCATGCAATACATCGGACAAACGGAAACACCCTTTAGGATTCGTTTCAATAATCACAGAGCCCACGCGAAATCAGCGCCGAATCTACCTCTATCAAAACACCTTAACCTTCCCGGCCACTCCTTCGACAAATTGTCAGTCACACTTTTAGAAACAGGATTTAAATCAAACCGGGAACGTGAACAACGTGAATCATACCTCATACACCGATTTAACACCCTCGAAAAAGGCATAAATGAAAGTCCGGGTACACTTGCAGCAATCAAAGCACTATAATATATACATATGCATTTATATGTGTATATGTACTTATGCATATGCGCATATGTATGGGGGTGTATGTGTGTATATGTAAGTTTATAATTGTAATCATAACAGTTCAAGATTTCGCGGCACTGTGGCGGCGACGAGGACTGGACAACTACAAATATCTTTGCGTGTTTCAGTGAACCACTGTCGTCTATTTCTATTTCTCTGAATAACCGAACAATAGTTGTAAGCCCGACTTGTCGAAGGGTCACCGCATGCACAACTAAAAGCCCCGAACGTGGATTCCCAGAACAAAATGCAATCACTTCAAACGCCCCTTCTCGCCTTTTGGCAACCCTTCCCCGATTTTGGCAACAAAGCCCGACATCCACATACACAACTAAACGCCCCGAACGCGGTTTCCCAGTACAAAATAGCAATCACTTCAAACGTCCTTTCTCGCAGTTTGGAAACCCTTCCCGCATTTCGACAACAAAGCCCGACATATAGAAGGGCCACCCCATACACAATTAAAACCCCCAAACGCGGATTCGCAGAGCAAAATAGCATTCAAAACGACAGACAGCGCCTTAAGAAACATTTTCTCCCGCGCCGACTTCCTGGAGCCTCGGAACGCTGTCCCCGACGCCGAATTAGTGACGGTCTTTAAAAAAAAAAAAAAAAAAAAAAAAAAAAAAAAAAAAAAAAAAAAAAAAATAATAATAATAATAAAAAAAGCATTTTTCGCGACACGCAAGCCCTTACCTTAGCCAGGCCCCGTCTACAATAAAGGGACCGCCACCAAACTGCACTGAACGCAATACTAAGAAAATACACACTGACGACGCCACTCGCGAAGCACAGTGGAACCTGGAACTTTCTGGATATCCTTTCCTCTCTCGTTTTTCAAACTCTTTCTTTCTTTCTGTTTTTTTTTTTTTTTTTTTTTTTTTTTTTTTTTTTTCGTTCCTTCCCTCTCATTTTTTACCCAAAATACTATAAATGTGAGCGCAAACAGAATGTACCATGACTCCTGATGAAGGCCAGACTCTGGCCGAAACTGTCGAATTAAACACTTCCGTTGTTACCGTTCTCTTGGAGGATCTACTTGACTTATATATATATATATATATATATATATATATATATATATATATATATATATATATACATATATATATATATATATATATATATATATATATATATATATATAAATATATATATATATATATATATATATATAGAGAGAGAGAGAGAGAGAGAGAGAGAGAGAGAAATTGCAGGGACAAGATGACGTCGACAAAATTTGCTGCCACAAAATAGTTTCATTATCTTCCTCTCTTGCTTTCTCTTTTTTTTTAGTTATACGCTCCACCGTCTTCCGTGTGTAGTCACAGCACAACTCGGCTGCTTCATTCAATTTCTTTGTAGTGTTGCTTCAAGCCTGGGCTCGACGGCAGTGGCGACGCCAACCATCTGGCGTGAAATTAATAACCGTGTGTCCCACGTCGTGCATTTCCATGCTGGCATGTCATCACTTTATTCTAGCAGGAGGGCCTTTATAGAGTATAATTTGCACCATGTCCGTAATTCTGGTGACCACTTTCCCGCCCTGGGCTCCTACACTACCTATTTTCGCGCTATCCGTTTTGCCTTTGTTCGCGTGGAAATGACGACTTCCGCTTCGCACCTGCTGATTTCCCTTCGGCGCTCGCCCAGACAAACCCCTCTCTCTTCGCTCATCGTCATAAGTGATGACTCCCAAAGGCGTCATTTATTTAATTTCGCAGCGCTCGCTTATTTGTGTGCGTTGACCGGCTCACGTTTATGTCTTGCTCTTGTGAGCTTCGGTATGGTTTTGTCAATGTTTTTTCCTTATGAGCAGTGTTTTTCAGACTGACATATTTCTGGGCTCCATGTGTTCTTTTCACTCCAGCTCACACCATTATATTTAGGCCTTTATACCATATTTTTTTTTTCTTTCTGATATTAGCAATGAGAGCCAGGCAATATATTTGGCACTGTGCCTGTGTCCTCGAAGAAAGTATCCCCCTGAACCAGACCAAGAAATATAATCGAAAACACATAAAAAACTGTTTTTAGATCCCCGAATCAGGAATAGGTGCGGTTATTTTTTCTCGGGTCTTTACGGCGACGAAATTGCAACACTCGTAATTGGTTACTCCTTGACGTTACGTCGATCTAATCTCTTACATTAACGATGAAAATCATCTTGACGAAAAAAGCAAGACTTTTTGTAATCGCTAGCCTGTCTTGCCATCTCTAGCTTCATAGTCTTTAGCTTCGCAGAAATATTCTTGTGTTAGCTACTCAATTGTAGTTTGAACCCATGCCACTGAATTAAAGTGTATTTGAAAGTGCGGTGCGATGAAATTGCTTATATGTACTATTTCAATAGTTAGCGCTCACCGCTCAGTAATAATTCGGAGAGCCCTGACACCTGTGCCTGTATTCTAGCGAGAAAATGAGAAATGGAACCGTTAAGCGCAGACCACATTATTTACGTCACATAAAGATTTCCATTCACACGATGTAACCGTATGAAATCAAGAGAAAGTGAAGCTCAGGAACGTACAAAAAGCCTATTAATAGGGGATAAAAATTATGAAGCATCTCCCCAAAGGGATGATGATATGCGAAACAGTAGCGTTGCGCACGGCATTGACCTAGTTGAAATGAGCGTCGACGCGGGGGCTGGAAGAACGGTCTGATGCGAATCTCGGGTAGTGTTTACTCGAGGAAACGATTGTTTGAAACGCAAAGACGCGGGAGGCGGTTTAGTTTTCGCGTAAGTTTCGTTGCAGATAAACAAGAGAGTGTTTCCCCTGGACATGTGGTCGAGCGTTGCGGATGGTGGAGAGGGTGAAGCGAATGAGAAGTGTGTTGCGAGTGGGCCTCGGAGTTGGCAGCTGTGGGCGCTGCGGCGAGCGTGCTGCGAGTGAGGGAGAGAGCGAAGTTAGTGCGCACATTGAGGAAAACCTGCGAAGGGAACGTGACGTCAACGCGCAGCTGCGGCGTGACCTATTTGGCACCGATCCAATACCTGCAGCGAGGGTAATGCAAAGCGGCGCGTTCTTACAGACGCAAGTGCGTATGGCATTACACACGTGAATCAAAGAGCTGCTTTGTATCTAATAATGGAGCCTATACATTCATTCGCTTTATTGTTTGCTCGTTTCATTAATTTGTGCCTAACTACAAAACTAGACATCGATCAATACGTCCAGTTTTGTTCATTCACAAGATCAAGGTTCGTATATAGGTGCAACGCTTTCGTTGAGCGCTCCAGAAAAAAGCACCAGAGCACAAAGGAAATGTAGACGTCAACGGTGAAAAGCACAAAACATGCAACATTTGTATAACAGAGATGGTAGGTGGCAGAAAACAACGCAGGAAACTCGATAACACTGCTCACAACAATGACATCGCAAAGATTATGCCACGCTAATTACACTGTAGTTCACTGTTTTAATGGCACTGCTTGCGTTAAGAACCTTAAAAGTGTCTGAAATCGCTGAAATGTGAGTGAGAATACAGTGTCATAGCATTTCTGACATCAGATGTAGTACATATGCGGACTTTCGGGTTGAATTAGGCTTCAGGCAAGATCTCTAAAACAAATATTCAATCCTGAGAAGGAAGAGATTTTTTTTACTATGGCGGTTTTCTAGGTTTTTCTAAACACCAGTTTGCTCTCACATTGAGGTACATGTTATGTAAACGTACTTACGACATCAACATTATGGTAAATATGCCATTGCAGTCAGGCAGGGCAGCCTGGGCCTAAATATTGTTCTCTTGAGGGATGCAAAAGTAAACTATCATCTTTTCAGAGAAGCACCGTAAAAATGAAAACTCTTTTTCTACTCCAACTCTTTCGTAAAATACGAAGTAGACCTGTTGCTTCGGTGACGCAAATATGAGGGGCAAGCAGCAGTTTTTTGTTTTTTCTGAATGGCCCAATAAAACGCTGTTCTTGTTAAAAAAAGAACGTCTTGATAATGTTAAAAACATTTCTTTATTCACAATTTATGAATTTCTGCCAAAACATAAATGCTTTCATCTGAAATCCCACAATAAGGCCCCACTTGTGCACCTTACTATCGGGGATTCTTAAGTAAAAGCCACAACGTTTGCATACGAATCAGAATTGTATCTACAAAAGGCCCCCATCGAAATGCCACTTCAGTAGCGGGTAATGAAATCCGTGTAGCAGCGCAATACGTTAAATGCTAAGATACCATAATGGCAAATGACGGAGGACGCGAAAAATTAACACTGACACGCAGCAATGCATACATGCATATACATAGTTGAGAAAGTGCACCCGTCTTCTATACCACAACCTTTATGGCCACTCGTCATGACAGGTAAATATTATCTCCAATGATTAAAGATAAGGATATATAATTTTAAATGTGCATAAGAAAGCACCTTTATTGAACACCTGCCCATGTAGAATACTTCGCACGAAGTTCGAGGCAGTCTTATGTAAGTAGAGACAGTCGCTCATTAGGGCTGTACTACAAGAAAACAAAGACAATATTACACACATACACACAGCTTTGCACTGGGGAGCCAAGCCTGAAGAAAGTGCGGAAGTGAGCAGCCTTCTTTGTTTCTCTTCAGCCTATTTAGATGCGAAGCATCTTAGAGAAGGTTTCAATCCAGTGTGCGGCATGACCACCCTTACTGCGCATGCGCGTCTCCTCCCCCTCTCTCGTTTCCCAATGCCGACGCAGGCAGCGCCTGCTAGCCCACACTCACTCGCCCCTCTTTCTTTTCTAGGCATTCCTTCCCGCTGCGTTTGTACCTCCGTTGCGCAAGCGCGTCCCCTCCCCATCTCTCTTTTGCTACGCATCCCCCTCTCTCGCCTAGGTAGTTCGTCGAGAGATTTCTCCTGTGCGTTGCTGAGGGATGAAAATCTGCTGCGCCCCGTTAACTGAAAGTGGACTGCGGGTCTCTGTATCCAATCGAAGCCTTCTGTCTCTCACTGCCCATTAGCAGCCATTGGCATGTTCAAGTAGCAAACACCAGTCCATCACAGCGTGCTTTGCACTTCTCCAGGTTTCTCTCCTGCGCAACGCCGCGATGAGCGCCAGCGAGAACGTCGCCGCCAGTGTAAGCGTTAGTTCCCACTGCTTGGCTTCTACACAGGATTCCCTTTAGCTGGAGATGGTGCTTCTTCCTGTCTTTTTTTTGCTATTTCCATTCTATTTATTTTTTCTGTGTCTTCACACGTATTTCTTTCTCTTTCCAACCCTCAATATCTTTTTTATTTTTGTCTTTCTTTCTCTTTCTATTGCTTCGTTTGCTCTATCTCTTTTTTCTATTTATATGCATGGTCTTACTTGCGTAATGCCAAGCGAGGACAGCATGCGACAGCGTGTGGGAGAACGGGCCCGTAAATTACTCCGCACTTATCATCATTGAGGCACTCGAGGGAGAAGAGGAAGAATATTATCTTTGGCGTGAGTGCACGCTCACTATCCAAAGAAGTCTATATATTCTATTCGAGTTTTCACCTGGGTTACGCCAAGCGTAGACAGCATGCGATGACACCACCGGAGAGTATCCCGGATTCTTAAAGAAGACAAGGTCAGCACCTAAACGAAGAAAAGAACCACAACAGAAAAGCACACTAACTACAGCGGATGTTATAGTTTCCCTCCAGCTTTACGCACACCTGCTCACGCCATTTTTATCCTTGACAATAATTCTCACCCGTCAAGAGCAGTATATATATATATATATATATATATATATATATATATATATATATATATATATATATATATATATATATATATAGAAAAGAGAAAAGAGAAAAGTCGGCCCATTTTAGCGTGAATGAAAAGCCGTCATCGATCATCATAAAGACCGAGTCGAAATGCAATTGATTTCAACTCCTCATGGTCAAGATAGCGACAAAAGAAAGAATGGTCCTCTACAAAGGAGGGAGGCAGGGGGAGGTGCAAAGAGTAACAGATGACAGAGTGCAAAAGAAACTTATAAAAAGTAAAAGATAAAAGAACGTCTCACTCACTACGGGCTTGTGCCCTGGGACGAAGAATGTCCATCGGCGGTGGAAAAGGTGAGAGCGGACTGGGGTGTCCAGAATTCACAAGCACCACTGTTAAATAAGTGAGACCCGGCACAGGGAAGGCCCGGCTAGTTCTCCATCTGCTCGTGCCATCTTGAGATAAGTTATGGGTCAAAGGAAAGCAGCCGGGCACAGAGACGTAAAAGCAGCCGCGGAGTGTGCCACCAGAAGCTGAGAAAACAAATTACGCTATCTGCAGTCCTGCTGTTCAATTACGGCATTACGCAGGAACTGTGCTCGATCATGATAGCACGCTGCTTTTTTCCCGCTAGCTGTAATACTAGAAATAGTGGGAAAGGAAAGTGGGCATAAAAATATAAAAAAAAGCAGAAACGAAAGAGAGAGATGAAAAAAACAAACATGTTCTAGAAAACGCAGATGTATTAAGTAGACTTCACCCGCTTGCTACCACATATGTGTTGGGGGAGTTAGAGCATGTCTAACTACACATGTACAAACGTGAATCGACAAGGTTGGTATGACATGATTAAACCTCCAAGCTGAGTTAGAAACAAGCTAGGATTTCTCCTTTTGTTACTCTATAGGTGCGCAGTCAGCAAGGATGCCTTGATATAAGTGCACAAATGTGACTTGGTATGTTAAATCTGTGGTATGATTGAATCTCAAATCTCACGACTACGACATGGTGAAGACATAACACAGACGAGCGCTGATTTACGGAGGACTATTGTGAGCCTGCCGTGTTTTAAATGCGGAGCATCTCTTAGTCGCATGGTGTCGCGCTTCTGCGTCGGCGGTGGCGTCATCCACATCGTTATCGTGTCTCGCAATCTAGTACCGCATGTTCGCATCTCGTGCCGGCACAGAAAGACACCCACAAAACTGTCGCTCCTCTCCCCATCTCTTGCCTCCAAAAATTGTGACACGACGTCTGTGAAAGGGAAAATCAGCAACCCGCAGCAACTAGATCGAAAACATAATATGAGGAGCAAAAAATAATCAATGAACAATCGGATTCGATCAGAATGAAGTGAACTGAAAGGTTGACCAGAATGATCATTGCGAAAAAAACGGTGCGACAATCGCTTATTATAAACAAAATTTACAGCAACCACTTCTTTCAGTGAAGTATGACGAAATAACGGTTCACTACGCCTGGCTCTGCAATGGTTAGTGATTTTACGAGTGTTGCCCACTCTGTATAACTTGCATAAATTAGATGTATATGAGTATCTTTAATGCTTTCGAATAGTGAACTGCTCTCCAAAGCTGTATCCAACATTTTTTTTACATTTACGAAAGAACATCGTAAAAGTTTTTTTTTGAAAATACCCGCTTCACGAAGTGTCATCAGAATACTTGAAACATGATCTCTTCACGAGGGCTTGGGAGCTAGCGTCGATGAAATATAGTGTTTTTTTCTTATTTTCATTGATGTAAGGTACAGATAAGTGACCTTAAGCTTTGATGAAGAAGTTTCTCACAATGTTTTTATCCTCAGAAAAGATGTCATGACGGCATTGCAGTGGCTTCTAAAACGCTTTCCAACGAAAAACTCCTATACATTATTTCATTTTCAGTGGCATTCGAATGAAGAATGCTCTGGAATATTTCCTACAACTTCTTTTACACTCGCATTTCCCGTACTAGACAGTCTCTTTTTTCACTGCGGGGAGACACCATGGTACGTGTGCTATCTTCAGCAGTCATTGGGCGTAGTAAGCAAACGTGTTCTGGTGTGCGATGTGCGCGTGGACTGCAAATTAGGTAATATACGAACGAGAACTAAGAGTGTTGCACGATGGCGTAACTAGCCGCATCACCAAATTCGTGGATGGTAGACGTCAGCTAGCTAGCTGCTTTCTGTTCTCTTTTTAGAGATTAACAACTTACGCTACCTGCGCATCGATATGTCTCTGTTATTATTTTCTTCATTTTGAAGCCTTGCGTGCTTCAGAACAAACCGACAGGAATCGGGTGTCTAAAATCAATATGAGAGCCCGCAGGGTACTTCGGGATAGCCTTCGCCAGTGACTTACAAATTGGATTTGGCGTGTAGCTCATACCTGCCGCACAGAATGCGGTACACACATGGCAACTGCAATCAATTATGACATTTCTTTGTGTTTGGCCAGGTATGGCCAGTGTCTGCTTCTTTCATTTCACAGCTTTTCTTTTTTTGTAGTACTTTAGTGATGGCTTTTTGGAAGGCTCTCATGCAGATATTGGTTACGTGAGCGCCCGTATCGTATACGGGATCTCGCAAGCATTATGTAGCTAAAGACGGTCTCAGCATAGCATAAACATATCTGTATTCCTCGCTGTATACCACGGGTATGTGTAATATTTGATTTATGAGGACCCTTTGTTTGAGTGTTGCAGTTGGAAATTCCTTGGTGCTTACAACTAATATTTATATGCTTGAAACGTCGTTTCCTGCATTACTGGTACACTTTAACTGCACAAAACTTTTAGGAGCTTGCTCGACGAGCTTCTTATGCTCGCGCTTTGTCCCGCAGCTGCGTCCAGTGTGTACGCCAGTGTTGCCAGTGTACACTTCTCCGGTCACCGCTCACGGCCGCCTCTCCTGTGATTTCGAGCAATGCTCACCAGATAGCACACCACCCACCATGGAGTCAGTTTTCGATAGCCCGCGTGCTCACCTCCTCGCGACTAGGTTCAGTTCGTTCTCGTCGCTTAGACATGCAACACGTGACAAGTTCCTACGACGGGTGTTACGCATGGGTACCTATATTCCTGCAAGCTCACTCATCTGCCAGTTCCCAACCCCGTTGAAGAACGTCTGTTAGCTCCACGGCTGCCATTTACGAGCATTAAGCATTTGACTAGCGGCAGCGGCCAGTGTGGGATAAAGGAGCAGGTGGTTAACGTCCCGATCGACTTGGCCGACACTGTGCAATGCTGGTCGGGGAACGTGCCCGACAGCGCTGCCTTTGACGTACACGTCATGCGCCAGCTCTAACTGGAATGGTCTCACCATGAAACGCCCCGTGCACCTCCAAGCAAGCTCCTTCAACATCATTAACTTTGTGGATATGATGGCGATTTTTAAGAGACCACGTAGAATCGACGAAAAAGGTATATTCGTGCGTTGTATCATGCTAGATAGGTTGATTTCACCTCGATCACTCTGCATATCAAAACGAATACTAAAAGAATGAGAAAATTTCTTTGTTGTTGACAGAACCCCTTCCGAATAACATATTGATATTGTATTGCACACTGAAGACATTAAGTATTTATTAGCTCGCTATACGTACTGTACGCGAGAATCTCTTGTATTTGCAGCCCTCTCCAATATAGCTTTCAAAAAAGCGTAGGACAGCTTAGTACTAGTTGATCGAAGACGGTGGTAGCAGTCAAGCTGGTGGCATTCCCTTCCTATCCAACTTAACCCCCTATCTCTTTCTTCCTCTCTTTTTATTTGTTTCTTATATTTCTGCCTATCTTTCTCTATCTGCCATTTCTTGCTCTCTCTCTCTCAGTATGTCTCACATTCCATTTCAATATTTCTTTCCATCTCTCTCTCTCTCTCTCTATGTACATATACAAGAATCTTGCATGCCTTCTCTTGTCCCATCTCTTGCTCTCAGCCTTTCGTTCTCTTCGTTCTCGTCTTTCTTTTCTTTTCTACAGTACGTTGTACTCTCTTCTGTTCTCCTCTACCTGCTTCTCCTTCTGACGTCAGTCACTTCCTACTCCAACCTCCTTGCTGTACTTTACTAAACAAGCATATGTTGTACTCTACTAGCCGCTCACCTCCAGCTTGTGTGTGCGCGGCTTCAGCTCTTGCCTCGCGAAGAGACTTCTTGCCCTTAAATATCTTTCTTTCTCTGTCTTCAACTTTTTTCTTATTCTCTTTCTCTTTTTCTTTCTCTATCTCTCTACTCGTTATCTCACCTGTCAGAGCAATTACATCCCACGCAGGAGCAATCTGCACTCCTATTTTTGGATCGAAGCCGATGAAAATAAGATAACGATGACGAAGAAGGAGTACACAAATAGAGAGCGTGCCGGCTCATGATAATGTTTTCCTGGTGACGCCGCATAAACTAAGGCGTCCTACAACTTCGCTAGTAAAGTTTTTTTTTTAAATACCTTCCCACTGCAGGTGCTTGCACCTATAACTCGCATGCACCAGTGCCAGGTGCACAGCAAGATCTAACACTTTTCTGTTTATATTTGTTCCAAGCTTCTGACTTGGAATAATGATGTTCGGATTCATATGATATTTTAAAAGACATAAACCAGTGTCCTGAATAGCTGTGAATATTCCAAACTGTGGTCAGAATACCAATAAAACCCTTCCGTAGGCAATTAAACGCGAGAATTTAGCCCACGGCTATTTTATAACAGCAATCGGGAGGTGAAAATAACCTCGGGTCTTCATAACATGTTAGAGCCGCATGGACCATCACTGAAATGAAGCTTCTAGAATGGACGGCGAACGTGTCAAACGTGTGCATCATGTGGATTATCGCGAAAGGCGAATGAGGCTGGCTGCCTCCGTGAAGTCAACTCAGGTCTGATATTCAAGGCAAACATACCAATGACATTGGTGGATTAGGGATCGCAAAAAACTTGCGCGGTACTCAAAAACAGTTTCTTTTTACTGTGCTTTGTTGTGAACAGCGGTATCGTCGGCATCAAGCGTACCGCTAATCAGGATTGCTGAGTTGGCTATGTTTCTAGAAACTCCACACGCGAGAAGCCCTTCGGCATCACTTCGGCACGCTTCGGCTCTGCTACGACACTGCTTCTAAATACCAACGGGTAACCAGTGATAAAACAAATGAATAAAAAGAGATGTCACACAAAATATTCGGGCAAATGCTGCAAATCTAACTGTGCTTCTGTATATCTGATAGATAATGTGATAATGCCTGAAATACGGTTAGAATAAAGGTTGAGAATGAGCAAGATTGTATTTAATAGGCACAAACCACACACTTGAAAATCTTCACGAATGGGACTTAACGTGGTGAGTTCTGTGGTCCTGACGACCGATACAGAAGCACACCATAGGCTTCGGTGCAAAAGTAGTCTTTTCCTCGGCGTGCACTTGTGCGATTAAAAAAACACCTTTGCTGAAGCCGAGTGATGAAAATAGATCACGTACAACATAAAAGAAATAACAAATTTGCACTCGTGCTTTTGTTTTGAAAACCACAAGAGAAGTAAAAAAAAAACGTAGCATCACCTAAAGGCTAGGCAGCAAATTCAGTTTCTTAAGCCAGTGAAACGGCGGGGAGTGAATGAGAACAGTAAGCGAAGAAGTGATTGAAAAGCTGAATGAGCGTCTCAGTCAGCCGCAAATCCTCATTTTCTCGACATATCAAATTAACAGACGTAAGCGAAGAGAAGATCCTAGGAACAAGTGGTGTCGAACCCCAGGAGCGCAGCGAACGGGCTCTTTTTGTGGGATCTATGCCCACCAACGTCTGCAGCGGCGCAGGCGGTGAACCATCAAGGAAATTGCTTTTGGATGGCAACTGCTGCACCCATACTATAGACGCCGTGTTGCACACGGGAGAGCAACAAGGCAAAGGTGGCAGATTGAAGTAACGCTCGTCAAATAATCAAAACGAAAGAAAAGGAAAGGGGCTGGTATAGGGCATGTATGGGTCGGTTGCGAGGAAGAGATGAGTTAGAGATACTGAGATGGAGCAGGAAGTTAAGTGGGGCGGGAGATGCACCAGCCAACGCTAGCAAAAGCCTATCCTCGTCTCGTAGAAGCTGCCAAGACTAACACGTTGCTGCATCGGGATAAACTGGGACCGCTTTGAGCCCGAACGATGGTTCGCTCCCACACACACGTAAGAGGGGCATTGCTGATGCAGTAAGGAGCAATCAAGAGCAGCAATGAATAACGTTGTGCGTGAGCGGATATGTCCACCGATATTATTACATAAAGTCGGATAGATAGCTGGCTGGGGTAGGTAGTTGGGATGCAGGTTGCATGAAGAACTAAAGTTATATTTGTTTAGTTTTTCTGCGCGCAGTGCGGAACGCCTGAGCGAAAAAAGTTGAGTGAATGTCGAAGTCTTGTTTATTAACCGATGTTCATTAAAGAGGTTTTGGGGAAGTTCATACGATAAATGATGAAATAATAATTTTAACTATGTACAACTCACTGCATTGCGAGATTATGACATTAAGATAAAGATTTAGCAGCGGCTTAACGATCGTATCTTTATTTGAATGCACGCTAAAGAACCCCAGGTGGTCGAAATTTCCGGAGCCCTCCACTACGGCGTCTCTCATTATCATATGGTGGTTGTGGGACGTTAAACCCCACATAAAAAAAAAAAACGATCGTATCTTTGGCACTGCTGCTCTACACCTTGTTTGGCAACAAAAGCTTAGTCACGTAGACGAAATGCTTTACAGACAAAGCACGCTTTACAGGAATAAACTTGAAGCGTTTGAGCAGCCATAGGTGCAAGCGCTTGACAGCATACGTGATTCATTCATGTGCTAGTGTACCACCCACATAACGAATGGACACACACACACACACACACACACACACACACACACACACACACACACACACACACACACACACACACACACACACACACACACATATATATATATATATACACACACATACACACACACACACACGCATACATACATACATACATACATACATACATACATACATATATACATACAAGGTGCTGGCTTCAACAATATATTTTGTTATTTAGTTCAATTCGCATGTGAGCGAGAAGTGTTTAGATCTGGAAACGAGTGTTTATATTTATCAGCGGCTGTCATGCAAATCGTGGGGCCACGCGTTGCCGTTTTTCTTGTCCTATTGGCCATGATTGCAGGTGAATCATACAGGTCATGAACAAAGGAAAGACTCAGGGACGCAAAGAAGAAAATTCAGTTTTTTCTGCAAAACGTTGTTTGTCTGTATGGCACACCTGTAATGGTAAAGCCTATGTAATAAAGGAACATGTGCGCATAGCAGCGGAGCTGCTATGCACACATGCTATTCGACTATGCTATTCAACTATTTTTTTGGTGTACAAAAATGTTTCGTTATAGCCTGGTGTTATAGACAATATTCCTCACGATTGCTCATTTATCACGCGGGCAGCACACCGATAATCGAATGATCGGGATACGCACACAACTGGGTGCAATTTTCTTCTGTAGAGAAGTTTTGCCTGTTAGATACAACGTCACTGCGGCAAAGTCCATTAACCTTGGAACGTGGAGCGTCAGCAGCAGACCCAAGACCACGAGCATTTAATTGGAATTTAGTATTGTGCGAGTACAAGAAAAAGCTGTTTCGTTTCTAGTCTGCAAAATTGTCGGTCATTATTCATGCATTTATTTGCATAAAGTGTGTAGACTCGCAATACCATCGCAAGCAGGCTCACCATGAATAATCTCCAAATGTTCAACGTGTCTCTTCGAAGTTTCACATGTGCTTCTAGATACACAAGAGTTCACAAATCGTTAAAATAAAAGGCATAAAATCAAATGTAGCCATGATAATCAAGGGGCTTGCCTTCAGATTCATTAGGTGGTGCTACATTTTCCAATGAAGTAACAAGTTGAAAGCATTCACTAAGCATTATTTGCCGTAGTGCTCATCGACATGAATTCTCCATTCTTTGCGCACTGTCATTTTAGGTCACTTCAGTAATATGAACGTTTAATTTGAATTTCAGCCTTATAATTTATATTGAACACAAACAGAAGCATCAATGAAAAAAGAATCACTCTCGCTCGGAAACTCTACCTGTAAAAGTTTTGATTACTGGCTCATTTTGTCTTTTATAAGTTGTACGAGCAACAAAAGACACTCTTGTTTCTCTCCTGAACAGTTCCAATAAAGCGCTGACTTCTGATTTAAAAAAAAATTAGAACATTGATGGTTTAGGGTGAGATAAAAGGGACACTAAAAAGCAAAGCGATTTTTCGCGCATGACTAGGTACAATTTACAAATCCCGAAACACCACTCTTACCATGACATGGCGCTTGGTAAGAGAGAAAACGCAATAAAAAATGTGGGTGGAGACACTACCATAAGATTTCCGCACCAAACACCGTGACGTAGTAACTTTTGAAAGCATGGACTGGGTGTTGCATAGCTTTTCCTTGATAAAAAATTTGGCGTACCAAGAAGTTGAGGGTTCGGTTCCCACACGGCGGAACTTCTAGATTTTCCTCAGCTTCTGTTTGTGCTTAATTTAATGATGTCACTTCCACGACAGAAATGACGTCTGAGAAGTTGTGATGGAAACCGGCATCAACATTTTTTGTGTTCAAATGGAACAATTCAGAACAAGTAGGAAAAATCCATCAGGTGTTGTCAACCTGATAAACTTTGAGTGATGAACGCCTGTTAGGACCGCCGCTTCCTATATGAAAAGACTAATAAAAGTTATATATCATAATCGGCAAACTTTCAGTGCGTAACATAGAGCTACTGAATAACAAATCCGTAGCAGTACACTGTTATTTCCTCCAATATTACCGAGAAAGTAATTCATTAAGGCCTACCAGGGGCTTCCACGCTACGGCTTTGAAAAAATTCTCTCATTTAAACCGCAGCTAGGACGGCACCACTTCTAAATACTAAGGCGTAACAAGTGATACCGAATAGGGCTTGCATGACATCACACTAGACATTTTGCACTTGCTGTTTACAGAGATAATTCTTTAGGCATCACCTCTCGGTCGGAAAGTGTAAACAGTTAGGCAGCATTTGCATAAATGGGCATGTAACATAGACTTTGCAAGGGGGGCCCCGAACGTGCTCAAAACGAGGATCGCTGGAATCCGGTTGCAAAACTCGCCGATGACGATGAAGCAACGTCGCTCTACAGTGTACGCCAGCGTTGCTACGCGCAACTATCTCTGTGAACAGCCGAAACACGGCCTATTCACATGGTGATGAAGAGCCTTCGACAAAAAAAAAAAGAGTTCCAAGAATTTCGCCAGCCTGCAACGGAGACTTTGTACCTCGGCGACCAAGCCACCAAGGGACCGTATTCAGACAAGTTTTTCAGGGAAGCCTAGATGACGCACTTTATCGGCTAAGTGAATGCACAGCTTCTAAATACATTTGGGGTCCCTTGAGGATTTTTCGGGTGCCTTTCATAAAAAGTTTCCAGTCTCTGGTGGGATACGTTGGAGCAGATTTATTATGCTGTGCAAATATTTTGCCTCTTCGTCCAACAGTGTTTGAAAGACACCTACTTGTTTTAAGTAACCCTATCTTCGCTGAAGTTCTTGCATGTAGCCGCAAAAAATTTTAGTCCTCCTATTATACGATCTGCTCAGCTGCAGACTTGGAGTTAAATGCTACCAAATACGACATCGTGAGGAAGATAAATAAAAAAATATCTCTCATGTGGTGGGACCTCTGATAAAGTACGCTGGTAATTTATAAAACTCACCTGATCCACTCTTCCTCATCACTATGCTGACTTTACACGAAGTTCAGTTTAGCTACCTAACCCAGCAGTTTTGAATGCATCCGGTGAAAATGACGTTGTAAAACTTTCAATTATTTTTCCACACTTGCGTACGTCACCCTAACATGTAGTTAAATGTAGTAAGTGATGTTAAAGGGCCAAGCTAAACTTTGCTAGTGGTTATGATTCATCGTCCTTCAGACAATGCTGTGATTTTTATTTGAGAATCGCGCTACTTTTAAAACTATTAGTGCCCTGAAATGCTGCGACAGTGGACTTTTACTTCTAAGAATGCCACTTAAATGAATATTTCAAAATAAGGAACTTTTTAGAAATACCTCGTGGTTTTTGTAGTCAACGAAAAAATCTTTCAGATAAAACGCCGTCTGGATTCAGTTGAACGAAGCTGGTCTCAAGAGCTCGTTTTCAAGGTGTATTCAATGAATTTTGCGTTTTACAACACTAGCGTGAGCAATAAATGCCACCTGCGAATCGCTCTACCATCGGCGGAAGTGCAACGGCACTTGTGCATGCAGCATGGCAAAGCGACTGTGTGGAATACGGAAATGGGCCACGTGCACTTCAATACCTACGTGTCTACGCAGAGCTGTAAGAAGCTGTAACCGTAAAAGAAAGAGGAAGAGTCCAAAGGAGTAAGTGCTCAAGCAAATTTAAATCCTGGATCTCCTGCCGAGCCTGATGAATAGATTAGAAAGCTGCGAGACAATGTCGCAGCAACAAGCTCTGCCATAGATATTGCACAGTGATGTAGACTCTGCATAGCTAGCTTTTTCTCTTCTCGCTCTTCGAGGGTGCCAGTCTAAATGAAAAAAAAATCAGCAGATCCCACGTACTCGAAAATCGACGTTATGCGAAGCATGCGGAGGAAAGGTGACCATGTTGCAATATTTTATTGAGCGAATCGTCATGAAATGACGCTAAAGATACGTACAATAGTTGTACGCACAGACATATGTTGAAGAGTTGCAGATTTTTATATAACCAGTTGTTTATACTTACACAACAATGCCAGCTAGAACATGCGTATTAGCAACACCAGAAGCTGATACGAAGTGCTGACTCTCTGGACAATGCTGGCCCCGGAAACTGCTACATAAATCAACTTGAGCGCACTGGCGCTAACCTGACGTGAAGGCTGTATGAAAGGAGTACATACATATGTAATGTTTATAAAATTGAGTAGGCAGCACTGCAACCACTATGGACGTGTCGCGAAGATTAGCGTCTATTTGAAAAGCTTTTCTAAGACTAAGCGTAGGTCTGTAGTAAAACACTTCGTTGCCAAGCTGAATGCTTGTATTCATTTCCAGCTGGGACTCTGACATTCAGTTTTTCTGTTCGTCGGGTGGACGCTACCAATGTGGGGTATTTCCTAACCGTGCGTTAAAATTGCCCATGTATGTTCTCGTCGTTCCTGGGTAGATACTAAGTGTTCATCACCTGTGGCACATACCGCATACCAGCGTCACATACCCGCTTGTTGGTATGTGCCACTGTCTGGTGGGAAGTGTTTATTTACGTATGCGAAGGGATTGTGGCATTATTCATGTCTTGACCAATACGTGATATTCTTCAAACCTTCTTACCCTTCCATGCTGATTTTGGTTCGCGCCAAGTTGAGGGGGTTACCACGAAAGCACCCAAACATAAGCGGCTAGATAGATAGATAGATAGATAGATAGATAGATAGATAGATAGATAGATAGATAGATAGATAGATAGATAGATAGATAGATAGATACGCTCAAGGTCGCCAAAGTTCGCTAAGAAATGCTTCGCATTTAATAGCAGAATTCTTTTCGAGGTTAATCGCATATAACATGGTATGCGTCATTTCCCTTGCGCCCAATGAGGATTCATATTCCAGCGAATATTCAGTTCTCTCCACTTTCCGTTATGTGAACTATTTTCCTGGGTTTCTTGAAGTTCACTCATTTGAGAGGTCACTGTAATAAGTCTTTGTGTAAGTATTGTTCTACAGAATAAATTTAAATGTACCTTCTAAACCTTGAAGCTATTTCAAAAAACATCAGGCCTGCACGGAAGGCGCAGCACAGTCACAGCGAAAGCTTGAGAGTGGCCTTTCAGATAATTTTCTAAACCCTCAATGTATACCTACTGCAATCACACTTGCTGGGTACACACTAAAATATTAATAATAATAATTTCTATGTAGAATACCAGCATTATCTATGTTATCCTTCATCATTCTTCTGAGAAGTGTGGTATCTGCTAAACACTAGCGAGAAATTTTGTGCCAATTGTTCATGCAGTGGCTGACGACGATGAGGAAACATGCCTGAAGTGAATATGTGCAATAGTTAATGGGTGATCAAGAACGATCTTTTTTAATGGGTTGCAGCAGTAGACGACCCACTTGATACGCTATTTCCAATGGGTCACGCCTGGTAGTTGTTTAGGTGTTCTTAAACGCTTTATTACTTGTAATAAAGCGGTTCCTTTCCACACATCAAGCCTATCAAATGCAAGTTTGCGAACAAGTCCCAAGCAACTTTGCGGCTTACTGGTAGAATACTAAGCTAGCATGCAGCGAACCCGGGTTCGAGCCCCACTGTGCCCTTAATACTAGATTTTTTTGTTGTTATGAACACCGGCGGTGGTGGTGTTGGATAAGTACGGCGGTGCGCGTGACACGAGTATTTATTTCCCAACAGCTCTCACACTAAAAGGAATGCGCCTTTCAGAGTCGCAGCGAGAATAATATTTCGAGGTGTGGCGGGGGTTTCATACGATCATACATTGCATACGATCATACATGCTTATATACTGCGAGCATATCTTACGCTTTTCACCTCCCTTCTTCTGAAACAATAAATAAACTACTAAGTCTCTTGCTTAATGTCTCGAGATTTAGCCCCTCAACTGAAACTCATAATAATAGTTTATAATATAACTGTTTGGATTTAACGTTCTAAAATCACAATATAGTTATGAGAGAAGCCGTAGTGGAGGGCTCCAGAAGTATGGACTACCTGGAGCTCTTTGACGTGCACCAAAATGTAAACACATGGGTCCTAAGTGTTTTAGCCTCCATCTGAAATGCGGCCGCCACAGCCAGGATTTGATCCCGTGACCTGCGCGTCAGCAGACGAGTACCTTAGCTACTAGGCCACCATGGGGAGTGATGGTGCTGAGTATGTTCGGATGAGTGGATAAAAAAAAAATTATCAACAATATTTTTCCTGCAAGTGCGAGTGGTGCAAACAGACAGACAGACAGACAGACAGACAGACAGACAGACAGACAGACAGACAGACAGACAGAGAGACAGACAGACAGACAGACAGACAGACAGACAGACACAGAACCTTATTGAGTTCATGTGGAACACTATCCTGAGGTGGTAGAGGAGCAGGCCAGTCTCACTTCGAAACGGGTAGGCCGAACATCACCATCACATCGTGGACCTTCTGGAACCACCCTGAGTTGATCTGATTTCCTGAGTGCAGAGCTACATTCGACTCCAGTCATGCGCTGAGAACTCTGTAATGAGGGGCACTGCAAGAGCATGTGCTCTAACGTAGATGCGATGCCACAATCTGGGCATGTTGGACCAATGCTTCTGGGATTCGAACTGATTTGAAGCATGTGGAGGGTAGGTGGCTGGGCCCTACAAAGCTTTATATGAGGAAGAGGGAAGATACTTCTGTCCAGCTGGTAATGTTTAGTCACCTCGCTGATAGCCAGGAGAACAACCCCGAATCAGAAATTGGAGTCTGAAGATTTCCCTGCTGCCCAGTATGGTGAAGAAGTTCGGCTTCCCGGGCGTGGGCGATTTCGTATAAATTGGCCATGGAGACCAGATGTCATCCGAGGTGAGCCGTAAACCAAATTATGGTGTGTTCAGAATTGTCCTTATGACCTAAGATGCTAATTAATTCAGCCGATACCATTCCAGATGCAAAGGCTCAGATTTACACTCGTGAGTCTGTGTAGATGTGTTGCCGGGAATCGCCAAGAAGAGCGAGAGCTATGGCTACCTATTCAGCTTTTGCGGGAGTGGTGCTCCTGATGGACGCCGAGTGGATAGCACAACCTGCGTGGTCAACTGCGACGACCGACTAGTTGGCTGATAGGCCGTACTGCGCCGCGTCTATGAAGCATGCCGACTCCGCGTTCGCGCGAACGTTCTTGAGCAGGGCTTCATCCCCGGCCTTCTGCCTCTTCGCGTTGTGCTGCGGTTGTATGTTACGGGGGAACGGAGAGCCCATAACGTTGGACCTTTGCTTTTTAAAGAGACTGCTTACATTCCTGGCCTACCGCACTTATACCCTGTGATGCTCAGGATGCCTCGGCCTGCGGCCCTGGCGGAGGGCCTGACCATTTGATCCCATGCTGTGCCTCGATGACGTCTTCCAACGTGTTGTGTATACCCAGCTGCATGAGACATTCCTTACTAAGTTCTCGAAGAGATCCCTAGCCCTATTTTTGATGGTCTTGCGGATCAGGAGATTATATTAAGCTTTTCATGACTTCGCCTGCAGTGTATGTCAGCAGCGTGAGTAATGTGGCTCATGAAAAAGTCGTGAAAGAGCATTATTAAATTGTCCTCTCTCAGGCCACCTCCATAGTTTGACACCCTGGTGACAAACGGAATGATGCTTAATGTTTCAGCCTTGAGCTTGTTTATGATCTGCCCGTTAGTGCCATTAGCCTCTATAAGCATTATAAGTACTCTGATTACCCCTACCCTACGGCTGTTATGACCAGAAGTGGTTCGAAGCATTATATCGATATTCGAAAGGGGGGGGGGGCACCTCTAGGTTCTACACCCCTTCTTTCATGTCTGTAAACCAAGAGTTCCAAATTGGTTGGAGAGAGTCGGAGTACGCTACCACAAACAAAATATTCGATGCATTCTGCAGCCAGCTGGAGTGCCTCTTCTACTTTACACTCACTGCCCACCGAGCACCAAATGGTTTGATAATTCGCGTAAAGCGTATAACCGATGCCTTGTATTTGCGAGAGTCTCTTGGATAAGTCACAGAGAGCAATTTTAAAGAGAAGTGTTGAGACCACCACACCCTGAGGCGTACCTTTGGAGCCAACCACAAAGGTTTCTGATTTGAGATCTCCTATTTTATCATGGCCTTTCTGCTTTTGAGAAAAGAGCTGATGCAAACATGCCAAATTGATAAATTTCCTAAACTCTTCGCCTCCCCTTCGTTACACAATCGATGCTTTTTCTGCGTATTGCGCTTTCCCAAATTGGTGCTAACATGATAAAACCAATTCGAAGTAGAATTATTTCGGTGGGTCATCATCATCATAAGCCTGACTACGCCCGCTTCAAAAGAAAGGCCTCTGTCATGATCCACCAATCAACCTGGTCTTGTGCTTTGTGCTACCACGTTATACCTGCGAACTTTTTAATCCCATCGGCCCACCCAACTTTCTGCCATCCTTCATGCGTTTGCATTATCTGGGAATCCATTGATTGATTGATATTTGAGATTTAACATCCCAAAACCACCATATAATTATGAGAGACGCCGTAGTGGAGGGCTCCAAAAATTTCGACCACCTGGGGTTCTTTAACGTGCACCCAAATCTGAGCCCACGGGCCTACAACATTTTAACCTCCATCGGCAATGCAGCCGCCGCAGCTGGAATTTGATCCCGTGACCTGCGGGTCAGCAGCCGAGTACCTTAGCCACTAGACCACCACGGCGGAGTTCTCTGGGAATCCTATCCCCTCTTAATGACCTGCAGTTTTTCTGCTTACGCGCTACGCGTGCGGCGCATGTCCATTTCTTCTTGATTTCAACTATCCTATCCTTAAACCCCATTTGTTTCCTCACTTACTCTGACTGTCTTACCTTTAACAAAAATAGATCCAATGGATCTCCACTTTGTGAGGCTTTGTAAAGCAAACAAGCACAAGTTTATAGCAATTTCTAAGCTATTTTTATGCCAGAATGACAACAGTCTCGTACCTTAGCGTCTGTGTCCAGCCTTAGCGATAGGGGACACAGAGTCGTAACATCATTACTCTATCGACGTAACTAACTTTAGTATAGTGTCACTTTGCTGATATGAATCGCCACAGCCTCTGTTCATTAAAGTCCCAGTGCGTTCTTAACCTCGTAATGGTGCATTTGTTTTCGATACTGGTTACAATCCTATTAGAGACACTGCTGGTTTCGATCGTCTTTGAGCTTTCTAATGAGTGTTCGACATAATGCACATGTGGTTAGATAAACGAGGCAACCATTTCAAAGAAAATAAAAAATCGAACATCCAAAATATCAGGCAATATGTGTCCTCGGAAAAGGTTACAACTCCCCATAATGGTATTACAAAAAAAGTACGGCCACGTGGCAGCAGTAAACTGTGTGAACTTTGATACAAATGAGTGGCACCTATTTGGCATTCCACTCAAACTAGATGCCAAGGCGCAATGGTTAGGTACTTGGATCTCAGCGCTGCAGTTGAATTTTCGCGCTTTAAAAGTATGGTTTTGTAGTTAGTATCAATTTGGTTCAAAATTTTACAAACTTATAGTCTGAGGTCACCGCTGTAAAAAAAGTACAAGTTCATAATTATATATTGGGAAATCAGAAAGAACTGTAAATTGCAGAATTGACTTATAGTACACTGCACGCACTAGTAGGACGAGCATCATTGTCACCTCAGGTTAAAAATAGCGAACATATTTTACCATCTACAGGGTCGATGCAAATAAGGACTGAGAAACTAAAAGAAAATAGATACATGATAACATTGTACCCGAAAAAGGTATCTCCCTGTAATAACAGTAGATTATTTTGCTGGTATGTTACCTTAACTACATTTGGTATGTCTAGGTAGCTCATTATGACAGTGCCACAGACACAGAAATTTATAGGTTCCTGAAAAACGCTATTCTTTTGAAGCAACGTCACGGGCTGCTCCCACGAAAGAACGGGGAGGTCTAGTCTCACCGCTGTATTGTGGGTCTCTAGAAATGCGTATGAATCATGGTAGCACTTTGGTGCATATTGCTTATGGTTTTGCATAGAACGATAGCGTTATGAGAAGCATGAACAAAAGCTGAGAAACAAACAGATGACGTGCGCTGCACATAGGTGTTGATATAATACAAAACAAAATGAAACAAAAAAGAAAGCTTTACAGATGAATAAATTTGTCGTAAGAAAGGAGCTCTTGTCATATAGAAATTCGAAGTATAGGCGAAGTCACCCAGTGAAATATAGACTATCAAGGGTCAAAAAGCCTTGAAAGTTCTGCCACAAGACCATTCAGACCAACGAATAGAAGCTGTTATCAAACGGGAAGGTTTCACTGGCGAGCCATTTGAGCACGTCACTTCCATAGGCACCCACCTGCGAAACGAAATGCCGGAAGCGATACAAAAAGCAGTGAAGGAAACGCTCCTAAAGCCAGGAAATAAGGGAAAGTAACTGGTGCTCCAAAGCCATGTACTCGATATCCTAGTGGTGTCAGCGCAACGGTGCTTGTGGCAGCTGTGAAAAGAAGTTTCGGGGTTGGGTGGGAAAGTTTTTGAATTCTCGTGTTTTAGCAAAGACGTGGCCACACGCGGCCGCAAGAGCGCATACTACCTATTACTGCAGTGCAGTGCAGACGCAAATGTTGGTGAGCAACGCGAAGGTGGCCGCTGAGAGAGGAGAGAAAGCAAATCATTTTCTAAATGGGGCGTGCAAGTAAATTGAGTCGTACTTCCCATAAAGCCAATTTCAAGAAAAAAAAAAGGTGCGGTGCAAAGAATATTTTTTTTTCATATTTTGGCCAAATTCAGTTTCTGCCCCATAAAATAAAAAGATGGTAGAAAAGCACGATATAACTACACTTGCTTTTGCGAGCGTTGTGCACAGCTGCTTTCGAAAGAACTGCACCGGGTGCTGCTTATTTTTTCCTTTTTGGAAACTCGTCGTAACAGAGATTGCAGCATTGAAGTTCGATATCAACCACTATATGCAAAGCGAGTAGTACTTTTACTTAAAGAACGCGCAACCGTATATGTAGCTTCGATAGAATTCCTTATATATATATATATATATATATATATATATATATATATATATATATATATATATATATATATATATATATATATATATATATATATATATATATATATATTGTTAAGAGTGTGGCGAAGCCTTCGAACAGTAGGTCGTCCTCTCCAGCGCCTTCTAGTGGGTCGCCCTTTTAGCAAAAAGAAGAGCAGCTCGTGCAGAGAGTCGGTACCCGCATTGACTGTCGCTGTCAAGCATCGTCGACAAGGGTCCGCCAATAAAAGTCCCAACAATTTGGTGGAGGGTGCTGTGCCCTTCTAACACTAACACCTTCGGTTAGCATTCGATGCCCCTGGAGCTTCGATCTCGCACCGTGCCTTCTACCATGCACCAAGACGCCCCACAGCAAACGCTTCCTCCAGCGCCGACGCCATGTTCCGGTGTCCCCCGCATCCGCGACCCTCCTGTCTTCACCGGCGCGGATGGCACCGACGTCAAGGACTGGCTCGCTATGTACGTACGCGTCAGCGTCCCCAATCATTGGGACGAGGCAGGTAAACTCGGCAACCTGGTTTTCTACCTCGTGGGTGTGACCGGCATGTGGTACAACAACCACGCATCTGATTTCCCCACTTGGTCCGCTTTTAAAACCGCCGTCGTCGACGTGTTCGGCCGTCCTACCATTCGTAAGCTGCAAGCCGAACAGCGGTTACGTGAACGAGCCCAGCAGACCGGTGAGTCCTTCACAAGTTACATTGAGGACATACTTGACTTGTGCAAGAAAGTGGACACGAGCATGTCAGAGGCTGACAGAATTACCCATGTTCTAAAAGGCATCGCTGACGATGCCTTCACCATGCTCCTGGCCAAGAACCCTCGCACTGTAGCAGAGATCATTACACTATGCCAGAGTTACGAGGAGCTGCGGCGGCAGCGCTCGATGACCCGTCGACCACCCTCACGTGACGCCGATCTCTCGGCCTTGTCAACACTTCCTGACCACACCACCTTGCTCGCTGAAATCAAGTCATTCGTGCGTGAGGAAGTTGCCCGCCAGGTCTCTTTACTGGCTTTTGCTTCCCCGCAACCTGCTCAACAGCCGTCAAGCACACTTCTGCCTCCCCTCCGCCGAGCCATTCAGCAGGAAATCGCGGAGGTCGTTCCTGAATACCACCAGCCACCTCCAGTATCTACACCACTCAGTTATGCCCAAGTTGTCGCCAGGCCACCCCCACCGATTCCGGTGACTGGCCCCCTTGGTTACACCGAAACCGTCGCGAGGCCCCAGGCCTTCGGAGAAACTGTGCCGCCTACATATCCCGACGTCATCCACGTGCCCCGTGTGCCGCCCACTATGCAGTTATATCAGCAGCCGGCTCGCCCATCGCGTTCTGCGACATGGATGGGACCCGCGAACCGATGGCGCACTGCTGACAATCGCCCCATTTGCTTCGCTTGTGGTTGCGTCGGTCACGTAGCACGCTATTGCAATCGTGTGCAGCAACCGCAGGTCGCCTCCAATTTTCCCAGCCAATTGAGCCGCTTTCATGACCAACCGCCGCCTACGTCACCGTCGTCCCGCCCCGCTCCATCTACCCGCCGTTCACATTCTCCGCGACGTCGCTCACTGTCACCGATGCGGCCACGTCCACTAGAGGGTGACCAGGAAAACTAGTCGTCGCAGTCCACGAGGCAAGGGCTGCGACGCTGTCGAACTGCGGAAGCCCTCAGGAAAGCCCATCGAACGTGATAGACGTGCTTGTGGATGGTGTTCGTGCATCTGCCCTTGTAGATGCACGAACAGCGGTGGCTAGTGGAACGTCGCCCTAACCTATCGCCCTGTACTGTTACAGCAAATTGCCGCACATGCGCCGATAACAACGTGGCCGACAACCGAAGGGACAACAAATTGCTGACTTTGGCGGCAGCGGTGGCTACTGGAACGTCGCCCTAACCTATCGCCCTGTACTGTTACAGCAAATTGCCGCACATGCGCCGATAACAACGTGGCCGACAACCGAAGGGACAACAAATTGCTGACTTCATCGACACGGGACCTCACGGGACCTGCCGCAATCTGCACTTGGCGCGGTCATCGCAGCCTATAAAGGGACCTCTTCTTCGCCCGAGCATCACTTTGGCGGCAGCGGTGGCTACTGGAATGTCACCCTAACCTATCGCCCTGTACTGTTACAGGTTTGTAAAGTGTCTCACTTGGCTCTTGCCTGTGCTCATATTTGTCGCTGCTGCCGCCAAAAAGTGTTATGCCTGACAACATTGAATGCCCTGAGTGTAAAGAGTTACTAGAGCGTGCTAGCGATGGCATAGTGTGCACTCTATGTAAGCTCCCGTATCATACGGGAAAATGTGCGGGTGTGTCTGACGCAACATTGAAGTCCAAAGGGGATGCGTATCGCAAAAGTTGGAAATGTCTGAAGTGCAGACCATCAAAAAATCGTGGGCAAACGGAGAAAACCGATGACGAACCTTGCGTACGGGATGTGTTTTTGATGCTGCAGGCGATCAATCAAAAGCTAGATGTTTTGATGCCCCTGAAAGAAACCGTTGATAAGATAGAAGAGTCTGTGCAGTTCATGTCAAACCAGATGACGGATGTAATGAAGCGCACCGAAGAAAATGAGCGCAGCATCAAAGACCTACGTACCAGGATTGAAAATCTCGGAATGCAAGACAAAAAACTTGAATCGCTAAACCGCCAGCTTGACGACCTTGAATGGCGTAACCGAAGGTACAATCTCGAATTTCATGGCATACCACAGACTCAACAAGAAGATCTTGTTGGCAAGATAAATGCGTTAGCTATCCAAAACGAGCTTCCTGAACTATCACGCGACGATGTGGCAGCGATTCACCGTTTGCCATCCAAGCAAGATAAGATTCCCGCAATAATTTGTCGTTTCACTAAACTAAACGTCCGAGAAGCGTGGTGGGACAACCGGCTTAAAATTTCGGAAATGAACAAAGAAGTTCGCGTGCTGGAAAACCTCACGAAACGCAGTAAAGCACTGTTGAAGGAAGTAAAAGACTGGGCAAAGGTAAACGACTATAAGTACGTCTGGCATAGAAACAACAAAATCCTCGTAAAAAAGGCGGAGAGGCATCCAACGAAGCCTATCTCGGACTTCCGCGATGTTGCTAAGCTCACCTAGATGTCTGACTAGTACTTCTAGGTTTTTATGTGTAAAAGAATCACCAGATGGCACCTGTTTGCCATACGTCCTACAATAATCCTAACCAGTTTTCAAAAATGCTTGGTCCAGCCTTCGCAAAATCTTTCAAATCTGTTCATTTTAACGCACAGTCACTCGGAAATAAAGAAATGCACCTAAATTTATTTTTGCAACAGTTAGATACATCTTTGGATGTAATTATGGTAACTGAAACTTGGTCGAAAAATGATTGTGATATTATCCATCTTCCTATGTACCAAACATTTTTTTAAAACCGCGATAATGGTCGCGGGGGAGGTGTTTGTATGCTGTTTAAAAATATTTGGGAACCAGACTTGCTACCGTTATTCACAGTATGCACGAGCGACTATGAAGTGTTATCTGTATGTTCAGGAAGCACCCTTTTTGCAGTGTGTTATCGTCCTCCACAGGGCTCAGTCACAGCATTTATTAGTTTCTTTGAATCTCTGCTTTCATACTGCCGCGAAAAGCGATTGGACCTAGTAAGTGGCGGGGACATGAACATTAACATGTTGAATAATGATGTTTCGAAAAGGAGTTTCGACTTGTTATTACAGGCAAATGGGTTTTCAAATGTCATTGATTTACCAACCCGCATCACGCCAAATTCTTCCACGTTGCTAGATCTGTTTATTACGAACATAGACAGAGCAAGGGTAAAATCTGGAGTAATTAGCGCTGACATTAGTGACCACTTACCGATTTATTTATGTTTTACAAAAGAGTTCAAAAAACATGTTAGCAATACCTGCTCTTTTCAACCTATCACTGAAAATGCCCTTTCTATATTTAGGCAAAATGTAGCGCAAGTAAACTGGGATTTTATTCTGGAAGAAAATGATCCTGAAATAGCGTACGACAAGTTAATAAATGTTCTTAAGCCAATTTACAACGCAAGTTTTCCATTCAAAGTTGTGAGGAACAACCACCGAACTCGGAAGCCATGGATCACACAAGAACTGCTTACTAAGATTAGGTTGAAAAACACTTTGTATCACAAGTTTATCAAAACTAAAGATGCGAATGACTTGCGTATCTTTAAGAATCTCCGTAATCGCCTCAACAAGGAACTTAAAAAAGCTAGAGCAGATTATTACACAAATCAGTTTGTTGCATGCCAGGGTCGCACCAATTTAACGTGGAAAAAGCTAAACAATATTCTAGGGAAACAAAGTTGTGAAAAAGAACTTTCCACACTTGTACTAAACGGGGAAGCTATATCCGGCCAGGAACTGGCCAATGAATTTAATCGCCATTTTGTAAGCATTTTTAGTGAAGCGAAAGTGTTCAATGACCTCCTAAACATTACCTCGATTGAAAATACTCTATTTCTTAGCCCGGTTGATGAAGCTGAGGTGATGGGCACATTCAACACGCTAAACAACACGACATCTTGTGACATTGATGGATTCCAAGTTAAACCAATTAAGTTTGTATTTGACATTATTTCGCCGTACATTACGCATGTTCTCAACAAGTGTATCATTAAGGCAGTGTTTCCTCGTGGTATGCAGCTTGCGCGTGTATCAGTAATTTATAAAAAGGGTGACAGAAATCAATGGGGAAATTACAGGCCAATATCTATACTACCAATATTTTCAAAACTGTTTGAAAAAGTTATTCATAAGCGCTTCGTGAGCTTTGAATCTAAGCATTCCCTAATTAGCGACTCTCAATTTGGTTTCAGAAAACACTGTTCGACAGAGCTCGCGTTACTGGAACAAAAAGAACACATTCTAAAGGAACTTGACAAAAATAAAATAGTTATTGGGATCTATGTCGACTTTACGAAGGCTTTCGACCTAATAAACCATGAACTATTGCTGCGCAAGTTAGAGCGTTGCGGATTTCGTGGACATGCATCTGCACTCGTAAAATCTTATCTTGAATTCCGTAGGCAGGTAGTTGTTGTAAACGGATTCTTATCCGATACACGGCCTGTTCAGTGTGGCGTCCCACAAGGCAGCATTTTGGGCCCGTTTCTTTTTAACATGTTTATAAATGATATTGTGCAGACTATACCCTTCGCAAAAATTGTATGCTACGCTGACGACACGAGCATATTTCTAGCTGGAGATAATATAGGCGAGTTGACAGAACAAGCAACTGATGCACTAGACAAACTTGATAACTGGACACGAAAGAACGCATTACAGATAAACAGCTCAAAAACTAAAGTCGTCATATTTAGAGGAAAAAACAAAAAAGTCGCATTAACAAGAGATATATGTTTTCAGCGTATTCCCCTACAAATAGTGCCATCGATTAAAACATTAGGAGTTATGATAAATCAAAAACTGTCCTGGGACGACCATGTAACCTATCTTGGTAGCAAGCTGTCGCAGATAATAGGCATTGTTTACAGAAAACGTGAGATGCTGCCGCGGAACGTGATGATCCTAATCTATCAGTCTTTATTTTATTCTCATCTAAACTACTGTCACTTAGTCTGGGGTACCATGAAGCGGATAAGTGCGTCGAAACTGTCAAGAAATGCTCTAATTGCAATGGATCCCATGAAGCCACATCGAAGGACTGCCCGCGGATTCAGAAGGAAATCGCCATCTTGAAGGAGATGGTGCGCGACCACTCATCTCATCGAGAAGCCGCAGCTAAAGTCAGAAGGCGTCGTTCACGTCGACGTCGGTCTTCAAGGAAGCCCGCTACCTCCTCGACACGTTTGCCAGATCCCTCATCAGTACCACCTCCTTTGCCTCCCAGACCACATGCCGTGGGAAAGGCTGTAAAGGACAAAGCCAGTGAGCATACCCTAACTGCGACAGAGTGGCCTGCACTTCAAAGGGAAGCAGCATCAAGCGAACCAAAGGAGTTTCATGACGGCCAGTCCGCGATCCCGGTTCGACATCTTTCCAACCAAGACAGGCAAGTGACTGCAATCGTGCAATCATTAATTGCCACGATTCGCACGCTACTGAGCAGCATACAATCTCCGTCTGCTAAGAGTGCACTGCAAATACTGGATGCACTGAATCCAGTTCTTGCTAACGTCGTATAAGCACAATGGCTCAACAAAATCTCATCTTCCGCACTGAAGTTAAAAGTGCGTCGATTTTTCAGTGGAATGCCAGAGGCATGAAGTCCCGTATCTCGGACTTTCGCCAATTTGTTCGGGCCAATCAATTCCCTATACTTGTCATATGTGAACCAAACGTATCAACGCCTTATAGATTGTCCGGTTATGAAGCTTTTTGTTCAGCCGCTTGCGAAAAACGAAGCAATGTAATTGTTTACATTCGCACAGACTTGACTTATCTTTCGCACCCAATAAGTTCAAATGACGACAATCAGTACGTGTGTCTTCGTGTAAAGAAGAATGCAGTTTCGTTCACGCTTATTGGTGGATATATATCTCCGTCATCGCGATTTGACTGCGACAGATTAAAAGACATCCTAATGAGGACCGATGGGCCTTGGATCATCACCGGTGACTTCAACGCCCATCACATGCTTTGGGGGAGCACTAGGATGAATGCCAGGGGCCGGAACATTGTTACATTCGCTTCCGATTACGACCTTTCCATCATGAACGATGGTACCCCCACATATCTGCGGGGTCTCACGTATGGCAGTTGCCTTGACCTGACATTGGTGTCACGGTGCTTCTCTCACAAAGTTAAATGGTTTTGCGATATTGAGACTCATGGGAGTGATCACATACCCACCTACGTGACGATCGATGGTATCATAAAAAATTTCTCTTCCGGTGTTGCAATTGGCACTGACTGGTCGATGTTTACATCGCGTGTTGAGGACGCTTGCCAAGAAGGCCTCGGCTGCAGCCTAGAAAATACCATATCGGAAGCTATGCAAGCGTCCAAATGTAAATTACCATTTTAAATAACACAGTTTGACATCGAACTGGAAAGATTACGAGCTATACGAAGGCGTGCTGAACGACGATACAGACGCACAAGATCAATTTACGATCTGAGGGAAGCAAGGCGGCTCCAGAAAAAGATTCAACGACGCATTTACAAGCTGGAGAGCGAACGCTGGAAAGCATTCTGCGAATCTCTAGACCCTCATAAACCGCTGTCATATATCTGGAGAACAGTTCGTGGTCTTCGCTCCTCTCCGCAACAACGGCACCCTTTTAAAGCTTTGGCACTCCATCATGGAAAAACAGAACTCGAGGTGGCTGAAGAATTTTGCACGAGAGTTGCCGGGAATATTATGAACGAGAGCATCGACGCCGTGATCGTTCCTGAGACGCGATTACCAGAAATGGACATTCCATTCACCATGGAAGAACTGGAAGGTGCGTTAGTCGCTTCTAAGCGCATGTCATCGCCAGGTCCTGATGGTATTACTTATAGTGCGTTGGGACACCTTGGACAAAAAGCCAGAAAAGAACTTTTAACATGCTTCAACAACTCCTGGCTCAGCGGCAGTGTTCCCCGAGAATGGAAAATAAGTCGATTAATACCACTTTTGAAATCGGGAAAATCACCATTGGACTTGACAGCGTATCGCCCTATTGCCCTCGTAAGCTGCCTCGGAAAAGTGATGGAAAGAATGGTTCTATTTCGTCTCGAGTGGTACTTGGAACGATACACCAAATACCCTTCTTGCATGGCAGGCTTTCGTCAGGGCCGCTCCTCCATCGACTGTGTCCTTGACTTATCGACATTTGTGCAACAAGAAAAAAGTCGCAAGCGCATATCAGTGGCACTCTTTCTTGACGTGAAGGGTGCATATGATAATGTAGCTCACGATGCCATCCTCACTTCTCTCGCAGAAATGGGCATTGGTGGACGAATGTTTCAATGGATAAAAGATTATATAACTGGCAGGGGTTTCTTTGTGCAAACTTATGAGGGTACAACTGCTGAACATTACACCTACTGCGGAGTACCTCAGGGAGGTGTTTTAAGCCCCACATTGTTCAATGTGGCCCTCATTGGTCTGGTGAAGGTTCTGCCAAAGTCGGTGTGCCTATCCATATACGCCGATGATATTTGCCTCTGGAGTGCTGCAGTTACTCGCCCTCAGGTGCGTGCACGAATACAGCGGGCAGCAACCCTCACAACTGCCTACCTTCAGAAACAAGGCCTAACTATATCAACTGTGAAGTGTGCGTTGATGGCGTTTACACGCAAACCAATGACACCATACCCTGTTTACATCAATGGGCAGAGTGTCAAATATGCACGGACGCATCGTTTCCTGGGCATAATAATCGACAGAAGTCTTTCGTGGAGCCCACATTGTGCGTACTTGAAGAAGAGACTGCTGTCTATTGTGCATATAATGAAATTCATGTGCGGGAAAGCATGGGGAACTTCTGTGGCCTCCATGCTACAGCTGTACAGGGCCCTATTTCTGGGTCTATTGCGCTACAGCTTGCCGGTACTGACTAACACTTGCAAATCCAATACTCATTCATTGGAGAGTTTGCAGGGTCAGGCACTGCGTATCTGCCTAGGACTGCCCCGATGCGCTTCTACTTATGCCACAATCATGCTTGCCAAAGACCATCCGGTCAGGACATATAGAGTTGTGGATTGCCTCAGAGCGCACATTCGACATGCTAGCCGTGTCCCCGACCACCACTTGGCCCTTCTACCCTCCGGAAGACCACGTTCTACGTTTTCAGACGTCATAGCCAAGCACCTAAACAGCATTCCATCAGGTTATACGCCAGCTGCGAGAATGGCATGTCCTTTGTGGTGCCTCGACCAGCCGCAAGTACGTCTAGAAATTCCGGGAATCAAAAAGAAAAGCAATCACTCCAGAGTAGCATTGAAGCAAGCAACACTGCTATTATTACATGAGTTTACTTAGACCGAACGCAGATATACACTGATGGGTCCGTCTCGTCCAGCAGCTCATCAGGTGCCGCTGTAATTCCAGCTGCAGCAATGACAATCAAGTTTAAGTTGTCGCATATGACTACATCTACGGCATCAGAGATTGCTGCTATAAGGGCTGCTTTACAATATCTCGTTCAAGAACGTCCAGGAAAATGGGTCATATTCTGTGATTAGAAGGCAGCGCTTCAGAGTTTGCAGTCTGCCATGCGTAGGAGGAGTCATGACCAATTGGTACAAGAAATAAGACATTGCCATCATGAAGCTCTAGCACGAGGGCATGATATTATATATCAATGGCTGCCTGGACATATCGGTATTACCGGAAATCAATTAGCCGATGATGCAGCCCGCTCAGCCCATGAAGGAACCCATGTGGTCCCGATTCCTCTATCAAGGAATGATGCAGCAAGACAACTTTACCTGCTGGCTCGAGATCTCACACGTACGTTCTGGTCGTCTACCAGCTTCCAAAGGTGTCAATTTTATGAACTGGATCCTTCGCTCAAGCTAAAGCTACCATCACAACTTTCCCGCTCCGATGCGACACTGTTATGCCGCCTTTGGTTGGGTGTTGCATTTACAAAGGTGTACTCCTTTCGCATTGGTATGGCAGACACCTCTACATGCGACTTCTGCGGAGCTGAAGAGACCATCGAACACGTCCTGTGCAGCTGCGCTTGCTACGACACACAGCGATGCCAGCTCCGGATGGTTTTGAATCAACTTGACCCCGGACCATTTTGTGTGCAGAAGATACTAGGACCTTGGGCATCTGCCTCAGTTGCGCAGAAAGCAACTAAAGCACTGCTACTTTACCTAAAGTCTACAAACCTGAGCGACCGCCTGTAGACTGTGTGTGCTCCCCGAGTGTGCTCGTGATTGTGTGTACCTTCTCATCTCTCTGCAACCTCTTTTCTCCCCTTTATCCCTTCCCCAGTGCAGGGTAGCAAACCGGATGCGCGTCTGGTTAACCTCCCTGCCTTTCCTTGCATCTTTATCTCTCTCTCTAGTCTGGGGTACCACGACACAAGAAAACCTAAACAAATTACACGTCCTACAAAAGAGCTTCTTACGCGTAATGGAAAACCTTCCTCGCTGGCACACAACAACCGAACTTTTTACCAAACACAAAATTGTGCGAGTAACTAATTTATATGAGTATCGTCTTTGTCATTCCATCAAGCGTGAAATCAAGTATAGTACATTTCTACTTCGTAAGATTGCTCTGCTAGAGCCGCGAAAATATATATGCAGAACAAGAAATACAGATATATGGCACGTTCAAACATACAGAACAACTTACGGCACGCAAACCCTGGAAAACCAGCTTCCGCGACTGCTCAATAGCTTTGCAGCTAAAAACGCACCCCTTGAAACATTGACAAATAAAGAGTTGTTATCATTTTTTCTTTCATAATTCCTGTTATCTGTTTGCTCGCGATTTCTGTGCCTTAAAAGTGTACTTCCTTGTATTGTGTCTTTCATTTTTTTTCTGTTATGCTATGCACATTTGGTTGTGTTTTTTTTAATTCTCGAATCCTTGGTGTTCGCCAAGTTAGGGGTCAGACTCAGTCAAGCTGTTTTTTTTGGTTGGAGTTTTCATTAGAACGATCCTCGGATTTTGCAGCTTTTACTGCGGGCCCCTCTCATCATGTACACAATGATGATGAAATAAACGTATTATCATTATTATTATTATTATTATTATTATTATTATTATTATTATTATTATTATTATTATTGGATACTGGAGCCGCCGTATCCGTCATGGACGCGAAGCTTAGCCGATTACTGCGCAAAGTGACCACGCCACTTTCCGGGCTCTCCCTCCGTACAGCCAGCGCGCAAAGCATTCACCCTACAGCGATGTGTACAGCTCGCCTCATGATTCAGGACGTGATGTATGCCGTCGAATTCATCATAATTCCTTCATGCTCTCACGACGTCATCCTGGGATGGGATTTTCTCTCCCGCCACGACGCCGTCATTCATTGCGCACCAGCAGAATTAGAGCTGACACAATTCTCTTCTTTGACGCCGGCCGACAGTCCATCTGCTGCAAGCAAGTTACTCGTCAGGGACGACACGCAAGTGCCTGCAAACTCGTCCACGGCGGCGTCGGTCTACTGCGCAAGTCTTTCCGACACCGCTGCACTCCTCTCGCCATCTCATCGTGTTTTCACCAGAAAAGGCTTGCTGGTTCCTTTCGCGACCATGCAAGTCACTCACGGCAGCACCACTATTTTTGTTCTGAACTCATCTCCGTACAGTGTTACGTTGGTGCGAGGGGAATGTCTCGGCAGCGTGGAACCCATCGAAGACGCACAAGTCATGGATCAACCTGATGACACGCACTGCCGAATTTCCAATACGCTTAGTGCTGTTTCTACATCTGTTTCATCATCCGCTGATGTATTCGGTCCTTCCATTGCCGACAACCTTACGCCGGTCCAGCGCTCCAAGCTTCTGGCCCTGTTGAAAGAATTGCGCTCTTCTTTCGATGTCGCTCAACCTTCTCTCGGCCGCACATCCACTGTCACGCATAGCATCGACACAGGCGCACAACCACCACTACGGCAACGTCTATATCGCGTATCTCCCACAGAACGCCGTGTAATCAACGAGCAAGTAAACGACATTATCAACGTGGAGCGCCTCAAAGCCTACCACGACCCGCTCATAGTAACCAGCTGTTAGGTCGCCAGGCGGCTCCCTTTTCGTACCCGGGGTAGTTGTGGTAAAGCCTTTGAACAGTGGGTCATCCTCTCCAGCGCCTTCTAGTGGGTCGCCCTTTTCATAAGAAGAGCAGCTCGTGCAGAGAGTCGGTCCCCGCATTGACTGTCGTTGTCAAGCATCGTCGACAAGTGTCCGCCAATAAACGTCCCAACAAGAGGTTTATTGGCGGACCCTCCGCGATGATTCACGACAGCGACAGTCAATGCGGGGACCAACTCTCTGCACGAGCTGCTCTTCTTCTTATGAAAAGGGCGACCCACTAGAAGGCGCTGGAGAGGATGACCCACTGTTGAAAGGCTTTACCACAACTACCCCAGGTACGAAAAGGGAGCCGCCTGGCGACCTAACAGCTGGTTACAATGAGCGGGTCATGGTAGGCCTTGAGGCGCTCTACGTTAACAATGTCGCGTCCTCGACGGCGCATGTCTGAAGATGGTTCGACGGGTTCAATCAAGTATTTGACTGAGGAAGTGCATTTGACGACTCGGTAGGGGCCTTCGTATTTGGGCAATAGTTTTGAAGATAGGCAGTTGCAGTGGTAGGGATCGAGAGCCAGACGAGCGCTCCAGGGTGGAACGTGGGCGCAGTAGTGCTGGCGTCAGCGCGAATGCTTTTTTGCCGCTCTTGATCATGCGCAGTAAAGGTCTTTGCAAACTCTCGACACTCTTCAGCAAGCTTGGCTGTAGCAGAAATAGGTGCCCACTCAGACGGATCTGGCCTGTACGGAAGTATTGTGTCGATGGTGTGTGACGGGTGCCTTCCATATAATAAAAAGAAAGGTGAAAAGCCAGTAGTACTCTGAGAGGTGGTATTGTATGCGTAGGTAACGAAGGGTAGAATGGAATCCCAATTTGTGTGATCGGCGGCGACGTACTTGGAGAGCATGTCGCCGAGCGTATGGCTGAAGCGTTCGGTGAGGCCATTCATCTGCGGGTGGTAAGCAGCAGTTTTGCGGTGAACAACGTTGCACTCTTTGAGAATGGCTTCAACGACTTCAGACAGGAAGACACGGCCTCGGTCACTGAGCAGTTCCTGGGGTGGACCGTGTCGCAGAATGAATCGTTGGAGCAGAAAGGAGGCCACATCGTTCACTGTAGCCGCGGAAAGAGCGGCCGTTTCGGCGTATCGCGTGAGGTGGTCCACAGCGACAATTGCCCAGCGGTTACCAGCCGACGTTAGTGGAAGTGGCCCATACAAATCGATGCCAACGCGCCCAAAGGGCCTGGCAGGGCAAGGTAGAGGTTGCAGACCTACCGGCGACAGGTGCGTTGAAGCTTTGCGGCGCTGACAATCTATGCAGGAGCGAACGAATTTCTGCACGTAGCGGTACATGCCGCGCCAAAAGTACCGTTGGCGAATACGGTGGTAAGTCTTCGATACCCCGGAGTGCGCACATTGCGGATCAGAATGAAAGAATTCGCATACGTCAGAGCGCAGACTGCGAGGTATGACTAGTAGCCACTGGCGGCCGTCACCGTTGTAATTGCGCCTGTGTAGGAGGTCGTCGCGAAGGGCGAAATGGTGGGCTTGACGACGCAACGCGCGAGTGGATGGAGTGGATGGATCCGTCAGCAAGTCTATCAGTGAGGCAATCCACTGATTCTTGCGCTGTTCAGTAGCAATGGTATGAATGCTAATCGAAGAAATGGCAAGGTGAGACGCTGAGTTGTTGGCATTGTCGTCAGGCAAGAGAGAGCGCGACAGGGCGTCGGCGTCAGCATGTTGCCTTCCATTGCGGTACAGCACGTGTATGTCATAGTCTTGCAGGCGTAGTGCCCACCGGGCGAGACGGCCTGAGGGATCTTTCAATGACGACAACCAGCATAGTGCGTGGTGGTCGGTGACGACATCAAATGGGCGACCATACAAATAAGGTCGGAACTTTGCAAGGGCCCAGACGATTGCCAAACATTCTTTCTTGGTGACTGTGTAATTAGTCTCGGCTTATATAAGCGTACGGCTTGCATACGCCATGACATATTCCGGGAACCCTGGTTTGCGCTGCGCAAGGATAGCGCCGAGGCCGACACCACTGGCATCCGTGTGTACCTCTGTAGGGGCCGTAGGGTCGTAGTGGCGTAGTATGGGAGGGGACGTCAACAAACGACGAAGTGTTGTGAAAGCGTCGTCGCACTGTGATGACCACGAATGGAGAGGCCCGTTACTTCCGAGAAGTTTCGTCAGCGGCGATATTATAGTCGCGAAGTTTTGAATGAAGCGCCGAAAGTAGGAACACAGTCCTACGAAACTGCGCAGTTCCTTGACAGATGTCGGCTAGGAGAAGTCGGTCACGGCCCGAAGCTTGGCTGGATCAGGAAGAATTCCGTCCTTGGACACGTCGTAGCCGAGTATTGTCAGCTGCCTAGCTGCAAATCGTCACTTCTTTAGGTTCAGTTGCAGACTGGCGTCGCCCAGACGCGTTAAAACATGCCGAAGGCGTTGAAGGTGCGTCAAGAAGTCCGGAGCGAAAACGACGACGTCATCGAGGTAGCACAGACACGTGTGCCATTTCAGGTCACGCAGAACAGTATCCATCATGCGCTCAAAGGTGGCGGGCTCATTGCACAGCCCAAACGGCATGACGTTGAATTCGTACAAGCCGTCGGGGGGGACAAAAGCGGTCTTCGGTCGAGCGTCCTCAGCCATAGGTACTTGCCAGTACCCTGAGCGAAAATCGAGGGATGAAAAGAATTCTGCTCCTTGCAGGCTGTCAATCGCGTCATCTACCTGTGGTAGTGCGTACACGTTCTTAAAAGTGATCTTGTTGAGGCGTCGGTAGTCCACACAGAACCGCACAGAACCGTCCTTCTTCGTGACGAGAACGACAGGAGATGCCCAGGGGCTGCTGGAGGGGCGAATAACATCGCGGCGAAGCATGTTGTCGACTTGCTCGTTGATTACACGGCGTTCTGTGGGAGATACGCGATATGGACGTTGCCGCAGCGGTGGCTGTGCGCCTGTGTCGATGCGATGCGTAACGGTTGAGAAGGTTGAGCGACATCGAAAGAAGAGCGGAATTCTTCCAACAGGCCCAAAAGCTGGGAACGCTGGCCCGGCGTAATGTTGTCGGGTATGGAGGGACCGAATACATCATCGGATGTTGAAGCAGATGTCGAAACAGCACTAAGCGTACAGGAACTTGATCAGTGCATGTCATCGGGTTGATCCATAACTTGCGCGTCTTCGATGGGTTCCACGCTGCCGAGACATTCCCCTCACACCAACGTAACGCTGTACGGAGATGAGTTCACAACAAAAATAGTGGTGCTGCCGTCAGTGATTTGCACGGTCGCGAAAGGAACCAGCAAGCTTTTTCTTATGAAAACACGATGAGATGGCGAGAGGAGTACAGTGGTGTCAGAAAGGCTTGCGCAGTAGAGTGACACCGCCACGGACGAGTTTGCAGGCACTTGGGTGTCGTCTCTGACGAGTAACTTGCTTGCAGCAGATGGACTGTCGGCCGGCGTCAAAGAAGAGAATTGCGTGAGTTCTATTTCTGCTGGTGCGCAATGAATGACCGCGTCGTGGCGGGAGAGAAAATCCTATCCTAGGATGACGTCGTGAGAGCATGAATAAATTATGATGTATTCGACCACATACATCACGTCCTTAATCATAAGGCGGGCTGTGCACATCGCTGTAGGGTGAATGCTTTGGGCGCTGGCTGTATGAGGGAGAGCCCGCAAAGCGGCGTGGTCACTTTGCGCAGTAATCGGCTAAGTTTTGCGTCCATGACGGATACGGCGGCTCCAGTATCTACAAGGGCAGATGCACGAACGCCATCTACAAGCACGTCTATCACGTTCGACGGGCTTTCCTGAGGGTTTCCGCAGTTCGATAGCGTCACAGCCCTTGCCTCGTGGACTGCGACGACTAGTTTTCCTGGTCGCCCTCGAGGGGACGTGGCCGCATCGGCGACAGTGAGCGACGTCGTGGAGATGGGGAACGGCGGGTAGACGGAACGGGGCGCGACGAAGGTGCCATAGGCGGCGGTTGGTCATAAGAGCGGCTTGACTGGCTGGGATAGTTGGGGGCGACCTGCGGTTGCTGCACACGATTGCAATAGCGTGCTACATGACCGACACAACCACAAGCAAAGCAGATGGGGCGATTGTCAGCAGTGCGCCATCGGTTCGCGGGTCCCATCTATGTCGCAGAACGAGATTGGCGAGCCGGCTGCTGATATGAGTGCATGGTAGGCGGCACTCGGGGCACGTTGGTGACGCCGGCGTATGTAGGCGAGACAGTTTCTCCGAAGGCCTGGGGCCTCGTGACGGTTTTGGTGTAACCAAGGGGAACAGCGACAGAAATCGGTGGGGCCGGCCTGGCGACAACTTGGGCGTAGCTGAGTGGCGCAGATACAGGAGGCGGCTGGTGGTATTCAGGAACGACCTCCGCGATTGCCTGCTAAATGGCTCGGCGGAGTGTAGGTGGAAGTGTACTTGATGGCTGTTGAGCATGTTGTGAGGAAGCCAAAGCCAGTAAAGAGACCTGGCGGGCAACTTCCTCACGCACGAACGACTTCATTTCGGAGAGCAAGGTCGCGTGGTCAGGAACTGCTGACAAGGCCGAGAGATCAGCATCACGTGGTGGCGGTCGACGGGTCATCAAACGCTGCCGCCGCAGCTCGTCGTAACTTTGGCATAACGTAATGACTTCTGCCACAGTGTGGGGGTTCTTTGCCAGGAGCATGGTGAAGGCATCGTCGGCGATGCCTTTTAAAACATGCGTGATTTTGTCAGCCTCTGACATGTTCAGGTCGACTTTCTTGCACAAGTCAAGGATGTGCTCGATATAACTTGTGAAAGACTCGCCGGTTTGCTGGGCTCGTTCACGTAAACGCTGTTCAGCTTGCAGCTTACGAACGGCCGGACGGCCAAACACGTCGACGACAGCGGTTTTAAAAGCGGACCAAGTCGGGAAATCAGATGCGTGGTTGTTGTACCACATGCCGGTCACACCCGCGAGGTAGAAAAACAGGTTGCGGAGTTTACCTGCCTCGTCGAAATGGTTGGGGACGCTCACGCGTTCGTACATGGCCAGCCAGTCCTCGACGTCGGTGCCATCCGCGCCGGTGAAGACAGGAGGGTCGCGGATGCGGGGGACACCGGGACATGGCGTCGGCGTAGCAGGAAGCGTTTGTTGGGCGGCGTCTTGGTGCATGGTAGAAGGCACGGTACGGGATCGAAGCTCCAGGGGCATCGAATTCAGACCGAAGGTGTTTGAAGGGCACAGCACTCTCAGCACTCTCCACCAAATTGTTAAGAGGTTTATTGGCGGACACTCCGCGATGATTCACGACAGCGACAGTCAATGTTGTTGTTGTTGTTGTTCTCCTATTGTAAGTGGCGCATACCCACTGTGGGGGATTGGCCAAGAATCGAGTGGTTTCAAAATTTACTGTTCAGATTTTGAATGATGGAGGTTTAACAGAAAGATTACCGATAGCCTAGGAAAGTGTGTTGCTTAATGTAATGCATGCAAATATTTACATAAACGAATTTATTCTTAGAATAGAGCAATAATATGATTTTATACGTATATAATTATGTGGACCTGTTAGGATAATGAAACTGGTTAATTAGTCAACCTATTAGTTTCATCAATATAGTCCCGGACGGCCGCGCATACTGTCGCATTAGAGAAACCAGAAATGGAAGCTCCAAAAGACAAAATGACAGGCAGAGATAAGTCCATACCAATACCACGTAAAGGTATTTCTAATAGGGTTTTTCGTTATGTGTTAAACCGCCTGCAGGTCAAAAAGAAATGGTCTATTTTTTCCAGTTCATCACAGAATGCACACAGTGGCGAAGGTGCCTGAGCAGACCTGTGTTTATAGAAATTTAGATTTGGTACCCGGCAACGCAGCCTTGTGATAGCTACTTCTTGTTTTCGAGTGCGGCAAAAGTCTCTTCGCCAGGGATATAATAAATGGCGATATTCTGTAGAGTTTGTTAGTGCTGAACCTTTAAAGACTTGCATAAGCGTACGTCTGCGGAATCGAGCAGCAGTCACATAAGCGGATGATGGACAGAGTGGTAGGATTGGTTCGCTGATTGACGACTTAGCTAAGGAATCGGCTATTTCATTTAAAAACAAACCTTCATGTCCAGGCACCCAAACTAATCGTACTTTTCTCAAATGCGCAGGTACTAGAGCGCGGAACGCCTTTGTTACTTGATTATCAGCACCAACAGAAAGTGCCGCACAGAGAGATAGGGAATCTGCTATTATGACAGCTGATGTAATTGCTGTATCTAACTTGCGTAAGGCGAGCACCACTCCCAGAAACTCAGCCACAAAAACGGGTATGAAATCGGGTAGTCGAAGGGAATAAATCCAATTTAAAATCGGGCTGAAAATACCAACCCCTGACTTTTCGTCGTATTGCGATGCGTCTGTAGCAATAATAACGTTCGTTGTAATACGGCGCAGGTGATCTTGTAGTAAACCATCCAAAATATTATGGGGAAGTAAACCATCCAAAATATTATGGGGAAGTAATTTGGCATTATTAGGAAAAATGTCGTCGAATTGAATTTCCACCGGGGCTAAATTATCACGACTCGGCGTGATGTCGCTTATACGTACGTTTAGAGGCTCCAGTAAATTTTGCACAAATATAATTTGTGGCGTGTGAAATCGCGGCCATCTAGCAGAAAAAAATGATTCCGGGGTGGAAATAAAGGCTGTTTCTGAATGTCGTAATGGTGATTCATAAATTCTTAAGAATGTCTGAACAGTCAGAAGGCGAATTCTACAAAAAAGCGGAGGGACCCTCGATTCGAGATACAACACATTGTTGGCAACTGTTTTGGGAAGGCCAAGGCATAAGCGCAAAGCTTCTTTTTCCAGAAGAATTAGAGGTCGCAACTTGTAAGCTGGAACTCCAGAGAAAAGTACACATCCAAATTCCAAAATGGGACGAACGTACATGCGATATATCATTACCAATGTGTCTCTTCTCATACCTATGCGGTAGTTGCTTAGCCTACGTAATATGCCAATGGCCCGCACTCCTTTTCCGGCGATATATTCGATATGAGGTCGCCAGTTAAGCGACGTGTGATAAATTACTCCAAGGTATTTAACAGATTCCAGCTGTGGTATGTCCTCATGGTGGTAAGACAGAGAGATGTTCACAGGGTATTGCAGCGGGAAAACAAGGAGGGCACATTTACTCGGATTAAGTAAAAAGCTGTTGCCATCAAGCCAGCTCTCCAATATATTAGGGTAAGTCTGCAGCCGTTCATATAAGGTCTGAATGTTATCTGCCATTGCAAAAAATGCGATATCGTCTGCATAAACATAAGTTGTTATATCCTGTTTACGTGGAATGGTGCTCATTAGTAAATTAAATAGCACCGGGGAAAGCACCGAGCCTTGCGGTACTCCTCTCGTTTGGGTATGAGTAGATGATGAAAACCCATCTTTAAAACAATAAAATTTTCTGTCTGCAAGAAAATTGTGAACCCACGCTACTATGTATGATGGAAAATCAAGGTATTCTAATCGATCTATCAAAATAGAGTGCTCCACGATATCATATGCTTTAGCGATGTCTAAGGTAACTAAGGCTGCATATTTTTTATGCAGCCGAGCTAATTGAAGGCGACTCTCTAAATCAACGTGGGCATCCCAAATCGAACAACCAGCCCTGAACCCAATTTGACAGGGACTTAGAATTGACCTCATGGTAATAATTTCATTAATTCGTATACTGATGATTCTCTCAACCAATTTCACTAAGTTTGATGTCAGTGCGATTGGCCTTATGTTATCCAACGTGCATGCATCATTTTCATTTTTTAGCAACAATACAATTTTGGAAAGTTTCCATTCTGGAGGTATCCATGCGTTCCCTAACGAATAATTCACTAGTTCTAGCAAAATATTAGGCGATTCCTGGAGTAAACATTTCAACATAGAGTTCGTAATCCCATCTGGTCCGGGAGCCGTCCTCGGTAAGCATAATACTGTCTGACTCAATTCAGCTAAAGAAACTTCTGGAAATTCATGCAAGTTTACCAGAACGGACTGAATAGCCAAAAAATTAGCAGTGAAGCGGCGTTCTAAACCTTGCGCTATGTCTTCTAGAGAGGTGTTCATTTCTTCCGGCGTCAAGACACATGACTGCAACGCTAAAGGTGCTGGCAGTACTTTTCTTGTCCGAAGATAAGCGAACAAAGCACGCTTATTTTTAGATTTAGAAAGATAATCAAAATGTCTACTGTCGTATTCTTCTTTCGCGCGGTTCACTGTACGCTTAAATACGCCAGCAAGGAATTGATAGTCCTTCCAGTTTGTTGGGCTCTGGTTAAGAAGAAGTTTTTTCCAAGCGGCTTTTCGTCTTCTATAATCGCGCGTACACTCATCATTCCACCAACGAGAGGAGGATTGTTTATTGGATGGAATAGAAAATTCGGAATTTTTTCTAGATCCCTCCAGCATTGAACCAATCGTAGATGCAATCTCCTTAGTACTGGCATTTCAAAGCTTGGAAATGGCAGAACGAAGGCAGGTTTGAAATTTGCTATGGTTGATGTATGTGCGTTTTGGCTGATCTAAAGTTAATGTTGGACAAGTAATGTCAAAAACTACAGGAAGATGGTCGCTGTTAGTTGCCGAATCCAGAACAGCCATGAGAAAACCTTGATTGCATTGGAGCAAAACGTTAAATCCAATACTGAGACTGAGCTAGTTTGACCTCGGACAAATGTTACATGACCTTTATTCAGACAGGAGAGGTTGTGATCAATAGTCCATTCCCACAGTCGCCTACCACAAGAATCTGTCCTTATACCCCAAGACAAATGATGTGAATTAAAGTCTCCTGTGAGTACAACTTCCTTTCTACATGCTGCCAAAACGCTATCAAGATAACGCGTACTTTGCACACCGGAGGGGAAGTAACAATTTACAATTGAAAAAGGATGGTATCCGGGGAGACAAAAGTCTAATGCTAATATTTCACAATCCGAGTCTAACATTCTGAAAGAAATTTTCGCCCTATGGCATAATTTACTTGATACAAGGATCATTAAACCACCACCACGTGATGGGCGATCTAATCGAAAAGAACGAAAACCTGCAAGATGGAAATTTTTATCTGGTGTGAGCCAAGTTTCTTGGAGAATTATAATATCAAGATTAAAATTATTGCAAAAGTAATGTAAGTCGGTTGAGGCTGAGAATATAGAACGGCAGTTCCACTGTAGTACCCTCAACTGACCTATGGTGTTGAGCGCACCACAGAGGCGCATGTCGCGCCCTTGTTAGCATCTTCACGCGAAATAGCTGATTCATTCCGTTTAGATTTGGACTTGAGATTGGTGAAGATAGGGGATCTGGTACGTTTATTAGTTCGTATATCGAGTTCCATATCTGTAGCAGTACTTGTGCTCGGCTGAGGCGAATGTCGGTCCAAGTGCACCTGTGTTCCTGACTGCTTAGCCTTGCCTGCAGATGCAGAAAGTTCGTCCAACACTACATTGCGTAGCTGTGTGGCATCGCTGGTAATGTCTAATACTGCTGGTTCTGTACTAGTCTTCACTGTTTGTCCAATCTGACTTGAAAGAATTTGCATCAAACAGTCGGAAAGGTTAGATATGAGTTTATCCATTGCCTTACTCACTGCTTTTTCCACAGCAGTTTCAATAGCCTGCGATAGGTTGGAGTCCATACTGGAAGTGCAGCGCCCTGTAATACCAGAGTATCCAAAAGCCCTGTCTCTAACTATGTCAATGGCTTCCCTTCGAGAACAGCGGCGGTGGTCAATAACTTCAAGGATTTGAACCTCCCGGGAACGAGCGGAACAGTCAGAGTTGCCGGCGCAGTGACCACCCCCACAGAGACAACACTTTTCCGCTGTTGCAGTACACTTGCTTGAAGGATGGCTCTCTCCACAGGTGCTACAACGAACGTTAGATTTACATGCTCCCGCACTGTGGCCGAATCTCCAGCAGTTCTTGCACTGAATCGGACGAGAAGCGAGGGGTTCTACTCGGAAGATCAGTGGCCATAATTTTATTTCTGACGGGCATTTTGTGCCCACAAATGTCGCGATGACAGATTCGGTTGGTACCCTCTCGTTGTCGACTAGGCGATTACACCGGTAAATTGAAATTACGCCTGCTCCAGAGAGCCTGTCTAGGGTCTCAGCTGGACTCAGCTTGGAGTCGACTCCCCGTACAAGGCCTTTGGTACATGCAAGGTGAGGCGGAATAAAAGCACTCACCGGGGTAGCAGCAAAGGAGGTGCATTTAAGAAGATCCTGCACGCAGGTCTGATCCGGCGACCTACACACGATACCTCCTCGTCCAAATGGGCGCACATATGTGATGGTCTGGAAATGATTTGAAGTTGTCTTAAGTTCCTTTTGAACCGCCTGAGGGTTTGTAAGTCTGATGAAGCCTCCATTTGTAGGTACCAGTGCCGCGGGAATACTGTCAATACCACTGCGGAAAAAGGAGTCTAGCGGTAATTCATTAGACGGCAGGGACGCTGACCAGGCAGATCGCGCCTGGCCAGGAGAAGTAGTCGACATGAGCGCTAGAGATACGGTTAGACTCAGAAACAGATAAACTATAAAATCGCACTCTAAGACAGAAAGTTAAAACCACTCAATCCTCAGCCAAGAACATCCCAGTAGGTTGAGCACGGGCAAGCCAGGCTCCGAAGCTTACGTGTCCTGCGCTTCTCTGTGGACGTTCTCCTCGACTATATATACGACATGCGTCGGCAGAGGATGAACTTGAAAAATGCGGGGACCGACTCTCTGCACGAGCTGCTCTTCTTATGAAAAAGGCGACCCACTAGAAGGCGCTGGAGAGGACGACCCACTGTTCAAAGGCTTACCACAATACATATATATATATATATATATATATATATATATATATATATATATATATATATATATATATATATATATATATATATATATATATATATATATATATATATATATATATATATATATATATAAAGTGAAAGAAGTGTATACCTAAGGGCTCGTTTTTCCGTGTTTTAACACAATATTAATGAGATCTAACAGACAGTAATGCCAAGGAATGTACAGGGGAAGTCATTAGAACCAACGGAATGTAAATAAGAAGAAAGAAAAGTGGATGGAAAAATAACCAGCCGTGAGCAGGAATCGAACCTACGACCTTCGAATAACGCGTTCGATGCTCTAACCACTGAGCTACCACAGCGGCCTTCCCTCCATCCACTTTTTTGGGTTTATATGTGAATTTAGAAACAGGAGTGACAGTCAACGCCATCTATAAGCCAAGCGACGAGTGTGAAAACACTCTTTTATGCGCATGTTTGGCGTCACGTAGCACGTGAACTTATTATGAGCGGGCAGCTGATTAATAGTCCCTCGTATACAACCTAATGACACCAAGTCTGCCAGTACGAGACCCTCGTTTAATGAAATAAGGGAAAGAAGTGTATACCTAAGGGCTCGTTTTTCCGTGTTTTAAAACAATAATAATGAGATCTAACAGACAGTATAGGGGAAGTTATTAGACTCAATTGTAATGTAAATGTGAAGAAAGAAAAGTGGGTGAAAAGATAACTTGCCGTGAGCAGGAGCCGAACCTGCGACCCAACGTGGTAGCTCAGTGGTAGAGCATCGAACGCGTTATTCGAAGGTCGCAGTTTTGGTTCCTGCTCACGGCAAGTTATCTTTTCACCCACTTTTCTTTTTTTGCATATATATATATATTCTTATACTAGGTAAGTTGGTTAAACGCTGTTAAGCGCGATGACAATACTCTTGCTGAGTGTTATAAAATTCTTGGAATCGCTACACCTTTTTTTTTCCTGTGAAATTACGAACGAACTATTGCTTTTTAGCCATAAATTTTACCTAAAATGTGTAGGTTGTCTCGCTTATATCTGAAATCATTGAATAGGAGATTATCAGTCACGTAGATGAGTAGGAACGAGACAACATCGATTCTATCGGATATAACAATATACTGTGTCAGACGTATAAAGACGCTATTTAATGTAGTCTATCACGGGGATTATTTCGAGCTTCAACTGGTGCACACGAAATGTTTTTATTTCGGGCACAATATCCGTGTTATGCCCAACTGCAACAGTAGAAAACTTGTGACCTAGAAGTGCTATCCAGCAGGCTCATGCCTTGGCAAATGTGACCATCCCTGACTAAGTCACTCTCTTTCTACTTTTTCACCAGTAAGCATGATGTCATGGAACACAAAGGAAGTATTCTAGGCATATTTCCTGGGTCAAGTTTTATTGTCGATGGTAACAAGAAGCACTTGTGAAATCCGTCAGTAGTAACAACGTTCAGTGGTATTTGACAATGTAGATTCTTTCATCCTTGAGCATCGTGGTGCCAGTTGAATTCATTGTAGGACGCGATATATCAGAGTATTGATATACCACCTTTCGTGAATGTGCTATGAGTGAACTAGTGGTATGGTTCATGAGATAAATGCTTGTAAAGAAGCTAGGATTGTGCTAGCGCTCGTATGAACAAATTTTCACTATTAATCTAAACATACAAGACGACAAACGAAACAACACGAGATGCGATTTCATTGTGTCTTTTTGTTTCTGAATAAGTATACGCTATTGAATTGAGAAATAAAGTGGTCAATGCACCCAGTATATGCAACTTCTAGAAACTTCTAGAATCGCTTAAACTTTTTTTTTCTTGGCAGCAATTTTCGCTAGTAAGAATCAGTTTTTCAAATAACGAACGTCGTCCACATCTACCGCATTAAACATTACACCTAAATGTAAAGTGCTGGGAACCATGTCAATAAGTTCTTTCAAAGTTTAAAATGCTTCTTTATAAAGATGGCTTGGTTGAACATGTGTTCCACCTAAGCCGTGAAGACTCTTATCTCTGTTATCCCAAGCATGACCCTCATCAGGAATATACTGACTGAACAGACTCTCCAGTTTTCGCGTTCAGAAAAATTTATCAATTTTATTATCTCACTTGAAGGGGACCTGGTGCTTAACGTTAAGTCAAGTGAGATCACTCGCTGCTAACAATAAGGACTTCATTTCTTGATATGGCGCTAAAATTTCCTTCGGGAAGCCGCAGTTCGTCTACTTCCTTCGCTTAATCACGAAAGGGAGCACTTCGCTGGCTTGAGAGGACTCTCATGCAAAGTGCTCAGTGGCAGCCAATTAGCGTTTTTGTGACGCAAATGCCGAGGTTAGTCCGAGCTCCCGCTTCCATCTATACCCCGCGCGCAACTCACTAGCGATGCGCAGAAAGACGGAGCTAGCCATGGAGTAACCTAAAGAACACCAAGAAGCGATGAGTACCAAGAAACAAACTGAAAGATTTGTGAAGCCTCCAAGGGGATTTAGGCGGATCAAGGCGCCATCAGCACTTCCTCATTAGTGGCATGTCACAGCCAAACGTGGGCAGAGAAGGTGTAACAGAAGAATAGAATAGGCGTATTGAAGAGACCAAATAAGTGCCCTCAATAGAGGGTTCATTATCAGAGCAAGTATCCTTTTCTGGCGTGTACCACTGCGAAAGTATATGTGGAACTTTGTAATGTGGTTGCGCTGAACTAAAATCATAAACACGTAACGAAGTGAGTGGTCAAAATAATTGGTGACTTGTTTTGTGCCCCATTGCGGTGCTCGTTTGCGCAACAATACATTGCCGTATACTATCCCAAAGTTAAGCTTTGCTGAACTAATGGTGCCCTTATTGACTGTGAAGTGCTAATTATGCTGTATGCAAAATAATCCTCCACTGGTCTGGTGCTCTGAGATGTGTGTCGATTTGGGAAAGCTGGATAACATGCTAGGGTGAATGAGTATGGGTGAATAGCCTTTATTTGCATGAAAATAAGCTTAACAATGTACATCAGGCGTAAAGTAGTGGTTATTGGCGTTGAGAAATGTATATGAATCGTGGGAGGGTCAAAGGTGTATCAGAATTGAGCTTTTGCACTCCACCATTTCTTTAAATAAGTAACTGAAATTTTTTTCAGGTGTGGTCTTTATGGATCAAGTGCTATTTTTTGATGCGAGGAACTAATCTTTCTTACATAAATATACCAGTTTTTAGAAGCCGGTTTATAGAAAGCAGGTTACCAGTTTATAGAACACAGTGATTTAAAATTTGTTATATGTGCTCCTACCTACTACAATGACCTGCATAAAAGAGCAATAAAATGCTGCAGATTTATTCGAAGCATCTCATTCGAAGCCTACTTCATTCCTCTATTAGGCGAAAAGTGTGGCCATCGTGGCTCACAATTGAGTCTACCTTTCTTTAGTTTTATTCTTGTAGCACAAGAACATAACCACTGAGCCACATTCGCAGTTCTGTCTTGAATAAATGTGTACACTTGCAGAGCAAGTGAAAGCTGTGCCAAGTTGTCATCTTTTCGGCCTCACATCTAGCCATGCGTAAAAAAACATATAAATAAAATGAAGCAGAGAAGACGAACACAAATATGGTTTTTGTATTTCCGAAGAAAAAAGGAAATCCGTCTCTCAGCAAATGCAAGCAGTTGCTTTGTCTGTTTTCATTTAAAAGCGAAGTAGGTAAATGTGTGTGCATCACAAGCCCAGAAGATCTTTTTCCACAGCTGATAATACTGCATTCATGAAAATTTAACGGGGCACGCATGAATATAGGAGGTTGGAGAACACACCTGCTGACTCCTTCCTTTACTCACACACGCCCACAAACTACCGTACACAGTCACGTACTAAACGAGCACACGCTTTTTTGACAGATGGGCACATTCGAATACGTATGCCACGTGACAACCGGAGCATTTCATGTGCCACAATTTCACGCATCGCTAAGTCTAAGCGAGCGAGGAAAGCCGAGCGCGACGTGTCTTGGCAGCTTTTTTCCCCATTCATTGGAGGAACTATCTTCGACGTAATTTACTTCTATACTACTCTCCGCATTTTTATCTCTCTCTCTCTCTTTCTGAGGTTTTCTAACCTGCATGAACAAAAGCCTGAGGCAGCAGAGCATCACGTAATCGCGTCGCTTCCAGTAGGCTTCTCACAAAGTCTATTGGCAATGATCAGGTACAGTTGGCATTGCTCTCTCCCTTTTCTTTCTCTCTCCTTGTTACTGCAAATGTCAGGTGAATGGTACTGCTGTCGGAAAGAAAATTACACGCGAACGTAATCATGAATATATTGGCGCAGTCAGCAATGGTAGAGGGCCCCAGTGTCCAATTCGCGACAGGCCGACTGCAGACCTTGTCGCACATCCTTGACCCCCCCCCTCCCCCTTTCGCCACGTAGCCGTCGCCAGCGCACAATGTTCACGATGCGATGCATAGTGGGGTGTTCGACAGGCACATGCGACTCCGGGTGGAACTGACCGGATAAGCGTTTGGGCGCGGGCAGTTTCCTATATGGCCCCGTGTGCCCGCGCCCTGGATCGCAGCTGCTGAGGCCCGTCACGTCGCTTTCCGCCTGGGGTCTTTCTGCGAGCAGGATTCGACTTGCGCAGTCGCGCTCCTCTTCGTCATCCGCTTACGTGTTCTATGCTCAGTAAGGAAATGCCCGAGCCCAGTTCGTAGCGCTCAGTCCCATCTGTTTGGCTCGGCTGAATGCATTCCCTACCTCTGTCGGAGATAAGCGTTCCAGCGCCCCTCCCAGCTCGTCTGTTGCGAGCCAAAAGTGATCCACCCGTACTATGCAGTAACGCTCGAATGATATCGCCTACGCTCACAACTCTCACGACGATAGTAATCATGAGCATCAATCTTAATTTTTGCCATCTATCGAAGGAACGACCAACCTGCGTAAGCCTCATACTTCAGGAGCCAGGTTTACGAAAACTGCGAAAAGGAGTTTTTGTTGTAAAATATATGCATGAGTAATTTTCAACGAGGAGTTCACAGAACAGGTTTTGAGAACAGTATTCACTAAGCAAGCTACCGCTGAATGTTAACTTATTTAGGTTCAGTGTAATCATGGTTCTACCAAAACAATTACCAAATAAAGTTCCTACAAGTTTAATTGATTTTTTGCTTTTACAAACTTTACCACGACCAGATTTGCGTCTAAGAAAAACTTTCTGCTACCTAAAGCTCATACTAACTATCGTAAATTATCGTCACACTTCTGTCATCTCACATGTGTAAAATTTCTTCGACTTAATTGACAAACCTATTGAACAAATACATGTTAAATATATGGTGTTTCCTTTTTTCTTTAGTTGTACCAGAACTGTTTGGCTGTATATTGTACTTACTATAATTTGTGCACTTGAATTTTTGACCTTTTTGTTTTTCTTTCTCGTATCGGTATTCCTAATTATCTTTTTACGGTTCAAGCTGCTGCTAGTTTTTGTTTTATTGATTTGGAACCTTCACCCAAGGTCCCGTTGCATTTTAATACAATGTGCCTCCGTATGTGTATTTTATATTTGGTAACAATCCTCTCTTAATAATAATAAAAACTGAATAATTGATTGATTCATTCATTGACTGATTGTTTGATTGATTGATACCCTGCTCCGGATGAGTTTTTTTTCTCCAAAAGTATCGAAGTTCAGCCAACAGTATCTTCACCTTATACAGCTTGTAAAGGTGACATGTGTTTAGAAACCCCTTATTGATTATAGTCGAGAATTGGATGAAATCTCGCCTGGTCTTGAAGTAAGACTTCCATATTCATTATTTCACTGTAATAATTCTTATGTATCGTAATATTTTTATTATTACGTTCATAGACATAGGAGCCTTATACTAATGTGCTATTCGTTTCGTTGAGTTTCAGAACTTTGTACTGTAGCAGCAGTGGTATTGATAACTAGGGGGCTTGGGTCTCAAGAACGCTGTCTTAGTGAACGCAAGCGATAAAGAATGGAGTCATGATCGTAAGCATCTGCAGCAGACGGGCACATCTATTCTCCATATGCATATAATTTTTGACATGTCACCTTAGACGAAAACAAAAAAAGTGTGAGCGTGACTGTACTGGCGCTGCGGCACGAGCGCGAGCCTTGTGTCGAACGCAGGTTGTAGGGACTTCAACGCCTGAACTACGCTTGTGAACTCGCTCATCTTTCCTGTTGTTAAAAAAATCGTCGGCGGCCAAGAGTGACTGTATAAATGTAATAATATCGAAACACGATAGTATGTATGTAATAATATCGAACGATGCGGATATAAAACAGACAGTCTTATTCTCGTCCAAATTACATCAGGGAGCAAGTGCTACCAGTGCAAACTCAGAAAAAATTATTGTAGGTGTCTTCTTGGTGAGTCAAGCCTCTCCGCAGATAGAGTTTAAAAATATGCCGGAACACATAATTACGACGCGACCAAACGCTAGTTGCTCACCATTGCCTGGAATTAGACAGAATAATTTTTTTGTTCACAAATATTGTTTAATTAAATAAGTTTAATAACTAACTTTTCAAGAAACGAATATAGATAAAAAAAATTCAATGTGCAAGTTGCAGATCGGCTTGCAAAACGTCCGATTAGACAGTATTGAACTTTATATCTGTTAAGTATTAGTGTTTTTCTGCTAATTACGAATGCTCGCAAAATACAAAAAAATACCACGTTACAAACCCGTTCATGTGCCAGTGCGCGCAATGATTCTAGCACTCCCTAACGTTCCGCGTACGAACGACCATAGCATTTGCCCCATTGTGCTGTCTCGGCAGGGCCGCGACGATGATGGTGGCTTTACGATGAACACCTTTTGCTATTGGCCACAAAAACGATATCCGCTGTGACTGCTTATCGCTGTCGTGAACCGGTGTGAGGGAAGCGTGTTGTTCGTATGCGGAACGTTAGGGTGCACTAGAATCATCCTGCGCCCTGACGCGTGAGCGGGTTTGTCACGTGGTATTTTTTGTATTTTGCGGGCATTTGCAATTAGCAGGAAAACACAGAAAAACACTAATACCTAACAGATATAGAGTTCAAAACTGTCTAATCAGCCGTTTTGCAAACCAACCTACAACTTTCACATGGAAATTTTTTTTTATCTATCTTCGTTTCTTGAGAAGTTATTTATTTAAACATATCTGTGGCAATATTGCACCTCCTCTGTATATGCCCGTGAGCATACTTCTTGTCATTATTGTTCTTCTGTCTGCTGCTGCTTGCATTGCAATGTCATCCTTTCCGCGGAAGCGCTTGATGCTCGGCGCACTGTTGTGGATACTGTTGCGGACACTGCTTCGAAGGTCTATCCAAATAGGTCGCGAAACTTATGGCATAAAGCGGTTCAAACGCTATTGCTTGTGGCATGAGCACGAGGAGTTAGGATTACTGCGATCGAAGAGTGACTGTGTTTGGAGGGAAGAAATATTACCAGATAAAAACAAAGTTTCATTATAAGGCGAAGCAATCGCTATGTTTTGCACATGACATTAATCTTCCAATATGCATCAGTGTTTAATATTACGAAAAATCTTTTTATTTCCAGCATCCACTGCTAATGCCCTTATTACTAAGTGCAGCCCTTGCGCTGTATGAAAAGGCGCACTCGTAAACTTCGTCTGAGATGACACACCTTCTCACGTATTTAAGTGTTCCGTGCTTGCTTCCGCCATTGAATTTATTGTGCTAAAATTTTCAGTTGTGCAGTGCGCGAAGTTGTGAAGTGCGTTTCATCGTGGGTGAATGTCTCGGGTAAAGTGTCCAAACGGGTGGCAGAACGATGCGGATAATTTCTAACGCCGAATGCTTGCCTCGGTACGCACTGAAGCGATGTGGTCTGCAAGGGTGCAATAGCAATAGACGGGTTCCTGACAACCCGTGTCGCCTTGCTAAGAAAGAAAGGCAACGGTTCGGAACATTGTGCTCGCTGCATTTTCATGCATCGGTATGACGGCGGCCCTGTTTCCCGCTTGAACACGCAACATCTACCATTATTCGTGTTATCGATGAAAATATTATTAGGGCATCTATAGCGCTGCAATTCGCATGCCTCCAGTCCCGGATGTCAGAGCTAGTGATCGGAACCTAATGCAAAACAGAGCGCATGCAGGGTCCGCACACTTTTTGTGCTTATTTCTACATTTATTGTTGATTGTGGCAGTGAAATAAAGCTCATTATTAGAACCATTGAGTAAAACTTCATTATCCTAATTTTGGCGTGATTAGGCATGATTTCTTGATGTTACAACTGAAAAACGCATGTCATTTGCACACTATCGAGCCTCTGTGTATGCGAAACAAATAAACAATACTGCAAATATAGAAAGTATACTGCTTCTGAATTTAAACATCTGCGAAAGATACCACGAACACTGAATAAAACTTCCAGTGTTATGTTTCCAAGTGAAACCAAGCCGAATTGAATGGTAGTACACTTAAATTGCATTTTCTAGCCATGAGTTGATATTAGTTGAGCTGGCGTTGACTTGAAGCGCTCTCGTGGAGGACTCACCGACTATAACCTAAGCGTAAGTCCTTAGTTATCAGGGGTCTAGAAAATAATTTGAATCAAATTATGTTCTTGCGCCAACAAAATGAATTCACTTGTTTACCAAACGTTGCGTCACATCCATTTCATTTTTTGTTCCGCTGTAAGTGTACTCTGCTCCTACAGATGGCACTAAGCCCTATAGGCACCTGATGTGCAGCCATTTTCTTAAGGTATGGGCTTCTATAGAAATTCACTGCCAATGTAGAAGCTGCATATGCGATCCGGCTGTCAGTGAGAGACTACGACCTTTCTATGTGCGTGTGTGTACGTACTTTGATTTCAGCTACTTTTCAGAAAGAAAGTATATGGTTGTCGAAAGTAATCACTCATGTAGGTTACTTAGCTTACTTAATTTGTTACTCCAGAGAAGCAGCTAAATTTTTGCACAGTTAAGCGGAAAGTACCTCTTGCTGGTTTTGCTTGCTCGCTATTACGCTTAGGAAAGTTAACCAAGGAGAAAAAGCTCTGACTATAGGCTTGGCTTGCAAAGTAAGACTGAAGCGTGAATGTGTGTACGCATTTGATGAAAAATCACTTCGCTGTATATGACAGCGTTAACGCACCGTTAAAGTTCACCGCTGTTGCACAATTCCTTTGAGTATTCCAGCACACCTCGGGTTAGTTGAGATTTCGCATGCAGTTCGACGCAAACAGAACATTACATAGATTACGTTCAGCACAGAAGAAGGGACACGTCTGAGACCCTTTCTATAGCATCGTGCCTGCAGGAACGACTAGGGCCTCTTACTTGTCTCTCCTCACACGTTCGCACACCTGACTATTCTGAAGCGACTGCTTTCTATGTTATATTTACAGAATAACAGAGCACACACGCAAACGCAGTTTCATTTGAGTTCATGCATGAAGCCTAAAAGCACTCATTCGTCTCCGAAAGAGTGAGGTATTCAGCGCGCTGTACGTTCCAGCTGCCAGTACTTGCGCGGGATCAGCTCGGTTCGAGCAGAAAGCCATTCGGTTTCTCGGTGCAGAGCCTTCGGAAACATTACCGAAATATCTGTGACGGAGAAGGCTATGCATGGTGCCAGCTGCTCCCTCTTCTGAAGACTACGTCGCTCTTCTTACATACTCACACAGCCCTATTTTGCTCTTCTTTATGTTCTCGTCTGACTTGTATTCTTGGGTCACAAGAAATACTTCATTTATGAGTGCACGTTTTGCATATTCACTACCGCAATATCGTTTCTCCAAACTGAAGGTTCTCCTTGGGTAATGAAAACGTGAATAACAAGAGCGTTAAGCAGAGATGTCAGACTCATACCAGCAATCTCACGTAGCAGTGAGGTAATGTAGTTGGCTGCCTACAGTGACGTGCAGTCTTCAAACTGCTATCAAGAGTACGCTTCATTGATTCGTGAGAGGCTGGTAGAGCTGTTCTACGAAGTAAAAGACTAGGCGTCTGTATTTAGAAGGTCTTTGCTTTGCGGCGTCAGAGTCAGAAACAGTCTCCTGAGTGGAGGTAGTTCTCTAAATTAATCCTTACCAACATGAAAACAAAATAAAGATATAGTTTTGAAATAATACCTCTTGCATGTAGCCTAGTTAAGCGAGAGATGTCTGCCCATAATATAGGTGAGCTTACTGCCGACCAAAACGTTTGTGGCGTAACTGTTTTTAATAGTGATATTTACAACCTGACAAGTCAGTGAAAGGCACGTATCATGACTTTCTACACGTAAATCGGGGAATGTTATTAGCATTTAAACTATACAGGGCATTCCAATTATCACGCAAGGCCATTGAATATAAGAGGAATGGCCTTACGCGAAGCAAAGCTGGTGAATAATGTTCCAAGTGTACTGTAGTAGCCGGTATTATTTATTTCGTTAAGTGATTTAATTTTAGGTCTTCGTGCAAGTAGTGCTTTTTTGTTATGAAATATCGCATACGTTAAGAGACTCGTTCCAGTACGTAACATTCATAAAGTGTTTTTTTTACACAATGAAGTTTCAAACTATGACGCGAATCTGTCGTAGAACACCTGCTTGTCATTGAGACGCCCTGGGTTCGATTCTCACTTCACTCTGTACGCACAAGTGCTGGATGGTCTATGTTCAGTACTTGCAAGCCTTCAGTAGGCACCATTACTCGTGTACCTATAGTGCGACGTGATGCACCAGAGATAATGCGTTCACTAATATGGAACGCAGCAGTGTTTTTCGTATGCTTCCTTCTTTCTATCTCTCTATATTTCAATCCGTCATTCCCCCTTCCCCGAGCGTAGGATAGCAAACCAAACCCACATCTGCTTGACCCTTCTGCATTTCTTTCATTTTCGTCTTCCGTCCTTCCTTCGAACCACAAAATGTTTATTATTTATTACATTCGCATATTTTTCAATTTTTCGTTCGCAGACAAAATGATGTTTTTGTGGTCACAACCAACAACGTCGATGCCGACGCTGCAATTTCTGCGAAGCAAGCTCTTTAACAATATCACGTTAAAACAAGCCAACACTAATATCCAGACACACATGAACATGGGTCCGTTGTCAGTTTTCCTATAGAAAGAATAGTTTACATAGGTTTATATCAAAGATACCTGCCACTAAAACGTTTATTTTTTTGTGTGGTTTCGAAGACTTGTTATAATAGCGAGAGGTATCAAGCTACGAGAGAGAAATATATGTGGGAAAAAGTGTGTTCGTACTTTACACTGAGAATGATCCCTACAAAATAATCGCGAGATTTGAGAGCAGAGTTTCAGTACTTATAACCTGCAACTTCAATCTCTAATATTGGCTGCATTACCGCATGCTTCTTGTTAGGTCCTTTATTAAAACATTGGAAATGTTGTGAATACCAAATAGAAATGGAGATTTGGCAGCGTACTTCAGAAATACTACCTTCTCCACACGTAGTTTTCACTACATACTTTTTTAAATGGTTGAGGTTTCCTGAACGATTGTAGTCTGTCATGTAAATATGCAGAAAGTAAAAAAAAGTCGAATAGTATTTATTATCTTTACTTCGACATATATAGTGTCTTCGTACCATTCCTGGGGCTCTACTAGCGAAAGACAGACTATCGTACACAAATACATCCTGTAATGAAAATATTTTTGCCTTTTTAGTACACGTATATATAAAAACATGAATTTGAACAAGCAAGATACACCATCAGGCTATTAGAATCAAACGTTTACGAGAATATTTCTTATGAATAAAGTCAAAAAGCTGATCACTTTTCTACTTCTGTTCGAATACTAATAAATATGTCCTAATGCATAATGAGAGAGCTCTGAATAGAAGGGCAGCCCGAGCATGTTTTAAAATTACGATTATTCCATAACAAGTTTTGAACTCGCAAAAAACACAACAAAAAAAAAAACAAGAGCATCTTTTTGTCCTTAGCGCTGTGCGACGTGTCTGCTAGTTCTTTTTAGTGAAAAAGCGAGTTGAATGGCACGTAGAAGAGGCTGTATTTATTCGCCAGGTAGGGGTTCTTTTCCGGGGAAGCGCTAAATAGCTGTGGTGTTTCTACTATGAAGTAGCACGTGCCGCATTTCTTGACATCTCGAAACAAATGGGTGCAAAGGCACACTTGGCGGACTCATGAAGCCAGGGTGAAAACCACTACACAAACAAAGCTGCGGAGTTTCGCACTTTTTGTTTGGCCATTTGGTACGGAGACGCATTTGCACTGGAAAACGGCTGTAGTATCCGCTTCGGACGCCTCCACAGTTTGTTTGAGGAGAAGCACATTGCTCTATCTGCGGTTGACTGGAACAACCATCAAAAAGTTGAACGAGATTGTTTCGCCGTCGCCGTATGTATTGTGGTGAATAAGGGGTTTACACAATGGGCCCAGGTCATCGGACGCACTCAAGACAACCTGATAACACGAATATGTTCTTTATATCGGACGAGGACAGGAACACATGTGATGGAATCTTGCAATGATACATGGAAAGTCTACACTAAAGTTCCTTCCACGCGAGAAGAAAGTCTACGTCGTTACAGTCAGCGTGCTTCACACTAAAGTTCTTTCCACGCGAGAAGAAAGCCTACGTCGTTACAGTCGTGCTTCACTCCTATCGACACCAAGTCTACATGACCACACTCACGGGCACTGTCGTTGTGGTGACCGTAGCACCGGGCAACGTGGCGTCGAGTTCATCGCAGTAACATCCACGGTGAAACACGCCTTCTTGCGTAGCTCGCTGGCTCGAGCTTGAGTCGATGTCCCGCACCCTGACATTTTGCTGGCGTCCAGGTCATGCTCAACCTATGCGAGCGCCCACGACACGGGGTCCAAAGCCCCGACAACCATCGAAGCCGGCTGCACACGTCCGCTGCCCAGTGTTCTGTCTTCTCTTCTTCCAGTGAATTTCCCGCTCCGATTTTGCCCATATGGCGCACTCGTCATAATCATGAAAGTGTTCACATCAGCATAGTCTTTTCAACCACCCGAGTGGTATTGCATACCTTCCGAGAGGAACATCCGGCTGTTACACAGCACCCTGCTCAGCTACTGAAGTCAGATGGGCATGAGAGATGGCAAGAGAGGATACGTGTAAGTGAGTGTAAGAGAAGCAATGCTCTTTCACTTCTCCGTGACTACTTCATATGTCACGCCAACTCGACTGCTGTGCTCTCGAGGGAAATCATTTCGAGGTTGCTTAACATAAGCATAAGTCGCACATTTTATTTTTCTTCGCTTTCTTTGCGCTGTCCTTTCCTGTCACTTCTCCCTACGTAACGCATAGAAAGAACTTCCTTGTCCCCATCGATTTAGGTCTTGCCAATTAAACATGTCCCAGCCCCCCATTGACAGGTGACTCCAGGCCACTTCATTTCTTTGGAGGTACAGTTGGAGGCAAATGTCAGCTCATCCTAGGTGCCCCCGAGAAATGAATGCCATGGTTTTATTTCTTTTTATTGACGCCAGAAGTACGCTAAAGGGGAATGACGAGACGAATAAGAGGTTAGGTTGCTGTGTTTTGTATTCTGAATTTCGAGTATTTTTGTTCATTATGTACCAAATATAACAGCGGAATAGTGAAAAATGGGAGTGATGCGCTTTCTTAGTTTACTGCTTCCTAGTGGACGAGTCTTCAAATGGGCGCAATTCATTTAGTTACTACGCAGAAAGAGAGCAAGAACTGATAAATATAGACAGGCCATTTAGCAAGCGGGCAGCATTAGTTAAGGTCAGAGTAGACGACGTATTTTCCAATAAAGGCAGAGCAAACGAAGTATTTAGTAAAATGATTCAAGAGAATTTTTCCCAATAGACACACGTGCTTTTTGTAGGTGTGTCATCAACGAGATCTGCACAAGGCTTAGTAAAAAAATCAGGCAGTTTTTTTCTAGTGGTGCAAAGCCTGCAGTACGTGTGGAAATGAGCAGCTTTTTTTTCATTTTAGCTTTGTATTTCTTTCCCTCTCACTCTCTTTCTTATTCTATATTACAGCGTGTTGTTTGTTTTCTCTCTTTATTGCTATTTATCTCTATAACCATCAAAGTGCTAGAACAACAAGAGGATGGATACTTCTCTTTGACTTGAGTACGCATGGCTATGCTATAAGGCATTTTGCCAGCGCTAATACCATCATCAAGGTGCTCGAAGAACAAGAGAAAGAAGAGTTCTCTTGATGCGAGCACATGCTGAGGTGGCTACGTTAGATGGGATTTGGCCTCGGTTTTGCCAGGCCACGGCACCATACGACAGCCAGGCCTCCTAAAGCAATCTACATAAAAACGAACTAAAAAAAAACGCTTGACTTGTCTTCCAGTTTATAAACTCAGTGGACATACGAGACAAGTGGATTCACCTAAAATCACTCGGCTAATATGCTGTGAGCTCACGGAAGTTTGCAGGATCAAAAAGCCGGGAAAAGATTAAACGGAGACACATATGTTATGCCTCAAAAGTGTACTCAATAAAAGCACACGAAAAATTCGGGAGAACCGACGTACCTGAAAATCAACTTTATGCGAAGCACGTGGAGGGAAGGTGACCGTGTCCCATTTTTTTTTTTATTGACCGACACGTCATGAAATGACGCTAAATATATGTACAAATGTTACACGCAGAGACATATGTTGAAGAGTTGCAGATGTTTATATAACCCGTTTTCTACTTGCACATCAATGTCAGCTGGAAATTTGTTTCAGCAACAACAGAAGCTGATACGAAGCGCTGATGCTCGCGAAGATGCTGGCCCCTGACACTGCTATTTAAATCAATTTCAGCGCATGGCAACTAACCACAATTGACGTTAACCCGACGTGAAGGCTGTATGAAATGAGTACATATGTAATGCTTATAAAATTGGGTAGGCAGCACTGCAACTACTATTTACGTTTCACGAAGATTAGCGTCTATTTGAAAAGTAGTTCCGAGACCTGGCGTAGCTCTCTGGTAGAATGCTTGACTGCCACGCAGAATGCTTGGGTTCGATTGCTGCTGGGACGTTGAAATTTATTTTTTTGCATTCATCGGGTGGCCAACGCTGCCTATGTCAGGTTTTTCTTAAAACACTGACATTTATTCTATGTCTTCGTTGGGCGACGCTACCGATGTCGGGTGTTTCTTAACGCTCATGCGTTAAAATTGCCCATGTGTGTTCTTGTCATTCCTGGGTAGATACTAAGTGTCAATCACCTGTGGCACATACTCGCATACCAGTGGCACATACCCACCCGTGGTTATGTGCCACTGTCTGGCGGTAAGTGTTTGACGACGTACGTGACGGGATTGTGTCATTATACATGCCTTAACGAGTGCGTCATATTTGTCAAACCATCTTACCCTCCGATGCTAATGTTGGTTCATGCCAAGTTAAGGGGTAGACCCCGAGAGCACCCAAACGTAAGCGACTAGATAGATAGATAGATAGATAGATAGATAGATAGATAGATAGATAGATAGATAGATAGATAGATACGCTCAAAGTCACCGAAATTCGGTAACAAATGCATCACATTTAAAATATCATGTCACTTTGACAAGTTTGCCGAGTTGCAATGCAATGGCAGTCTGGCTTTAAGTACGAAGAGGCGTAATTCAAAATTTGCTGTTGAACAAGTGAATAGAGAACTGCTTAATTGAAGTCATGACCGAAGAGCTGGAGAATAGTCGTGACTTTGCTGGAGAACAAGGGTTAGGAAGAGGCGTTTGGAATGTACCCGTAATAAAATGTTTTTACACATGTAAATAAAAGGTTGCTCTACTTGTAAGGACTCCTAAGAATAACTGCACATGTTCATGAGTATACTTCTGTTAAAGTAAGAAAAATATGTTCTAGGGATATTTTAAATTTTTGCATCTTGAATATGTTCGTGGTGGTATGTTGTATGCGAAGCAGATAGAACGGGGATGGTATGGCAGCATTATCGGTATAATAGCGCCTCGTGTATATATGGTTCCGAAGGCAAAACTGTCCAGGCAGAAACAGTGATGTTTCTCTCCACCTCCGTAACTTTCCTAGTCTCTCCTGTTTTCCCACTCCAGGGTACCCTACCGGGCTGAACACAGATTAACCTTCCTGCCTCTTTTCTATTCCTAGTTTCTCTATTTCGTCTATATGGCAGTTATGAGATAAATTCAGGCTGGGAAATTATGTGCAGTTGAATAACCGGTGCAATGAAATATGGGCAATAAATTGAACCATATAAATCTGCTGAGATATCAAAGGAGTGTTTTTCAAGATGAAAGTGATAACATCACAACGAAAGATGTATCTGATCTAGGTCATCCACAGTGATTGGACAGTAGGATTGTAACTGTAACTGCATGGTAGGAGAAGCTTGCATATTGTGAAGTGTCACAGACGCTACTAAGGTATACATTAGTAAGAAGCAGATAGCCTGAACAACAGATAGTTCAAAGTTAATAAAGCAACAACAATGTCGAGAAAACTTTCCTTGTTTCAACTTTATTCTTTTATTTTGAGCTACCTAAAATACTGGGCAACCCTCCTCCTGAAAGAGTGAGCAGGCGCTGTGCCCCCCCCCCCCCCCACCCGGGATGCAATTGCCAGCTTTCTCTCTCCCTCTTCCCTCTTTGTCCTTGGGTATACATGAATGCAAATACAATACATCAATAAATATTTACTGGCAAATCTTACAGAATGGTTGATATAAAACAGTGTCAAGAATCTGCGCCTTTGCAAGGCTCTGATCAGGGCAAATCAGCTAAGTTCTGTCGCAAGCTGATGAAGACAATAGAAAGTTGTAGTTTTGCGGGCTTAGATGAATAGCATGATCAGCCGAATAGCGGGATAACAGTGCGCATGCATAGAATGCTAAACAGCCCATAGCTTTTATCATATAACAACTATTGTTCGGACTTAGTGTTTCTGTGTTTGCGTGGTTTACATAGCGTAAGCAAAACACAGCCGCTGTTTCAGACAGCCGCTTTGAACGGATATTGGCATCGTTGTTGAAATATTCAATTTTTTGGAGAAAAAGGTTGCGTGAAATCGCTTCGCCTACCTTCGGAAACTGAGTGTTATGGTTAAATTTGACATCCCTTTTGAGATCGCTTTCAATTTCGAACGTCCCTGGGCCTAAGGTAAAGATCTGCCTAAAGAAATCTGCAACGTGAAAACGTTTGCTTTGGGGAATGGGTCATGCCTATACTTTCATTATTAATAAAAAAAAACGTAGTAATATTGCTGCGTGGGGGGATACAGCCGAGTTTTCTTAGTTTTTTTTACGTTTTTAATGCATTCACTTACTAGCTGAGACAGTAAACTCATCTGATGTCACTGTCTCAGCTTGTGCACTAAATGCTATACCGCTAAACTAAAACGCGCTGTCCGCAACGAATGCTTGTGGCACGATTACTCTGTTTCCCTAACCTCTGCTCTCTCACTGGCACTAAACTATAACTGTCTAATATTTAGGCCAGTGATCACGTGCTCTCAAGCTAACCATTACCTAGAGAACCACTGAAGTAGAACAAAATTTTCCTTAAGTATATATATTGCCACGTGATAAAAAGGCAGTACGTCGCTTTCTAGGGCTCTGCGCGTACTATCCCCGCTTTATAGCCAATTTTTCTATGATTGCTGAACCGCTCACTCGACTCACTCGTGAAGATTTTTCATTCGCCTGGGAGGAAGAACAGGACGCAGCTTTCTCTGAACTACGGGAGCGTTTGCAGACAGCTCCAGTCCTCGCTCACTTTAACCAAGACGCTGATACTGAACTTCATACCGACGCCAGCAACGTGGGTCTTGGTGCTGTCCTCGTCCAACTACAAGAGGGCACAGAGCGAGTGATAGCGTACGCTAGCCGCACCCTTTCCCGCACCGAGGTCAACTACTCCACGTCAGAGAAAGAGTGCCTCGCTGTGGTATAGGCCACGATGAAATTTAGGCCTTACTTTTAAGGACGGCACTTCAAGGTAGTGACCGACCATCATTCGTTGTGTCGGTTAGCCAACATACGTGACCTGTGTGGGTGACTGGCACGATGGAGTCTTCGCCTGCAGCAATACGATTTCGCGATCGCTTACAAATCGGGCCACAACCACGAAGATGCTGATTCTTTATCCCGTGCACCTGTCGAAGTTTGTGGCCACGACACCGAGGATGACGGTGGTTTCCTTGGGGCCCTTACTACAACGGATCTGATTACACGACAGCGCGCGGATGACGAAATTCGCGCAGTTATCGAAAACCCTAAAGGACGTAACTCTTCCATACCTCGATGTTTTTCTCGAGGTCTGTCGTCGTTCTGTCTGAGAGATGGGGTCCTGTATAAGAAAAACTCCAACGGGAATGAGAGAACCTGTCTTCTAGTTGTGCCAACTGACATGGGTGACGACATTCTTCTCGCCTGCCACGATGAGACCACATTTGGTCACTTAGATTCCTCTCGAACTCTCGCTCGAGTTTGACAAGCGTACTACTGGCCTAAGCTTTCCGCATCCGTAAAGCGATACGTCAAAAGCTGCCGGGAATGTCAACGCCGCGAATCCCGCCACTGAAGTCCGCGGGGCTTCTTCAACCAATAGAACCACCTAGAGCGCCATTCGATCAAATAGGAATGGATTTACTGGGGCCATTTCCGCTATCATTTGCCGGAAACAAGTGGATCGTAGTAGCCACTGACTGCTTGACAAAGTACGCCGAAACAAAAGCACTACAACGCGCTACGGCTTCCGACGTCGCCCAATTCTTTATGAACCAGATCGTTCTTCGACATGGCGCCCCGTCGTGCGTAATCACAGACAGAGCAACAGCATTTACGGCCCAACTCATTCATGAAGTATTCAAGCTCAGCTACACGAGCCATCGCAAGACCACGGCATATCATCCGCAGAGCAACGGCTTGACAGAGCGACTCAACAAGACCATCGCTGACATGTTATCTATGTACGTAGATGTCCAGCATAAGACCTGGGACCAGGTGCTACCGTACGTGACATTCGCGTACAATACTGCGGTCCAGGAAACTACGCGATTCACGCCTTTCCGTCTTGTCTATGAACGTGAGGTCCAGACCATGCTGGATGCGATACTTCCACACAGTTGCGACGCTTTGATCACTCCTGACGCTGTGCAGCTTACCCAATACGCCGAAGAAGCACGCCAGTTAGCAGGCCTACACATTACGCACCAGCAGAGTACAGACGCATGCCGCTACAACGCTCGCCATTGACAAGTTGAATAGATGATCGGCCTCTTTCTGTGCAGGTGCTATTACAGCAACGTCCACATGCCTCGACAGCCCACAAGGCAGTGAAAGCCCTGCTGTGTTTCCTGAGAAAGACAGGCTTGTGTGAACGCCTCTGACATGCGGTAGAGTTCTACACGCTGCAGGGAAATTACTGTCAGTCTCTCCCCCACCTTTTTTTCTTTTCCCTCTCTTCCCTCTTTCTCGTATTTCTTGTCCCCTTCCCTAATCCCCCAGTGTAGGGTAGCCAAGCGGATGTCTTTCTGGTTAACCTCCCTGCCTTCTCCCTTTTGTTGCTTCCTCCTCCTCCATCCAGGTGATCAAGTTTGGGTGTGGACTCCACTGCGACGCTGGGATTGCCAGAAAAACGATTCAGTCGCTACTTCGGACCGTATTGAGTGTTGCGACGCGTGAGCGATGTGAACTACGAGGTGGTCCCTGACGGCGCCTTCTCGCCACGGCGGCGAAGGCACTCCTCGGAGATTGTGCACGTAGGGTGACTGAAGCCGTACTTCACGCGGTAGTGCGACTGCGCATGAACTTTATTGCTGTTTTTTTTGTATGCATGTATTTTCTGTTGGTTCAACCCGACTTTACCTTTGTGCTTTCCGAGGATCAGAGTGATGCCCATTTTTTTTTCAGAGGGGGAATAATGCCACTTGGTTGCTAGGTACGGCGAGCGCAAGCCATGGCTGCCCGATAGAAGGGAAGACGATGTTCTGAAGCAGCGCGTGCTCTGGTTAGTTATTGATTATTGAATCAGCAGTCTTGCGAGTTTTCGGTGCGTCTTCCCGCCGGCACAGTTCTTTCGAGTTGAAGACTTTTTATAGCCCGTGACAATATGCATGCTTCATTTTTCTTTCAGTTACATTTTCATGAATGGCCATGCTCACAAGTCTGCAAACATAATTTCCCAGCGTGCACTTTCTGCTTTTACACTGCTGACCTGGCGGGAGCGTGGCGCCAACTTTTCGAACAGCGTGGGCAATGTCTTCTTAGATCTAGCGTGAGATCAAACGGCAATATTGTGAGAAGTGCCCTGCAATTCTAATAATGAATTCCCGGAGTTGTTCTGCGCACTACATTTTACGAATAATTTGTTTCGTGCACGATGTTTACGTGCAGACATATGTAAAGAGCTTCCTTGTTTTAAGTGACAATTTGGGCACTAAAGCACTGTCCGAATTGTGGTTGTGAAACGCTGCGTACATGATGTGCTGCACATAGATTTCACGCAGGAGTTACAGAGCCAACATTGCTATAGAAGCAGTGCATCAGTCACTCGTATTCCTTGCTCGTAAATTTAAATACGGCTACCTAGGATGCCCTGCATTTTTTTTTCACCTTGAAGTACGCCTGCCAAAAAAAAAAAAACACGCAACTGAGATTAAATGCGTCAATAATGATGAAAAATGATATTAAACGTTATGAAGTTATAAATAACGCCCAGCGTAGTAAAGTGTGATTGTTTGATTTGATAACTAAAGTAGAATATTAGTCAGAAGTTGAGGTATTTTTTCAATCTCAGAATAATTCACAGCCCATATAGTCTGCGTTCATTAAAGGTTATCATTATTTGAAGAGACACCTTAACATCTCAACTGCACAAACGTATCAAGACTTCTGGAAGTTGAATAAAAAAAGAAGTCGCCATAGCCGCTACACGGCGTTAATTTCGCACAAGTGGCTTCTCCAAGAAAGAAAGCTTTACTGCGCCAATGATGCTCATTTGCCATGCAGATTATCTTCATAATTCTGCCACTAAGGGTTGTAATACCTAGCTATTTCATTTATTTTAATAGGAGGAGGAGGAATAAATGAGGAAGGACAGGGAGGTTAGCCAGTTCTCAGACCGGCTGGCTACCCTGTACTGGGGAAGGGGGTAAGGGGGATAAAAAATGAGAGAAAAGAGACGTTGTAAAAAAAAGAGAGAGAGAAGGTCATCAGACGATCCACGACGCTGTTTACAGTCTGTCTCTAAGACCACTTGCCCGCAGAAAGCGCAACAACGCTCTCAGTGCCTTGCGTGCAGAGGACGGTCTCGGCCAGTGTCCTAATACCCTTTCTTCCGACAATTGGCGATTGTCTATTCTATCTAAAGCTTTTGACAGTTCTTTTCTTGGCACGCTGAAGCGGGGACACTCGCAGAGAAGATGGGAGAAAGTCTCTGCGCAGCCACAGTTGTCACATGTCGGGCTTCTGGCCATTCCGATTCGAAACGAATAAGCATTCGTAAAGGCCACCCCAATCCACAGACGCCACAAAAGTGTCTCCTCTGCTCTGGTTATTCCTGATGGAAGACGGAACTGTAGGTGTGGGTCCAAATTATGAAGGCGGACGTTGGTGAATGTCGGTGAATTCCACTGAGCGAGTGTCAGTTCTCGTGCAAGTGATCGAAGCCTTGCAGCGGCGTCCGTCCTTGATAATGGTATAGCTACACAAGGGGCATCATCATGAGCAGTTCGGGCTGCTTCATCTGCACGGTCGTTTCCATCAATGCTGCAGTGGCCTGGTATCCATTGATACGCTATTTCATGTTGTTTCTCTATAGCCCGGTGATGAAGCAGTCGTATTTCAGCAATTAGCTGTTCGTTTGGTGCATGACTATATGGCGAGGCAATGCCCTGGAGAGCTGCTTTGGAGTCGGAGAATATTGACCATGTCTGTTGCGGTTCTTCAACTAGGAACTCCAGAGCGGCACGAATGGCGGCGAGTTCTGCCGCCGAGGATGATGTCAGATGCGAGGTCCTGAACTTTATCGTGATGGATTTCTCCGGAATTACCACTGCGCCTGTTGAACTTGTTGAAGTAACCGACCCATCCGTGTAAATGTGAATGCGTCCACTGTGTTTCTCATGCAGAAACAGTAATGTTGTTTGTTTTAGGGCCAAATTTGACAAATTTTTCTTCTTTTGCATTCCGGGGATGGTTATCAGGGCTTCCAGTGGATGTAGACACCACAATGGTAACGACGGTCTTGCTGCATGCGTGAAGTTCGTGGGAATCACCGTGCGATGTGGGGCAATAATAGAGCAGAACGCAGAGCATGGCCTGGAAGTTGGAAGGGAGGCGAGGTGATGCGATTGAATCCGGGTGGCATGTCTTATGTGCGTTCTTAAAGCATCGACACGAATGTAGGTTGTGATAGGGTGTTCATGAGTGATTGCGACAGTCGCTGCTGAGGATGCGCATCTCGGCAGCCCGAGGCATATTCTCGGTGCTTGAGCTTGTAATGACTGGAGGACGTGTACGTTTGTTATGCGGGCCTTGCCAAGCACAGGTAGGCTGTAGCTTATTTTAATAGAATCGTAAGGCTGCTTGTGTTATTACTACGCTGTGACCTGTAACATCGCCTTTAATTCATGGTCACATCAGAATTTAATTGCAAGTGTGAACTCTGGAGCAATTCGCAGTGCTAACTTTCTTTATATATATTGATACGTGTTCCTCTTCATAAGATAGCATGTTTCGCACGCAACAAGCAATTTGCCTAAAATATGCCATGGCACAGAAGGGTTCGTAGTCTAATCGATAGGTTGTGTTTCCTATGACAAGACTGAGTGCGAATTTTCTTTTGCTTTGCTTGTCTGAGAGCCGATAAAGTAGGAGTATTTAAGGAAATTTCCCTATTTTGAAAACAAAGAAGCGAAGAGTCATCGGTGGTTACCGGACACCACTGTGGCATATTTTTATTTTTAAGAGCAAACAAATATCATATGCTACTGATGAGTTGTAGTCGAGCGTAATTTGTATTGCCTTATACTATGGACATCACAGTGTGTCCTTACTTGTGCTTGCTGTCTGTGCGCATGAAAATTCAGCGTTTTTTAAATGTACGTGGACGAAGCACAATAATAAAAATGAATGGCTCTTTCACAATAACTGGATGGACTAATTTAGTGACTTTCAATCTCACTGGAGCCTACTTTCCAGCACGAAAGCCGCCACACTGCTTAACCCTGAGTACAGAGAGTAGGATACCACACATTCACAAAAAAGTAGAGGGTAATACAAAAGCTTTATGCAAGCACTGGAAAATGGGTAATTAGCTTTTGCTAATAATTACGTAGTTTTCTTAGATACTATTTCGTAATATTTAGAAGGTCTTCAGCAAGGCCTTCGTGACGATCTCTACTACAGCTTGCATTTGGTGCATTTATCTTGCAACTGTTCAAGGAGGCCAAATGCAACAAGACCCTCCACAGTGCAATGTCAAATGTTTTCGCATTAGTATGCTTGCATACTAATTAGCATCATGTGGACAGAATGTTAGAGCCTCTAGGTTATATATACTTTGAACGAATATGTGCCAGCATGCCATTTTAGTTCACGTAATCAACACGAACAAAGGGAATGGGAATAGGGCTGGGAGTTCCAAATATATTTTACTTATTCGTTTGCGGCATATACAGATTACATTTTTCAATGTAATAGTATGGGCATCATCACACGTCCATCCGATGTCAATATAAAGACAGCGTTGTCGGCTCATGTAGGTCATTCGCATCGTCAACCAACCCTGAAAACAGACGGAGCGCAGAGATAAAGGTTACCATGGCAATGCGCTCTCTCTGAATGTGTGAGTAGAACAGATATTGCTGCATCAATTACACTCAAGGTATGCTAGTACGTACAATTTTTTGTCGAGTTGGCCAGAAAAATACGTATAGTTCCCTATCCATGGCCGAAAAAAAAATAAACACATGCCGATCTCCATCTCAAGGATAGTATTCTTCCGATTCAACCCACAGTGGAAGAAAAAAAATGACTTGTCACATAATATGAGCGTGGTACAATGCCTGCTTTAGCCATGGAGGAGACCAAGTGTGCATCCCGTCCTGCTACATAATGCTGAACCGCTGCGCCAATGATCTTTCAATGAAGGTGTATAGAATGCACGCCCGTTTTTGCGCGCTTCACAGTGGCTAGCTTTTGTGCGATAGCGTATATAGCATGTGTGGGATTAAAAAAAAAGACACGTATACAATTTTTGCCTTGATAGTAGTTATTTTATTGTAATTGAATACTTTGCCATAATAACCGTTTTTTATAAATATGGCTAACCACTTCGTGTTTATCTTGCGACAGATATATCTGGAGTGCTCAATGTGCGTTAGTTATTTCCTTCTCTAGGGCATAAAAATAGAACGTCTGCATGGAAGACATTCAATTTTAATTGGCCTTTCCACTAACGAAAAAAGAGAACACGGTTCGATTGCCGTTTTCAAGTGCTGTTTTATGCGATAGTTGAATGTTTACCAAAGCATTTATAAATAAACGTGATCCCGTACGATAGACAAGAGAAAATGCGTTATGCACTTACCTTCACTAACGTTCTCGTCATTCGTGTCCGATACACCGAAGGAATCACAATGGAATCGGGCCATATGCTCCCCATTGTGCTCATAACATGTGTACAATCTGATATTATTCAAGGCACTAGTTTTCCAATGTCCACTGCCACCGCCATAGTTGTGCAATAGAAAGAAAGAGAAAGAGAGGTACAAATAAGGGAAAGGTGATGAGCCGAACTGGAATTGAAACATCAAGTTGGATTAAAGGCACCAGTGAAACGAGAAGGAGAAATTAAAGTGGAAAGAAGGGCAAAGAGGAAAGCAAGCAACTTTTGCCGATGGTATACATAGCTGTCACCAGTACTTGTTCGTCATCCACACTGGAGTAATCTGTACGGGATGACGAAGGCATTCTTTTGAAAAAGTAGATTCCTGGGTCATGTTCCTTCAACAAGGTGAGACGCTGAACTTAGGTAGCTGAGAACTTGGGTGACTTTGTTGCGCGAAAGTCACAATAGGAATACCAAAATGTAAAATTCAAAAGAAACGTTGTCCTGTATACCAACCAATGTTTTGTTTACTGATAGTAAGAGTCGAATGTTGTGAAAGAGAGAGAGGTTCTTTTCGGAACCAAAATACACCACATCTGGTGATGTCGAGCAGGTGAGGAAGTGTATTAGTTTGTTATTGAAACAATACGTTTCACTTGAGAGCCCAAAGAAACGAAATGAAGAAAAGTGCATAGGTGACACCAGTGGCGTGAGGCTGGAACCACCAAAGGAGCTAGGGATCGACCTAGCTAAGTTTCGCAAGTACTGCGCAGCTCTTACTAGAGATGATAAGATTTCGCTAGCAGTACTAATTACGACTAGACTTGGCCAGTCTTCGCTAGACATGCTACGCGGCAACTTGTTACGCGATGTGATTTTAGTCACGTTCCTATTTCTTACATGGTTCTTGGCGGGAACATGTCACCTGACTAGCCAATAATTAAGCAACGCTGCATGGTTTTATTCGCATGAATATATGTGGCGTGATGTTTGGGGAATTTTACTCATGTTAGCGGATACCTGATGTTGCATGAGGCCTATCATGTGGTTAGTTAAGCGTTGTTACGTGACGACAAGACACGCGTGTTTTGTCGCGTTATATTCAGCCGCATGACTGTTTTTCTTGTGAGATGTGTTTTGGTTTACGTGACTAAATCATAAAAGATTTGCAGTAACACGAAAACTTCTTACGTGGTGTGACATGATTTTAGTGCCGTGTCAAGTCACTACGTGATGTTAAAAGATTTTAAGTTTCGTGACTAGCGGCTGCGTGGTTGGCTGACGTTTGGGCCTTATTTGTCTATGATTGTAAGTGTTGAATTGAACGAACGAGACAGGGACTAAAAGAAGAGATGATGACACACAGAACATCATCTTTTCAATAAACCGCTGTCTTGTTTGCGCAATTGAACACTTAGGATGTGGCAGGGTGTTACGTAATTTCGGTCCCGGAACTACTTTTCACGTTATTAGGTTATTTCTTGTCACACCAGTTTCTGCATTCCAGATCGGACAATTTGGTGCCCAAGTTGTGGGAAAGGAAAGAGTGAGCACACGTCGGTTCACGGTGATGATAATTCATGTTTGAACTGACCGGGGCAAGAAAAAGCTTAAATATTTCCGCCGTAAAAAAAAAAGTCTGATCTTTTCATAGCAGACCTGTTGCGGAATAATTCACTTCACTAGGAGGAGTAAGAAAAAGAAAAAGAAGGAAAGGCAGGAAGGTCAGTAAGACGTGCGTTTGGTTTGCTATTCTACGCTGGTGTTAGGGGAATGGGGGGATTTGAAGATAGAAAAAAATTGCTAACAACGTGCATGAAAGCTAGCATAGCTGTCAGCAACTATATCTCCCGTGAAAAAAAAGTATTTTTATCTACAAGCATATCGTTTTAGAACAACTACTAGTAGTCCAAACACTCCTGTTCTCAGTCACGCCTGGTCAATTACGCGAGAGAAGTCGGTTTGGTTGTCACTCACCGTTCTCGACCACGTCAAAGAGGGTACCTCCCGATTTGTCTCCAGTGGCTTGCACGTTTTGGAAAGAAGCTTGTATTCGCTAATACCAAATCAATACCTTCCAGCATTCCTGCAGTGCGCAAGTTTTTTCTTGTTTTTTTACGTCACGGTCGCAGAGTGCTGAGAAACCATTTTTTCCTTCGTGCTTGCGGGACTATCCATGTCACGCGGCGCAACCATGCACACTCGTTTGAACGGTCACTCGCGTCTTTCCTTCAGGCACCTCGGGTCCTGTGCGCTGGCGCACCCTCGTGGCTGACGCCGAAAGCGCCTCTACTAGACACAGATTTCGGCGAAGGAGCACAAAGAAAACGAAAATAGTCTTCCAGCGCTAGCACAAATCGATGCTTGCGGCAGTTTGCCATGGCTCTCCATCTCTTTAGGCTGCCTCGCCCATTACTTCGTCCCTCCCGGTCCCAGTTAGATCGTGTACAAAGCTTCATCTTATGCCGCGGCTCGATAGCACTTGCATAGGGTATATGTCGTGCGCCCTTGGAAGGAGCACGACTGGTGAGAACGTCACAAAACATTCAGGTGAAAGCTTTAGACGCCTCACCCTCGACTGCTGACCCGCAGGTCCCGGGATCACATCAAGGCCGCGGCGGTCGGCATTTACGATGAAGGTGGAAATGTTTGAGGTCCGTGTACGTAGATTTAGGTGCGCGTGAAAAAATCCCAGTTATTAAAATTTCTGGACTCTTCTTCAACAACATCGCTCATAACGATATATTGGTTTTGATATGTTGAACCTCAGCAATTACTAGCAGATGCCTCATCAAACACGAGAATCAGCCATCGTCGTTGACTGTCGTCCCGCGCCGTCGGCGTCAGTACTAGTAATAGAAAAATCATTACCCAAAGACATTGCCACATATTGCAATCATTTCATGACAGACTGACAAATATTGCGACGGAACCGCTGTATGGCTCTCGCGTTACATAACGTGACATCGCTTGATGAGGTAGTCACTTGACATGGTCGCTTGCTCAAAGGTGCGCCAACCATAGAGGCTGTGCAGAATTCAGCGAGGTGCAGGTGCAGAGAGCTTTCAACACTTTCGCTCTTTGAGACTGTCTAAAACTCCATCAGACGCAGAGAGCCTTCAACGTCTTCGATCTCGAAGGCTGTGTAAAGCTGCATTAGGCGCACAGAGCTTTCAACGCCTTTAAACTTTGAGGCTGGCAAAACAGATTTGGTGCAGAAAGGTTTCATCACCTTTGATCTTATAGGCTAAGTAAAACTGCGTTAGGTGCACAGAGGTTTAACGCCTTGATTATGTAAGGCTATGTAAAGCTGCCTAGCTTTCGGAGAGTGGCGTAGTAAGTAAGAGAGCTTTCGGAGAGTGGCGTATCAGTATGCATACATACTTGAGACAAAAAAGATCTAGAAGATATGCTTTCAAGTCGTCTTAGGCGAAGGCGCAGAGGACTGCGTGAGTTTGTTTAGCGGCTATCGGAAGTCACAGGTCTACGGCATTTCACCAGCAGCACTTAAACAATAAACAAATGATATTGGGAATGTAAATTGATTTTTTTTTCGAAATTCACAGCTCAGACTAAACTGTGCCTTTTGAAATGACACCTGTATATTACATTAAAATTGTTACATTTGCGATTGAGTAGTGCCGCAGAGATAAAGAGAGGGCGTAAGAAACTCCATATCTAAAAAGATAAGCAAGATGAATGAGTATTTTAAGGTTTACATAAGAAGCTATCAGAGAATAGACTCTTGTAATACCGACCAATTTGTTCGTAACACCGAATGTTGGTGAAAGCGTTCTCGAATTTATTTTTGAAGTGCTTTATTTGAGAGACCAATTTTTAACAGTGAAGCTGTTTAAGTTAGCCGTACTTAGAGTGGGGTACAAGTATGTGCCATGTGGCCTTTGTGAAAACAACTGTCATTATGAGCAGGTATGTGCCACAGAAATGGACTAAATCCCACTACTCACCATCGTTTTACTAAAAATGAAGACGAGCACTACCATCAACTAAAAATTTTTCTTCAAGAAGGACGCCTTAAATTTCTAGTGGTCAGAAAAAAGGCATGTCTACATTTATTATTTTGGTTCTTAAGGAACACCTTGGGCACATTCACACCCACTAGTTTTAACTTTAATAAGTGAAAAATTGTTTTCACAAATGCTGAGTAAAACAATTAATTTCTTGATATTACTAGAATGGCTTCACAGTTTCTCGGTACATTCATAAAAATGCGGTAAAATATCCACTGGAGTAGCTTGCAGGATTTAGTAAAGTTTTCTTTAAAGATATTCAAGCGATTTCCAGCAGTACTACACCTTCCTTTCCGATCTATCGCCACTTAAGTCAGAAGTAAATTATGCGGCTTACAGGTATATGCCATGCGGCCTACGTGAAAGCTACAATCATCTTAATTCGGTATGTGCACGCTAAATCCGGGGGAATGCCACTACTCATCACTGGCCCACTGCAATGTGGATAACTATAATGCCTCCTCGGAGCTTCAGTTAAAGAGACACGTGCTTTGTAAACTCACTCAGTTGTCGATGAGATAGACTCCCCAATAACACACACTCGACAATAACATAAAGAACTGGGCAAACATATTGAAATTAAAAATATTCCTCGTTCTCGACAGCTTGAAATGTGTTGGGTCAAGAAGCCCAAATATGCCAGAGTAGCAATTTATCATTTATTCTCAGGGACAAAAGGCCCAATTGGGTTTGTCTGACGTCACACTAGGCTCAAAGACATCTAGCGAAGAAATGGAAAACCGAAATGTCGTGGCTTGTGGATGTGAATGCGAGTTTGTTGAGATTATGTTTTTCTTCTGCGAACATGCGTGCACGTATTGAGAATCGGGAAAAGTAAATCTTTGTGTGATGAACGGTACGAGTTTATTACACTTGTTAAAGCATAAGATTGAACTTTTATCGCTAAGTCGCGACAAGAAATGATGCCTAAAAAAACTTCGAAGTTTTTGTGTTAGGAAACTCAACTTCAGTAGTTTTTCTTTGTGTGAAATCAAAGCACTGTGGAGTTTAGCTTAGCTTCATATATGTACACCATTGCTTCATCGGGTGAAGGCGTTGCCCACTAAGTAGAATTCGTGGCCTATTAGAGTTACATCTTCGTCCTGTAAGCCTTACCACAGCAGTAGTTGGGTATAATCAACAACAAAAGTTTGCAATAAGCCGTGCGGTGCTGCCCAAACGCTCTTTGAACTCACCAAAACATTGAGGCATTTAAGAGGCCCAACATAACGCAAATACTAGAGTACATCGACGTCCTTTTTGACGCACACCCAATATGCAAACAAGCTGCCCTAAAGTGCATATGCACTGATAACGCCTGTGAAACACTGAGCAACATATTCACATAGGTTCTGTGTACTATTGCCTTTATCTGCTAGAACCTCAATGGCGAACACCGCTAGTAAAATCAATGGGGCCAGTGGATCGTTAAGTGTTAAGAATGAGAGCCCTGTACCTGCTCATATCAATATTTAAACGTCAAAACTGACAGAAGATAGCACTCGGCTCTGTTTAGAAAACAATAGAACACAGCGTTGTAAATAATAACGTTTCCTGTGAAAAGAAGTTGAGGCCCAGACACACCACCAGAGGTTTCATAAGTTATTATCTGTTGTTTGAACCTCAGCTGTTTATGCGGTAAAGTAAATAATTTGCGGTTCCACGGTTGCAACAGAATCAGAGAGAACAATCTCCACCTGCTGTATTGAAACAAGCGTCGATAATTCCTGAATGCAATCGATCAATCTAGGTAAATATTGATTCGGTGCGTTCTCCTGCTCGAAACAGTCCACCGATAAGAAGAGGCAAAATCTCGCTGTAACGAATTGAAGAGGTGCATGCAGAGAGAAAATACGGACGACAATAAGGAAGCACGCACAACAGGACTGGCACTATACCCACTGTGTCAATACAGCGGGTAGCGCTAATTATTTTGTACGTGCACATGAATGTCGATTGAGGTTGTTTTTAAAGACGACAGTCTTTCTTGGGGACCTTCGTCATAAAAATTTTGGTCTGTCTGCCTGTAGATTTGTCTGTTTGTCCACCCTTAATGATACCTCAAACTGCCGACGCCATCCGCAGCGCCCACCAATATTGCCTAAGACTCAGCGTTCATACTTGTGCGATTATCAATTAAAAAACAAATATTGCGCATATCTGGGATACCATTACAGCACATCGATGTTTTGTATGTGTGCATTTATACTAAAGAAGGCACACATAAGTAATTCTAAGGACCGCCCCGCCGCGGTGGTCTAGTGGCTAAGGTACTCGGCTGCTGACCCGCAGGGCGCGGGTTCGAATCCCGGCTGCGGCGGCTGCATTTCCGATGGAGGCGGAAATGTTGTAGGCCCGTGTGCTCAGATTTGGGTGCACGTTAAAGAACCCCAGGTGGTCTAAATTTCCGGAGCCCTCCACTACGGCGTCTCTCATAGTCATATAGTGGTTTTGGGACGTTAAACCCCATATATCAATCAATTAATTCTAAGGACCGTAGGGCTTATCACGCTGCGCTGACAGTGCAACGCGATGCTCAAAAAGGCAAGTGTTACCATCGCTTTGCGAAAATGACGCGGTGGTGGCACCTGCTCGTCGCTTTGCGTTCTAGACCTTATCGCCTACGAGAATGGTGCGCATCTTTCTCCGTGGGTGCGCATTCCTTCCTTCGTTTTCGAAGATAACTGCCAGATGGCGCTCATGTCTAATGTGCCTCGATGCACTCGTTCACCTCAGCAGCACGCTCGAGGCACTCTAACACAGCGTCTCCAGAATGCAATTCACCAAATTTCAACCGCAGAACATGAAATGAGCGTTTTGTTCACTCTCTCCAGACGCAAGACTATCGTCTTTCGATGACATTTTCAGTGTAAAATGCAGATTCGGGGCCATTTTTTTTTTGCTTTTGCGCTTAGTTATTCGTATGATGAAGTGACTCGCCCAAACCTACAGGTTTTTTCTGGAAGAAACGCGTACATTGCTTAGCTTTTTTTAGGTATTTAGTGTCCAACTACTTTTACCAACTTATTACTTCGTGTGAACTGATTCACTGTTTGCTAATAATTCCCTGCAACTTCCATGCCAAATGCCACCAGCGAGGTTGATCGAACCTTGCTCTTGGCGCAAGAAACAACATTAAATGACAAGATTGGGACCAAAGACCATTCAAAAACGCCTCTACAAGAATGAGCGAATTACTTGTTATGACGAGATTCTTGACAGCGATGGGCTCAGTAGCCTGATCTTATATAACTGTACGAAAGTTCAACTGACGTTTCAGCCTGAGATAGCTTCTTAACAACGCCAACACCTTATGTCACGAATTACAGTCAACTTTCAAATATTTGTGACAACCTTGCGCAACCTCACCGGAAAGAAATACGAACAACCGCCACAGCGGCTTCATTTTCGCACCGACATTGCGTCACTTCAGTGGTTTCTGCAAGACGGATTATTAGCGAGTGCTAACTTCATCGCACCGTTAGCTATTCATGGTTGAGCGGAGCTCTTATGTAGGTCACTAAACAATGTGTTACGCAAAGCAAACCTCGACAAAGAAGTGAACAAGGATGGGCGCAGAAACTCCTACCTACCTGATAGGACTTGCTTTGCAGGTCGGCTTGTTTATTATGTGGCTGGGTGCGCTTGCTTCGAAGAGCTTGCGGCGCTTTCCAACACAACAATCGTGCCCTAATGATGTGCCGCAATGCCAGCGCCTGAGAGAGCAAAGTACACATGTGGTTAAAACTGTGAGTAAAATTGATGGGTGGTGCTATGTTATATTGTACGTATATGACACAATATTGCTAACCCTAGCAAGAAGGAGCAATTATATTTGTGAAAGGCGGCTTAAAGCATTCACATCGAAGCATTATGCAGTTTTATATTAGGACACGCAAATCCAACGTTCGTTAGATATGATATTTTTGTCACGTAACATTAGTACTATTGAGAATATTGCATCAGGTAGGCGCATTGGTTACGCACGCTAAAGCAAAGCTTCGCGCACGCTATTCTAAATCTGCCTGTTAAATCAGCCGACACACCAAAGATATATTTTGACGGCCTCTTAGACTATCACTAAGGCGATTCCAAGGCAAGAACCAATAGTAGAGACGATTTAAAAGCGAAAAGTTACGCCGGAGCATGGCATGAGTTGCCGTTTCTCACACCTCAGTTCATGCTTACCGAACTTCCATACATAAAGGGCCTAGCGCACTATTCACTAGGTCTTTCCAACATATGCCCTTTCCGCGTTACTCGAAGCCATCAGTTGGTCTAGTTATGCGATTGCAGTTGCTTCATTGTTTTTTATGGTGAATAATCGGCAAGAAGTGTTTGGAACTGAAAACGAATGCCAGTCGGGTTTCCGTCCGCTAAACATCTGCATTAGAGACAGTTTTATCAGCCCCATTACGTCACGTTGAATATACCAGCCAGACATAAAAACAACACAATTCAGAGACAATGTCGATGACGATTCAATGCTCTATAATTTTAAAAACTAAAGAGATGAACGCTGATTTATTTTTCATTTTAGTCACGTGAGTGGTTTGAATAGGAAGCAAAAGCGTAGCTCTAGCTTGAGAGGTGTCGTGGCATCTTTCGAGGTTTGACGTCCCAAAACTACAATATAAAAGGAGAGACGCCATAGTGGGGGGCTTCGGAAATTTAGATCACCTGGTTTTCTTCAACCTAGGGGCCTCGAGCATTCTCGCCTCTATAGAAAATGTGGCTGCCGCGGGTGGTATTCAATTTAGTGAGTTGTGACTAAGCAGCCAAGCACTATAAATATTAGAGCTGCGTGGTCTAGTGGGTCTTCATGAAAACAGTGGATTTTATGTCAAAGCAAAACTAGGAAAACAAGGGTATTACCGTCAAAGTTACCAAACAACGTCTATTTAGCCTGACGATACTTGTAGCGCGAGAACAGAACGACGACAAACAGACAAGAAGGACACTTCTTGTCTTTTTGTTATCGTTCTGTTCTCGCCCTATAACTATCGTCATGTCATACCAACTAGCCAAAGCTGCCACACTTCTAAGTCTATTTAGCGTTTTGTGAAGTTTAGTTAGTTGACAGTTGAACTCTTAAATTTGTATGTCTAGCTCCTAAAGAGATTTCAAATCAATTGATTTTCATGCAGATTCACACAAAAAGTCCCGACAAAAACGTATATGTTAGGTTCGGAGACATAGCTGTCCACGCACCATCTCAACACCGCTGCGTTAAAGAAGGAAGAAAATAAATGAAACATAAGAGCAGGGTATGGTCAACAGACAAGGGTATTTCAGCATTAACAAGATAACGCAGAGAGATAAGTTTCCAGCAGTGAGTTATGCAAACGGGCAGCCGCACCATAAAGCGCAGTCAACAAGCTCGAGCCGCAGCACATCATTGAGAGCCGGGACAAGTTCTCTGAAGACTGTTTATTTGCGGCTGGTGAAGGAAATGGTGTAAAACATTCGTAGTTATGCGAATAAAGAAGCTTTGCGAATAATACAGATAGTGTTATGTAGTGAGGCAATTAACAAACACGTGAAATTCACTGAACAGAAAGACGCTTATTTTACAAGCTCACGGCAACACTCAAGATACCGTACCCTTTTTGTGGAAAGTTGCATAGAAGATGAATGAAGCCACGCTGTAAGACAGGCAAAAACTTGACAAAGTCTTTGCCTGTCTTAGAGAAAAAATTATCTCCAGTAAGCTTGTGTTCATTAGTGAGAAAAGAAGCCGGAGATGTCACTTAATTAGTTACACAGATTCATTACGCTTGAGTACGTGGGAGTAAACTACGCAAAAAAATGAAAAAATAAATAAAAATAAAATTATGTCATTTCATGTGCCCTAGCCTATTCATTATGCGGCATAAATCAGTCATGGTCCCACGAATATTTGATCGAGAGGGTTTATTCAACGTTCAACTAATCTAGGTACACGGTTACTGTTCTGTTTCCACCCAATCGAAACGTGGCAGTCGTTTACAGGAATCGAGTTTTGCTTGCTCTTCATTAGCATCAGTTATCCTCCTTAGCTTCAACGAGAGTTTCATTCAAGATGGTGAAGTCGCGTTATGAATAATTTCAGCAGCACCGTACTAGGCTGCCCCGCCGCGGTGGTCTAGTGGCTTAGGCTGCTGACCCGCATGTCGCGGGATTGAATCCCGGATGCGGCGGCTGCATTTCTGGTGGAGACGGAAATGCTGTAGGCCTGTGTGTTCACATTTGGGTGCATATTAAACAACCCCAGGTGGTCAAAGTTTCCGGAGCCCTCCACTACGGCGTCTCCCATAATCATATGGTGGCTTTAGAATGTTTAACCCCAGATATCAAATAATCAATCTATCAACCATACTAGGCTCGGAAATTTAAACAGCTCTCCTCATATCGTGGTTATTGTGCATGTACGTACGTAACTTATTCCTCTCTTCCTCAGTATGAGGCACCGTCACGCAACAACTGTAATTGATCAATTTCCTGCCATTGGCTCCGAGATGGCAGACGTGTTTTGCTTCATCTGCGCCACGCTAGAAGATATGACCGGTCCAGTGTAATCAAGAAAATTGGAATTTTCGAACCATTCGCGCCATTCCCCATAGTAACATCCAGCGGTTCTTTTTTCATTAATCAAACAGAAATGAACAAGCAGCGTTTTATTGCGTCTTTTGATGCACGGAAGACTTTTTTCATTTAGTACTAGATCGACTAGTAGTGATTAATTCTAGATGGTTCGTTTGACGTCATCGGGATCATTTTGAGACTGTCGTACTGCGGCGCATGTATTCTCGCGCATTCACCTTAATTTTTCGGTAAGCAGGGCACTGCTGTGGATAATATTGTTGCTTTAGATGCCGTCCTACATGTAACTTTAACTTTGACGTAAATCGTTATTTGACTTCACTGTCCCTTTAAAAAAAAAGAAGGTGTCAAGGGCGCTTCAAGACTTTCTTGACGAAATCAGCATTCTCAGAACATACTCAACAGCTTATTTTTCATCTATTACCAGCTTGGTATACATATTCTGGGCCAAATTTGTTGCATTTTGTACCTGACTTTATGGCACCTAAGGTACGCTTCATGCTTGCGTCCGTATCAAAGCCTTCGATTATTTATGCGAACAGAAAGCTTTTATCGGGAATATTTTAAATATTTGTCTTACCGGTATGTGTTGGTTTTATGATTTATTTACTTATGGTGTTGCTCCTTCAGCGTAAAAATATTTCTACTTGGTTTCTTTGTACCTGTGGCAATAAGTATTTGCGCTCTCATGAGAACAAAAATAAAGCCGGGGCCAGTAAAATGTACTACCGTTGCTGAAAATTGCCTAACAAAACGTTTACTGCTGCGGCTATAACAATTAAAGGCAAAGATGCAATGGCATAGAAAAATAAATTAGGTTGTAACGCCATGTAGCAAACACATAAGAAAGAAATATAAATTGCGAGTTGAGTGATAGTAAAGAGGTCGACACTTCCTAGAATGCACCAGTTGTACAATAGAACTGTTGGACGTCATTAAAAATGTTCCATTTCCCACTTGTTGAACATTGCTTAACATAGAAAGCCAGAAGAAATACAGCCAACGGCTTGAGCCACAATGTAAAGTGGAGTAGTCGGGTGCATGGCGCAGGTACATATTTTGCATTCAAGCTGTCATCGAGGTAACGCGTAGACGCACAAACGCTTACGTCCTTTGCGGCAGGTTTTGAAATGAAACTGAAAGCACTCCTACGTAGTTGCATAGCTCTCTGCGAATAAATATAAAAAATAGAATTGTGTGACTTATAACAGTGTATGAATTATAGGGCGCGCAGTCCTACTCAAGATTTGTGCTTGTTACTGATATTTTATTGATATAGTTTAAGTATTGGCACAATAGAAAAATTTTACTTATGATGTATACAAGAGTAACAAATCTATAAAAAAACTGCATCAGAATTACATTATTTCAGACAATTCCATTTCGGAGGCAGATACACAAGTGTAAACCTGTCATGTACTTTTGAAAAGTAAAAACTCTTATTAGCGGCGCTTATTAGTTGAAATCACTCCGAGGGTTTACTTGGCATTAACAAAGTTTCCAAGTTTACAGCCTTCGAAAACCTCCTTCCTTAAAGCGCAATTTTATCCTGTTGGGAAAAAATGTTTCACCCAACCTGATAAAAAGCCAGATGTTCAGCGCCAGCCGGATGCGATTGTTTATTATCTGCATTAGGTTAATAAAAATTGTTCTGGAATTTCTGTCATTCATGTGTCTTTGTGGTTTCCAGAACTGAATTCTCTCTGTCAGTATTTGCCTTTTTCTTCCGTTAAGTGGGGTTCACTAAAGAGGATGCGAGTGGCCCTCAACCCTGGGGAATCGACTGTCAGGCCGCCAAGTGTGGGGCCAATTTGCCAGAGGGTGGATTACACGGGAAAGGCAGCACGTCCATTTGGCGGCCGCCTTGCCCAATCATGCCGCGTTTCAAGGAATGAAATGTGAGTGTCTGTGCGGCCCTTCTCGGATCTATTAGCTAAGGAATCACGCGCAACTTTGTGCGATTGACTCTGACATCATGCCACATATCGCTGGGACCTCATTCACCCTTCTCTGCTGCCTCGGATGTACTTTAACTACTTGCAAGCATGGCAAGAAATCAGGTCATGCATGTTTCCTTGCAGCAGGAGATAGTAAATACGAGTCTGTTGGATAATTAAGTATCCCGTATTATCTGCCCAATCAGCCGCATTGATTCCGTCGATTCAATATTTACATGAGAGAGCACACAAACAGGGATGTTTCAGGCTGCTTGGTAGCTTGTGAGAGCTATTGCACCAGCTTTGAAAGAAGAAGATGAAGCAGCGCATGTCTTAGTATGTTCCCTATTCTTCATTCTGTCGACTGAATATTTAATTGAGAGTGAGCATAAACAAGGACGGCTCGGGCTGCTTGGTAGGTTGTGACGACAACTGTAGCACAAACTATGGACGAAGCTGATGCAGCAGGGCTTGTTTTCGTTTGTTCTCTGTTATTCATCCTCAGTGTCCGCAATTTCTCTTGTCATGCACATTAAGCTTACGTCTGTACCGAGTGTTAAATGTTAAGTATGGACTTTTATTGAACACATGGACCTGGCTATTAGTTTATAGAAGTTTTTACGCGTTTACTCATGCTTGCCTAAGCCTTCGTAACTTTTTTCTCTACTTTTCCCTCTTCTTTCCTGTTTCTCTCCTATCTTGCCTTAAATCCCTCTTCCCACTTCCCGAGTGAGCAGGCATTGTGCCCCTCCAGGTGACAGTTGCCAGCTAGCTCTTTCCATTCATTTTTTTCTGTCCTTGCGTATCCATGTATACAAATCAAATAAAAAATGAATATAAAACGAAGCGGTATAAGTTCAAGAAAAACAATCTCTTCCTTCCCACCCAGAAACTTTGGTAACTACGTCAAATACTATTGTAAATTAAAAAGTGGTATTTATAAACATCTGAAGTATTAGAAATATCGACAAAGCTCTTATCTTTATATCAGCTAGCGAGTTGTGCTAGCAAGTGAGCTCGGTTACTACTTCTCGAAGCTGCATCTACTGGGCGTTTTATCCAGCGCACCACGCAGTCTATCATCATTCACGCTAATTTCACACATGTCGGGGTTTTTATAAGTCATTATTCGATATATACAAGTGAGACATCTCAATAAATTTTGGTCGAGTACTGATAGAATTCGCGAACGCTGGTGTGCCTGAGTCACACACCTTCTCACAGTAAAGTACCAAATTTTTCAGTGGTTCGTACTTCACGTAGCCGTCAAGCTTCATCCTTAAACTCATTTTCCCCTTTGCAGTTTATTAATGAGCTTGGACTGTGCGCTCCACAGATGTCAAACTTGAGCAGTTGGTTCACACGTAGTACGTATCGTAAAACACGAAGTCTTGGTCTTCAATAAAATTCACTACTAACCACAAAATGAATAAAATAAATCAAATGATTGTTCTTGTAGGTTCGCTGTATTATCCCAGCAGCCAATTCACATGGCCTAAATGACACTATGCTTGCCTTATATGGTGAGAAATTTTGACACTTACCAGCTGTATTGAAGCTAATACCGATTTGAAGAGAGAGAAACAAGAAATATCCTCTTCTTCGTGCCATGAAGCCTAACTTAAAATCATGTCGGGCATCAGTTGTACCCTAGGCAAATTTTAGTTGTGGATGAATTTTCTTTATTTGCCACTACAGTTAACTCGTGTTTTTACGTGATTTTTCTACACAAAGTGATATTGCCTTTCGAGGCTTCAGCATGAAAGTTTTGCCGCTCGTTTGCACAACTTAATGAATGTTCTGTTGACTTTTCCCAACGGGCTTTGATGGAACGGCGGCTCCTTTCTTGTGCTTGGAACCATGGCGCAAAAAAGTGAGGGAGCCAAACATTTTAGAGGTGCTCTGCCAGCTCTAGGAAGTGGTAAAATGGCACAACGAAAATTGCAGTAATGTACTGATAGGAGGAGTTGAGTTTAGTTGAATAAAATTTAACACACACTAAATAAATAATGTGATGAATCAGTAGAACTTCAAGGAAAAAATACTGAACAAATGGGGAAAATAAAAGGGACAAATAAACAGCGACTGTAGGATGCACAAACATGGAAAGAAGGAATAATATAATGAGACCGTGTAGAAACGAAAAAAAATCTGATTTAAGTACGAGGGCGTGGGAGAGAGATCATGGTGATGAATGAAAACAGGCAAAGAGGAAGTGGCTGTTGAATGAAGCGTCTTTTGGTGTGCCGTGGAAAAGTGAATACAAAGCAACGAACTTTTTCGACACAATCACTATGAACTTCAGTCAGCATGCACAAAACTAAACAACACTTTTTAGCTTGTTCTTCAATCTTGCAGCTCCTTCCTGGGTATCTTATAAGATAACACTCGTGTGTCACCAAAGCTGCCAACACTGCGGCAGATCCTCGTTTCACTTGTTTCTCTAGTCATCTTATCTATTGTTTATACATATTTTGTTGCATATTGTGTTCAACAAAAGTAAGCTTTCATTTCTTTTTTGGGTGAGCCAAGTTCATCAGAGCCGGAAATTTAATAGCCATACTCCAAGAAAAAATATTTGACGAATAACAGGAAACAGAAAAAAAATATCACTTTGCCAAGACACATTGTGTTCAGCAAAGCACTATAATTTTGCAACCTGGTAAGATATGTTCGGCCATCCCCTCGCCATAAGGTCACTTTTCCAGTTTAGTGGATATATAATTAACGAAGCTACTCGTATGGCTTTCATGTTGCTGTTCACTTTTACTTTCTTCATTTTCAAAAGATGGACGTGTTCTTGGCCATTTCGTGAACAGGTGATCTGTTTCTTGCTACACTTCTGAGAATCGTAGTTAATGACTTTTGACATAAACAAGCGTCCAGGAACAAAGATAAAAAATTATCGAAGAAAAAAATTATATCAATTTTCGTCTGTGACAGTAGATGACCATTGAAGCTACTAAGGTCACAACATGGAGGTGACGCAGGCTACGAGACCGTATCCGATCACGTAGCCTGCAACTCAATCCGAAATGTCTGTCAAGACAATATGCCTTTAATTTAGCACATGCCTATTCAAACTTTTCTTGTTTGAGCAGCACGCACTTTTTTATGTGTATATGCGTCGTCTTGTCTTTTGTATGGCACAGTTGTTGAAAGTGGTTAGTTCTTCATTTTAACTTAATAGCGTTAAAGAGCTCATTTTTGATGAAATTCCGGCATTGTTACCAGTGTCGACACCGTTAGTTGTGAGCGAAAAATCATCATCTTGTGTGTGATGAAAAATCTAGCAAGATGTCAATAGAATATTAAAATTGTTCAGGTATGAGTGAGAATAGAACCCGGGTCATTTGCGTGGCAGGAACACAGCCAGGCGTCTTTTTTTTTCTTTATTGTGGTGCCTCAACATGCAACAGAGCGCATTGGCTACAATTATTTCATGTACAATAGGAATTTCGTGCAAGATGCCTAATCGAGCACACCCTTTTGCATTTTCTTGCAATTTCAGGAGGAGGAAAGTTTAAGCGGAAGGACAGGGAGGTTAGCCATTTCTTAGACCGGCTCGCTACCTTGTGCTGGGGAAAGGGGTGACGGGAATAAAAGATGATTAAAAGAAATGTTGCGAAGAAAGAGAAAGAGAGAGAGAAATTACAAATAAAATAGCGACAGAGAAAAGGCAACATCAAAGAGTATAAAACACTAAGTTGCAATTTAGAAAACGCACGCCACAAGTTTGCTTGGGAACACAGTGAAAACTTGATATGCTTGGAAATGCAGAGACTGTAACTTTCATGCTTTACAAACACTCACGTCTTGTTTCATGCCTCACAATACTAAATGTAGTGTCACAGTAATAAAGTGTGGTGCAAGCGTACATTGTCATTGGTTGTCCGAACGTGTGATTATTCTGACTTCATAGTTTAAAACCGGCCATCCATAATAAAAGGATTTCACATGCACGATTGCCCAAGATTCAAAGCATGTCACCCATTGCACAAAATGCTGCCATATGCAAAAGCTTCCCTCACCCAAGCCACTTTAAACTGTATCGAATACATTGTTGTTATCAACAATTCAAACTTTCCGAGTAATGTCACGCCAGAAAAACTGGCAGATTCCACGTACAGTGGGAATCGATGATATGCGAAGCGCGAATGAGGAATGTTGATATGTCACTTTAACAACAGCACAACGTTATGAGGTGGAGGTAAATTATGCCGTACATGACTCGTGTCATGATTATCATGTTTGGATGAGTTGTTTACCTTCGTCATCTATACACAATACGTGATACCAAATTTAGTATATGTGAAGTTAGCGAAATGGCCGCGAGCACACTATGAGCGTGGTATGTTGTCATGTTCTTACATGACACGCGTGTCAGGCTCATCATGTTTGTGCCAGTCTACCTTCATCATCCATTGACGTCACGTAACACTAAACTTAATATATGTGGAGCTAGCAAAAACGGCCGTGAGCGCGTCATGAAGGGCTCTATGCACTCCAACGTAACGTTGACGTGCGCGCACGCTAGGCACAGCGACGGACGCTAGGCGCGACCGTATCGACCAGCGTCCGTCGGCGCGACCCGACAGCAACTGGCGCGAAATGCGACATGCTGCATTTCGAGCTGATGTGTTACCCAGACAGCACTGCGTCTGCCTTTTTAAGTGTGAATACACTTTAAAAGCGACCCCGAACCATCCACCGCCGTCGGCGGCGTCCGCAGTCTTCTCTCTATCTTTAAAAGAAAGAGGACTTGGCGGGCCGCAGCGCGACGCTCTACCGAATAAGCCACGGACGCGACGCTGATATCGGTGTCAGTAACGCGCCTTATACCCCCTCCCCCTTCGCTCGCTCCTCCGCTCTCCTCGCTCGCTGCAGCTGCGCGCGCACCCCTCTCTCTCGCGCGCCCGCCTTCTCTCTCAGTCTCCCGTCGAGAGCGGGTCGTGAGGGGGAGTAAAGTTAAAATCCGTTGGCATTCGCCAGTGAGTTAACGTAAACTCCCCCGTGTAATCAAATTGCGATTCCCAGGAACCAATACACCATAAAGGCACCATAGAGTGATTAATAAATATAATAGTGCGAATTAATAAATACCCCTCATAGCATCACCCCGTGTATTCGCACTTAACCATGTTCACCCTCGGGGAAATGCTTGGGAGTTTTTTCGTGACGGAGGGATGCCGGACGCGCTGAAACGCGCATGCGTCAAAGCAACGCAGCGCGGCGCGCGCCTGCAAGCCTATGCAAGGACCGCCGCCTGGCGTGGCAACGCTGGCGTGACGCGACGAAACGAACGCCGGCGCGCACGTGCACCAAGTCACGTCGAGATGTATTCGCGCTTTGACAGTGGCATGTAGTCATGTTCTCAAAAGACGAGCATCTTATGATTATCATGTTTGCACCAGTCACAGACCTTTCTCATCTATTGGCAGCACGTAATACCAAATTTGGCTTGGTCAAGCTAGCGAAACGGCGCGAGCGCATCATAAGCATGTCATGCAGTCATGTTGTTACATGACACGCATCTCATGCTGATTACGTTAGCACAGTATCATTTCTTCGTCGTCCATTCACGTCCCATTATATCAAATTTGGTATAAGTGAAGCTAGCGCAACGGCCGCCAGCTCATCATGAGTGTGGCATGTAGTCATGTTGTTACATGACAGGCATGTCATGATTATCATGTTTGCTCCAGTCACATTCCTTCGTCATCTATTCACGTACTGTAATACCAAATTACGCATATGTAACGCTAGCGAAACGGCCGTGAACGCCTCATGGGCGCGGCATGTAGTCATGTTGTTACATGACACGCGTCTCATGATTATCATGTTTTCATAAGTCGCATACCTTCGTTGCCCATTCTTGTACCTTGATACCAAATTTGGTATATGTGACGCGAGCGAAACGGCCCCGAGCGCATCATGATAGTGGCATGTAATCATGTTGTTACATGGCACGCATATCATGACTTTCATGTTATGACCTGTCGCTTGTGTTCGCCATGCAATCATGTTGCGCCAAACAAGTTTTTCAACTTGTCATGTGAACGAAACCACCGCAAGAGCAGCAGGACGATGAAATTTAAATTATGACATACATAACATATATGTCATGATTTTGATGTTATGACTAGTCAAATATGCTTGTCATACAGTCATGTTATGCTATACCAAGTTTGGTATGGATACCATTATCCGAACGGCCAGGAGAGCAAAAAGTCGTAGGCGGCTAGATAGATAGATAGATAGATAGATAGATAGATAGATAGATAGATAGATAGATAGATAGATAGATAGATAGATAGATAGATAGATAGATAGATAGATAGATAGATACATAGATAGATAGATAGATAGATAGATAGATAGATAGATAGATAGATAGATAGATAGATAGATAGATAGATAGATAGATAGATAGATAGTACGCTCAAAGTCACCGAAGTTCGCTAAGAAACGCTTCGCATTTAAAAAGTATCACTGAACGGTTGAAGTAGGCTTTAGGAACTGGATTGGGTATCGCGTTAAGCTCCAAAAGGTCAAGTCCGAGGATTCCGCATTGTTCTTTTTGACACGCGTTAAGAAGGGGGGTTTGTGAAACTTCTGTGGCGCATACATTTTCGCTCGCAAACAATCAGAATGCCCTTTCTTCAATGTATGTATGTATGTATGTATGTATGTATGTATGTATGTATGTATGTATGTAAGTATGTATGTATGTATGTATGTATGTATGTATGTATGTATGTATGTATGTATGTATGTATGTATGTATGTATGTATGTATGTATGTATGTATGTATGTATGTATGTATGTATGTATGTATGTATGTATCTATGTATGTATGTATGTATGTATGTATGTATTCATTATGTGGGTGGCGCACAAGCAAATGACTAAATGACGTTTGATGGTAAGCGCTTGCACATACGTTTCCACGAACGTTTGACGTTTATCTCTGTAAAGCGTGTTTTGCCTGTAAATCGTTCCGTCATCGTGGCTAAGCCTTTTTGACCAAACAACGCGTGCACTGTAGCAGCAGCGCCCAGGCTACGATCCTTTTTTTGGTGTTCGGTGCGGCCAGATATAAAAACTAAACTTGACTCTGATAATTTGCTAAGGTGTTGGCTAGCAACACATACGATGTGGCGTTTGTTGTCCTTGGTGTACTTGTTGGTTTAAATTTATTTTTCGCATGCTTCGGAATAAATCACTGAGTTTACCATAAAAAGAAGAGGGTGGTTGAGTACTGCTCCGTCAGGTGGCGGAGCAATTCCAACAGCTCGAAAAGTTCTAATGAACTCAATTTCTTTTTATTGTCTGTAGTGACACTTAATGGCTCATTATCTTAAGCAGTATTATGATTTAAATGATATGCATCCAAAATTCACACGATCAATTGCGCATTGGCTGAAAAGCGAAAGATTTTTCTTCTCAGACGATGTGTTGATCCTTGTCCGCCATTCTCTCAAAACTTTCAACACCAAACATCGTTTTGTATTGCCTGTGGTATCAGCCCACTTTTCACAACGCATTGCTTTCGAATGATGACTCAATCACGTCACAACATGTCACATGATGTCATATTGACATTAACCTGCTGCTATCAGAGCGTCACACATTTTGACAACGTGTGAGGTCAAGTTAGAGTAGCATAGAGATGCGTATAAACCTCAATCACTTACCCCGTGTCTTTTTTATTGTTTGTGTCAAAGCTGCCACAGTGACGGTAACGTTTACTACCAATTTGATAAGCAACTTTGGATCTTCACCTGAAAATTTAACATTTAGTTTCAGCCAGAACCATTAAAGTCGTACAAGCTTGCCGAAAAAAATCTCAGAGGCCACAAACAAGGAAAAGCGTGGTTGAGATCCTCTCCGCCAAGTGCACTGACGCAAGGCCCTGTTGGTCAAGATTTCATAGCTTTGTAATTTCTCCCAACAACGACAAAATACCACGCTATGTGAACAGTCAATAAATCTAAATTACGCGGTATATCAAAGTTCATTTCGGCACCCCCATTCAGAAGTGCACTCGCAACATTTGCTGAACACTTGACTTTTACAAGGATAAAATACCAATGCCGGTGTCACACTAAAACGCTCATTCCAGTGCGCTCTCTATGACGTTATCATCAGTATTCAGCCTCATTTACACTGTACCCCCGCCGCCTATTGAAAGAATTCTACACACGTACAAAAAACTTCACCGAAAACGAATTATCATTGCTTCAATTGCCGATTTGTGACACTATTATGTTCCAATGACCACGGAAAAAATAGAGTGCAGTGACATTTACTTTTTCAGTGACACATGAGTGGAAAGAACAGCTTCCACGTGAACACACAGAAATAATAGGGATCACACTAATCGTTGCGAATCCTACGCGCCCCTGCTCTCCGGAGGCGTCTCTTCCCTGAAGAAGAGACTTGCCTGTGTTTTTACCCTCCTCTCTTATTTGGAATTTTTTTATTGTTTAAGCTCAAGAACTTCACGCGAGCGCGGTTTCTGCTCGAGTAGCACCTTCCATGGCTTGACTCGTGAGAAAGAAAAGGAAAAGCTAATGAGAAAGCTTTTGCCTGAACTTCTGCCGTGTCACGTGTGTTGTGTAAGCTGCTTTAAATAGACCGTTGCCCAACGGGCTTTGGGGTGAGCCTAGGTTCCGGCTGTTCCTTCAATTACCGGTTGTGCTGCCAGCAGGAAACATCCCTTAGGTACCGATAGCAGCATTCGTTATGAAAGGTGGCCCTTCACTCATATTTTTTTTCAGCTGAGAATGACACCATCAAGGGGTATTTTTTCTAATTGGAAGAGCGACGTCTTTTTGTTGTCATCGCTATAAATGTAAGAAGGAAACGTTTATGTTGTCGCATGTTATTGGACAGGTACATCAATAAATTATCAGGTTCGTTTGCAGCGTGAATTTTCAATGTTAGCTTGAAGTGGCAGGTAATCCAGACTTTGAGAGACTAATCTCAGACATTTACAAATGAAAACAGGACACCCGTGTGGAAAAAAATTAATGGCTCTTTGATGTCACTTGAAGGCCTTGTGTGGAGTGAAAAGCGGATGCAACCCCATCTTTACTGGGAACGCGTGAGAGAGCGTTTCCCTCGTTCGCAGGCGCCTTATCATTCGTTATGTGGTCGTGACGCAATCTTGCTTTCTGCTTTGCTTGAGTGAAACGAATACTGAGCTGCATAAAACATGTCTGATTGCAACTAAAGATATGCCGTTTGCGTAGTTATAATAAAGCGCCCCTAAACGACCCCTGGGGCCAGAGGTCTAAATTTAGTTGCACAGTAGCAGCTGTGCATGAGTCTACAGCGAAAGCATTCGTAATCTGTAGAACTTTCAGAATACCCCTCCTAAGCGTCCGTTGTGAAAACGCAATGAGTGCACACATCTATCAAAGGGGCACGCGAACGTTCGTTGGTGTTCTTCGTTTACGCCTCAATATTTCACCACAAACGACGGGACGCATACAGTCATGCTGTCGGAAACTGGTCATCTTCGTTGTAAAGAAAAGTTAATTGTATCCAATTTGAAGTGCGATTTTACCACTTGAGTGGTGCCAGCGTTACTCAGTTGTCAGTACGGCATATTTTATACTACGTTTACACTAACGTTGCAATGCGTGTCTTCCTGCGGCGATGTTCCCGTCCACACCTGCTTTAATAAAAAAAATATCACCTTGCGTCTTGAGGCGCATGTACGGTTTCTTTGTGGCCGCTGCAACAGCATGGAATTAAAATTTGACAGAAACGAGAGTTAGCACACACACACAAAAAAAGAGGAGGGATGACAAAGTGATGGCCGCCTACATTTCGTGAAGCCTCGCGAATAAATAAACACTCTAAAGAAATAAACAATGGCGAAAACGTTCCATTGCTGCAAAATATATAAGGACACAAAGTAATTGGAGCCGAGCTCGGGGTTTCGTAAAAAAAACAACCAGGATTCTCGGGAGATTTAGGTCATAACGAAAAGGGAGAAAAATAGGAAAGGGTTGGGTTTTGTCTTAGGAGACATCTTTGTCCATTATTTGTACTCAAGCGTAGTGGAGGGTCCTGCAAAGCATTCCACGATGCAAATGTGAAATATTTTTTGGTGCGTCATTGGGAACACGTTATTTTACCACGCGAAGAAATTCACTGCGAACTCTGAATGAACTTTGTGAACCTTCAGGCCAAACAATGAAACAGAAAATTTACTTAGTAATCAAACGTGAGAGAAAATGGTATCGTGGTGAGTTTGGGTTTAGAATATTCTTCAGAAATGTTGTGTAAAACAGTGCGGCCGGGACAAGTCCGCAAGTTCATATTTTACAGAACAGGAAGGTTTAATGCTGAAAGTATAAGAACGTTGCAATATTTCAAATAGTTTTGAGTTGTTACCTTGACCACATTGAAAAAAACAACAATGTTTCACTTGCATACACGCCCCAATAGATGAATAAGATAAGCGGTCATTCCGTAGCTACGTGAACTCTTACATTGCCCTTAATTGAATTTACTTTGCGACGTAGCACTGTTAAGCTGCTAAACGCTCGATGAGGCAAGTTCGGTGTGTCTCATAACTATGGTGCGCCTCGCATTTAATGTCATCATTTCTGCACGTAATATAGGTACGTCAATAAATACTGAACAGTAAAAAGATGAAAACGTAAGCCTGTCTTACATGGCAGTTGAATTGAACTCATTTTCATGCCTTAAGTCAAATTTCTGGAAGTGTCAGTGTTCAGTGCCTACTATAAATGAAAAAGACGGGTGGGCTAACAGTGCTCCCATACTCCTCTACATTGTAGAGTGCATGGCCGAATCATTGCACTAAAAGCACAGTAACTTATTTGGCTTTATTATATTTATACATTAGATTGAAAACATTATTTTCAAAATATTTGTCTTGGATGCGTGACTCTAGAACGAATTCTTTTTATTGTGTCGTTCAGTTCACGCTACCAATTAAGAGCGCACATGCCAAGAGACTTCACTAGAATGTAGTGCTGCATTCTATTCATCACAGCCTTTTCAGAAATAACGTGCATTATTTCCATATACACTGCATGCGTGACTCGACAAACGGGGGGCGAGGTTGTGTCTTTCTCTCAGACAAGTCACCGTTGGAGCAGAAACAGAATAACGTTAATCGCAAGTCGAGCATGGAGCAGTGGAAAACATCCATCCCAGCGGAGTACTTCCAGGTCGATTGGCTAATGAGGCCATATATTTAGGGGCTCTTCCGTAATGAGCTCCAGAAATATGCACTACCTGGCGCACCCACCGACGTCAGCCTACGCATTTGCCTCACGCTACTCCCATTTGTGAAGACAGACAACAGCTGTTTCCAGTCGACTTGATAGACGAGCACGTGGTAGATGGGAAACAACGAGAAACTAGGCGAGAAGAAACGAAATTGGGTGGAAGGTTACCATGTGTACACTTGGCGTGATTGATTTTAACCCTCTCCTTTTGTCCTATAAATAGTTCATACACGAACCCTTCAGTTGGGACTAGATTGCGCCAGACGTTTTGGGGGCGAAGATCAAGCTGTGGGTTGTGCGTCCACGATGTAGTAGTAGTAGTAGTAGTAGTAGTAGTAGTAGTAGATAGCCACCTCTACAGCCGGACTAGAGGAGCCGCACGTGCACACCCTTTAAAATTGAGGAGGAAACCCACGCTCGTTAATCATAAATAAAAAGATAATTGTTTGTGATGAATTAGCTTACAGAGACGAGTATTGGTGAGTTAATTTCTAATACAATTTGCCATGAATTCTATGCTCACTAGAAAAGGAATTGTATCAGAAGGACGCACCATGAGCCCTATTAGACCAGAAAGTGTTGCAACGTTAAACTCGCTGGGCGTAATTTCCTTGGTTTTGGCAAGGTATAGGGAGGGTCGGGCCGCAGTGCCATGAATATCGTGAACTAGTATACAGCCATAATCTAGAGTTGGTGAAAGGTGGGAAATAGACACGAAGCGCAGGCCGTAAGAAAGTGCGTGAGTGCCACGTTTCGTTTAGTCCTTGGAAGGTCCGCTGAATGGCGGTACTTCTATATGCTGAATATGTGATGAAAGGTGGCAGTACTTGGAGTGTTCCCTAGATTGACGGATGGACCGACAGACAGATACCCAAACGGAGGCACGGATGGATGGACGGATGGTTTAACGCATGAAAGGATGGACGCATGGACGGACGCATGCAGGAAAGGACGAACGAATTGACGCACAGACAAACTGACGCACGATCAGACGCACGGACGGACGGAAGAATGCACGGAAAGACGGAAGCACGAACGAATGGACGGACGGACGATTTGCCCCACTCATCATCATGTACTTCGTGGATATGCTATGATTTTTTTTACCCCCTTGGATTCTCGCCCTTGAGAGTCGGCGGTGTGAATTATGATTTGGATTAAGATGTTGCAGGTAGCCGGTGGACCTAGCATTGCGAAATTTGCAGGCATTAGCCCGGCTGGTTTCCTCTTTGCTAATTGTATTGAACTAAAGTCCTTTTTCAAACAAAAAGTAAAGGACCATTAAGCTCCGCCTTCAAGAGTTGAATGCGATAGTGAAATCCGGCCCCTAGGGCACCCTTCACCCGCTATATGCATACTTATAAATGTGTTTTGTTACACACACACACACACACACACACACACACACACACACACACACACACACACACACACACACACACACACACACACACACACACACACACACACACACACACACACACACACACACACACAGTAGATTGTACCAGCGCGCGCGCGGTAATAGTACACACAGGTGTTTTTTCTAAAGCAAGAGTCGCATGGCCTCCAAGACACACGCAGTGCGCTCGCCATCTCGGAGGTCATAAATAGTCTTACAATGCCTCACAGATAGCAGCACATTATCTTGCGTTCGCTGTTCGCTTGATCAACGCCGCTGAAAAGGTATGATACGTTTTCCGCTAGATGGACATAGTTGTCCATTTTTAGAGCTGTTTGAAAGTTCTGTCTTTATAGCGGCACTATCCCGGCTTTTTTTTACTTAGTTTGAGGCCTCCCAATTGCGCCTACAAATCGCCGAATGGGCTCGTTTTCGTCGTACACCTGTCGAACAAAATGCATTAAAGGGGCCCTGAAACACTTTTTCAAGTAACCATGGAATGAGTTCACTGACAGAGCTTATTGCTTCACGAATTCAACACTTCAAAAATTTGAAGAATATACTTGTGCGAGTGTAGTTACAAAGGTTTGTCGCATGCTGCGTTTGCATTATCTCTTCTCTCGTCCCGACGAAAGCGTTTGAAGCTAAGCAGGGAGGGGTGGCCGGGGCAAAAAAACTACGCTACCCACGCCTCGTGACCTTGAGCACGTTTTTTCTTTGAATGCGTGGGTTCTTCAGTGATCGCGCGCGCAAGCATGGACAAGTAGTCGCCTCCCATGGTGATCATTGTAACTAGATTTTTCGCTCACAGACGATTTTTCGCTCACAATCAACGGGGACGACGCTTATGGCGGGATTTCTGCGACGCGGGCTCTCTAAAGCTATTGCGTTAAAGCACGAGTTTTTTTTTGAAAACCCGCGCATAGCGCTACCTAACCCCGCATAAGGAGGTGGCCTGTGTGCTAATCCGCATGCATTATTGTACCGGACACCCATCCCACCACACGACACCCAAATAATGAGCGTGAGAGATACTAGGTTTGTTCATGGCTTCCAAAAAGTGTGCGAGGTTTTACATGCGAGATACATACATTATGATTGCCCACGACAGTTTCATTATGGGGCGCGCCGTAGTAGTGGGCTCGAAAAATTTTCAACATCTGGTGTTCTTAAATGTGCACTGATACCAAGCAGTTCGCGGGCGTCTCGCATTTTGCCTCTGACGAAATGTGACTGGTCGGGTTCAAACCTGCGACTTTCAAATTTTTGCTAACTCTTTCTAAGCGGCTCTTATTTTCCGGAGGTGGACATAGAAACAGAAGTGTGGTTGAGCTGTATTCAATTTAGTTAATAATAAAAGTAATAGTTTTGCAGTTTTCTACACCCAAGGAAGGAAGATAAAACAAGAGAGAAGGCAGGGAGGTCAACCAGGCATATGGCCGTTTTCTACCCTATGCTGTAGGAATAGAAAAGCAGAGAAGAAAGATGGAAGAGAGAGAGAGAGAGGAAAGAGAAGAGATAGAGGAGAAATTTGTCAGTACGTGGGCTGGCGTGTATGCAGCGGTGGTACTAATGTTTTGTCTTGTTCTGTGTCTTGTACACGGAATTAAATGGCATGATTTGTCGTATGGAGTCCTGTAACAACTATTGCTGAGTTGTGGGGTCCCAAACTATATCAACACAACTCATTACACTTCATTTTTGTTACAAATATTACACTGATTATTTGATTGAGTTGGCATCGATATAAATGTGACACCCGTAGCCTGGGACCAAACCCGCGAAATCTATCTCGGCAACTAAACACTGTAACCACTGTGCCATCGTAAAGCACTATTAGGAAAGGTGGGCAACAGCGTCCAGCTGAACCCAACATTATCAAGTGATCGTATTACGCCAGGAAATGCCTACTGTTCTTGTTTCGGTCGTAGTCTTAAAATAGAGAAGGTGTGTCATAGTCTAGCCATAATTTTTCTGAATATTAAATTATATAAAAATAAACATCACATTTCTGTCAGCTGTGCCCGCTAAGTAGTGACCTTTCGATGTGGTGATCATCTACTGAACCTTCGACTTAAATGCAGGGTGCACTGAAGGTGAAGTCACCCAACGTCTCAAAAATGACGCTTGAGATACGCACGTGGAGCCAGATAAAGCAGCCAGAAAAAAAAATACATGTTTCTCACATGAATCAGTTTCACGTTTTTTGTGTATAGCGTTTCAGAGCTAATGGCCGATAACGTTTGAAAAGCATTCCAAAATATAAGAGCAAAGCTGATGCTGCGAGATTATACACAAGTATATTTGTTTGCCTAACAAAACTTGACGGCCGAAGAAATTCACTTCTAGGTTTTTGGTCCACATTGTTTTCTTTATGCTGTTTTGTTTCCATATTTTTAAAATGTTTCTTTCTTCGTCGAGTAGGATAAGGAACTAGATGTTTATAGTATATTTGACCACTCTGACTTTCCAGCAGCTTCTTCTCTTTCTCTCATACTATTCAATATTCATAGTAATGAAACAAGAAAAGCACCCAGAAGAGCTTCTTGTTGGTTACAAAGGATTATAAAATTATAGTGAAGAAATACCCAGTAAACAAAATTATACATCAAAATATCAATATGCATTATTTTTCTAAGCTACATCCTAATTATCTCAAGAATGCTTTGAATGTTACGGTATAATGGTGTAAATGATTTACGCTATAATAGCTGTCAATAAAACAAAAGAACTCAAATCGATAGCTAAGGTGTGGTTAGTTTCACCGGTATACCAGAGACATTGTTACCATGCATTGGTCGCTCTTTTTACATCGTTCTTGACCGTAAAGCGTCTGTAAGACATATGTAGCACCTATGCAAAAAAAAAAACTTTACATTTCAGAGCTTGTGCTGTTGTATCAAAGCAATAAATAACTGGTGAAGCAATCGTCAAACAGAACGGCTTACTCTGCCAAACTTAGGCGCTTTACTGAACGAAGGAGGTGTTTCATGAGGTTTGCTGTTTCAGCTATTAGTCTAACAAACAATCTAGCCATCACCAAGCACGCCTTTAGTTGTGTATATAGCATGTCCGCATGAGCTGATTAGCCAATAAAGTTAGCCTCGAACATAGTGCGAGGATGTTCTCGATTTGGGTGCACTAAACCGCGGTGGACATCTTCAAAGAAAACAAAGAAAAAAAAGGAAATAAGGACGTTCGGTACTATACTCTGCTTCACGACTTTGGTTCAGCACTACCAAAGCTACAGGGTGTAAAAAGGCCACACACTTGGGCAGGAAAACATTGTCCCAGATATAAGAAGTGCCTTAAAAGTCATCAGGTTGACTAAAATTAGCGTTTGTTTGGTGTGTGTTACATCCCATCAATATGTAATTCGTTTATTCTTCGCATTTAGTTAGTGCGCATGAAATTACTTTTGTAATTTACCACTGGTAACAGTGTTTACAAATCAACATGACAGCGCCCATGCAGAAGCAACCGAACCTGCCCTTGCTACACGCCCACTGCTCTGACAGCCACAAATTAATGGCGAAATCCGCCATTGATTTGTTTCATCCTACTCTGAGGATAAAACATCAGGTCCGTTTGGTCGTTATTAGCGAGATGTGCTGCTTGCTTAGCCACACCTGCTAAGACTAGCGTGCCGAGACAGTGCTTGAGCTGCGTCGCCAGACCGAGAACACTGCATATTCAACAGACATGCAACAGATTGCAACAGACATGCAACAAATGTGCGCGTCAGATTCTCCTCCAAAGAAAAAAAAAACAAGAGAAAAGAACCATTGCAGCAAGAGATGCGAACAAAAGCGTCGACAGAGAAGCATTCAGGAAAAGCTTCGGAGAGAAACAGCCACAAATTGAAATCATCCGCTTGCATGACACTCTGTACTGATCTTCAGCAGAGCAATAAATACACGCTTAGAGTTCCAGGTGTGACTCCTGGTTTCACAGTTTCACTCTATCTTCAAGCTAATAAACCAGTCTTATCTTCAATGTGTGTGTATAAACAATGCGGTGAGCAGACTATACGGCGTGGATGAATACATGTAAAGGGGCTAATCGCCCTTCTTATTGGCTGAGGGGCCCTGTAGCTTCCACACTGCTGAAGTGAACTGAAACAGAGTAAATTGGATAAGCTTACAATATAAGGCATAAAGATATACAATGGTAGAGATATGAATGCAAAGCATAATTATTCACACAACTGCGGATCTTTTCGCAGCCAAGTAAATCTGTGTAAAGAAGTGTCCTTGAACCCCCCCCCCCCCCACCTTCATCAGAATGCGGTCGCCGTGATTGAAAGTCGGAACCACATCGTCAAGCTTTTTAACAAGGTGTGGGTTCAAGAAACTTGATTCTTTCATGCTTATATGTATATACGTCACTGTGATAATAAATTTAGCTAGAAGTTTGCGCCTTTCCGTGTTCATTTTTTTCTCTGTGCAGAACATTTGCTGAACAAATAGTTTATCGAGCTTTTAATTTTGACACCGTACTTACTAAAACGCCTGGTAGTGCATTATGAAGCTCTCAATCTCTCAGATTTGGGTACACGTTAAAGAACCCCAGGTGGTCAAAATTTCCGGAGCCCTCCACTACGGCGTCTCTCATAATCATAAGGTGGTTTTGGGACGTTAAACCCCACAAATCAATCAGCTCTCAATCTCTAGTTATTAAATGTGCCACGAGCGACGCATGCAGGTATTTGATACTTTTAGATTAAAGGGACAAAGAATAGAAGAAAGAAAGAGAGAATGAAGTGGTCTGCTATGGAAGCAACTCGATTTCGGCGCGGCTAAACTTCACTATTTGTTCTTGAATAAACACACCCCATCAAAACAGTTTTCATTGTAGTATAGTTTTCAGGAGTATTATAGCAGAAGTGCGGAGGCTTCCCGCATGATTGGAGAATTCTAAGAGCTACTTTCCGGAAAACATATTCCATGTGAGTCGCCAGGGGAAGCTCAATAGACCAGAGAGAGACAAGGAAAGAAGCAATGAGTGACTCCCTAGTGAAAAGCATCCACGACATCAAAATGGCCATGCCATTCTAGACGCGCCTTCTGGTGAAAGCCATCCGTCTGCAGAAGATGGCAAGACATTCTAAAGTTTTCCTCAACGGAGCAACTTCAAAGGCACGTTCACAACTCACAGCTATTGCTCGGATACTTCTGGCTGCGAAAGCTGCTTGCAATCTCGCCCCTTCGCACACTGCGGCTCATTTATATTTCAGAACTGTCGATTCTCTCCACTAGCTCGAGTCTGAAAACTCACTGACAATTTATAAACGTGAATTAGTAGTAGTTGAGAACACCTGTAGCGAAGCCCCTTGTTAATATCTCTGTTAACGCAAGAGTTTTTTGCCAGTTTCTTTGTACCTAATGCGTGAAACTATAGTCTTGTATCTACGTCACGGTGTGCATCAGAAATGTGTTCATCCTAACATAAGAAGGAAAAAATCTGCCGCCAGATAGACATCCACATTAAATAAACTTTTATCAAAGTTGGACGGTGGCCGTAGAAGACAATGTCATCTCCAGTCATTGAATATTTCTGAAACTTCCATAGAAAATCTTAGAGACACGCCAATAACGAGTAAGCATTAATATATATAATGATCTTATTTTTTGCCGGCAGATATATTATACAGGCCTAAGTTTTCTCCAGCGTGACGTGTTTTTTTCGTTTTTCTAGAGGTTCTAAAGCCTTTTATCTTTCTTGATCATGAACAAGTCAAATACAACACAAGCTTATTTCTACTGTACGAGCTTATTGGCCCTATATGACTCATTTGTTTGTTGAATGCTATATTTTAAAGTGATACCTTTGCATGTAATCATTCAATGACCAGAGTTCATCAGAGTAGATTGCCTCAAAAATTCATTGTCACCAAACTATCTCGACTTTGTCAACAATGGGTGGAACCACTAAGATTAGTCTCTCAATTCAAGCGCTTTCTTTTTTTTTCTCCCGCTTATTACCGTGCTGGATGCTGCACAGGGAGGGGTGGCATGACAGAACGTAGTTATGTCATTGTGTGTGATGACTTCGGACACGCGGGACGAAACGCAATTGCTCTTTTTCGTCGAGGTTCATAGATGTAGAAATTTCGCTATTGTGTGATGTTACCAGACTATGCAGCATAGCACGCACCCGCTGGCCCGTGGGAGCACTGCGTGGCAAGCTGGGGATTGGATAGAAACACCTTTGTTCATTTATGTCGGTTATTAGCCAAGAACATGTCATCTGCTCTTTGACGTGAAACAGCAGGCGCCGGCATCTGCGAAGAGAATGAGCACAGGTTTCTGCAGGAAAAGAAGGCCGGATGTTAATGCGGCAACATCGCTTTATATGTCTAAACTTTCCTCGCCTTGCACGACAGCGAACTTTAGCTGAACGGTTATATAGCAGGGTTTGCTCTCCACCCGATTGTGTTTTTCCACATAGGCCGAGGAGTGGTTCATCACCATTTAAGATTGCTTAGGTGGCTAAACAAACTAAAGCACACCTCTGAATATGGTTCATATTTTTCTTTCTAAATCTCAAGAACAAATATTTGTGTTTTCTTACCTAACCTTGAAATTTAACTGCCCCGGAAAACGGCTTCAAAGGTAATTCAAAATACCATGAGTCACGCAGAAGTCAGGCAATATTGGCTTCAATTCAGCATGGCAGCTTCATAAATAAAAGACAAGGTGATAAAATGTGGCAGCAGAAAAGGCTGAAATGTTTCAAATTGAAGAAAGACGCTGGGTCAACCAATCAAGAGACAGAAAAGACATCAAAGCCGTCCCGGATATTATTCGCGCTTCATGCGGAAGTCGATTTAACTTTCTCGACAGAAACGCTAGCGATGTCTTTTAGGTGTTTTTTCTGCTTGCGTGCGCGGCTTCACCCCATTTTTCAGGCTTTCCAAGAATGCATTCAACTTTGCCTCAGCATCACTTCTGTATGGTACGTTTCGTTGCTCATAAGCCGAAGCATACATTTCCAGCTGAAGATATCTAGTCTTCTCTGGATTGAGAAATCGGACAAGGCATGACTTGACCTTGTTTAGTCAAGCTCTCAGATGTCTTCTTCGCTAGGATGTTTTGCTTGGGGAAAGAGTGAAAAGGATGAGCATGAGTAAAGCTGTTGTGGTCATAGTGAAAGTACACACACACGCACTCACACACCGACACATACACCATTAAGGTGTGCTGAGTGAAACCACCTAATAAGAAATGATATTTATGGTGCACACCACCCACTTTCACAAGAACGAGTTGAATTCACATCTACTGCTCGGGAGTTTATTATGACTTACTTTATGATGCTTCATATATAGTTATCCAAGAGATTACAGCAATGATTGAGCTTAAAGGAAGTGATGATGGTTCATGCATAGATAGTTTTTCGGAGCCCGAACACCAAGCCAAACTTTTGTGTTTTTTCTAAGAATATGCGGTGGACCAATTACTTCACATTTTTCTAATATTAATAAATTAGCACGATGAAAAGTAATGAAATAGTTGTTTGTGTAATCATTGCGTGTCGGCCGCTTGCGATGGTTGCGCTGGCTGGGGCAGCAGATATTATTTATAAGATTATTTCTGTGCGTTCTCTGAGTGCACATTGATCACACTAAAAGGCTAGTTGGTTGCGAATTATTCAGAACAGTAGTTCAAAGAAGCACACATGTTGCGACAACAATAACTAACAACTATATGTTGATTCAACATCTGTGTAATTGCACAATGCGTGATGACATGGCGAGACAAGACGAGTATTTCGACATTGCACTTGTGTTTTAATAAAAAAAGAATAATGAGTTCCTTCTTTAACGTTAAATTTTTTTAATTCAAAGAAACACTTCAAAACGCGCAAATAGTCATGAGCTTCAACTCGTGTATAATAAAATTAGAAGTTGTTATGAAGACAAGAAAAAAAGTAACCTCAGAGGAGACAGCCTTAAAAACACACAAAAAAAGAATGAAGCCAAGGAAACTATAGAGGTCACTAATCCAACTGATTTGATCGTGTTGTACGAATTGTGACATATACGTGAAGAGATAAATGAAGACCACTTCATGTATTTTCACCTTGTATTAAGGTACTATCATCATCAAGAGGTACTTCATCCAACACAATCTGTCCACTGCTATTCGACCGGTAGGATGTAACAGGATCCTCATCAGCGAATTTGCTTCTCTGCCTCCTTTTCAGTGGTAGTAGAAGGTTAATAGGCTAGTCTTTCACGGCAACTAACGTACCTATTCATACAAAATGTGCATAACCCTGTCGTAAACTAGTGCACAGGGTTTGCACGCGTATGCATTAAGCTCTAAGCATGCTTGTGTCATCGCTTTATGCTCTGTGGGCTGTTAAGGGATGTGTGTTTTACCCAACGCGAGGTAGAGTGGAATGCTTATTTGGGCAAGCATTGCGTACTGGGTGCATATAGAAGTTACGCACGGTCGATGTAGAGCTGCAACGAAAGCATACTGCTGGAGCTTCGAGTGCATCGTCAGCAGCATCACTGAAAACACCAGTGGTGGCATTATCTACAACAGCAAAGTAGCACGAAGAATGGGGGGGGGGGAGGTAGCATTAGGTAACTAAAACTAAAGGACTGCGATAATAGTATCTTGTTATGGTTTCTCAATTATGTCATTTCCACTCCGAATGGCAGGCGACAGTCACTGAAATTTGTGTATGGAGGATCCGCACAGAACTCATTTCCTGTTATTCATATCAAATACGGCACACTCTCACCTGCATAACACTGTGCATGGGTTTCGTTCACACCATATGCTTCTTTTCGTGAGAACTTAGGGAGAAGAAATGCGCTGTGTCAGTTTGCAAGTAAAACGTACAAAAAAAAGTGCGGAAACGTTAGTTCGCGATTTCACTATCGAGAAGAGCGGAAAAAAAGTAAACCAGAAGGCTTGCCATAGCTTCTCGCGTTTGCAGTTACATCACCGTAACACGCTCATGCTGTTGTTGATTTAGTAATAAAACGTTTTTTTTTCGTTAGGTGCGAACGTTGCTGCCTGTAAGTAGCTGACGTACGGAACTGAAAGCAAATACCTAATTTGACGGTAAAAGGCTTGCGGGGCATTATTATCAACCGCTTTTTTGTGGCAACGCTTTCGTGGCAATACTTTCGTGGTGACGCTGTTCTGCTGCATGGCCGCTTATCGACGCTAGCTTATCCTCCTCCCCCGAAGCGAGGGAAACAATTTCGTCACTGAAGGTGTTTTTGATCTGAATGGTAGATGCGCTGTTTGGTGCCTCGGTATTGGTTCGGCATACTAGATTAACCAGCATTCGCATCCCCGCGGTAATTGTCTGTGACCGCCTTTAAGAAATTTCAAAGGGGTTATGAACTATTCGCAGGAAGGACGTGAATTCTGCATCGTGGCTCGACCACTCATTTCTACTGCTTAAGTAGGTAATCATTCTAATTTCTATGATTACTGACGTAGTTACTGTTTGTGCGTCTTTTCTCTGAGGACAGTTTTTTTCTGCTGAGGATAACTACAAATTGTAGCACACAACAAAACAAAAATAAGGACAAAATTGCATGGTTAGAAGACACAGTAACAAACACCATAAAACACAGAAAGAACGATGCCCATGTTGGATGATGATTTACGCTGTTTGTTTGCTTCCCTTCTCTGTAATAGCGGTTTGCTTTGGTTTCCGATGGGCAAATAGGTGGTCTGGATGGTGCGCCGTAGAAAGACCATCGTAAGATAACGAGTGTGTGTTTACATTGGTCATGTTAATGAACTCGCCTGTTAGCTTGATTAACTACTTTCTCATCCTGCGCTGTGGTGCACTGAGTCACCAACTTTCTGAGGTTTTGAGAAGTCAGGCAATGCCCAGCAAGCAAGTTTCTTCGAATAAAAAAAAATTCCCAATAGCCTCATGTCCCAATAGCCTCACCACTACTGCCCATCTCTTTGTTTTTAGTTTGCTATTTTGTCCTTGTTCGTAGAGTGGCTGGGTAAACAAGCATGGTGCATTCTGAATTTGTGCCCCGGTCCGCATCGCAGAGAGTGAATCAGGAGATGTCTTCGAGTTCAATGCGTGGATCAATAGAAAATCCTTTCTTCACCCCGGGACTTGCTTTCATTTTAGTTTGACTCATTGGTATGTTCGGCTTAAGGTATGACCATCCTGCTGAATATTTGATATGCTGCTTGGTGTATGCCTCTGAAACGTCTTTTTATCTCCGTTCTGAAACACCCTTGACAGAGCGAGACAGAGCGTATGCCTTCAGAGAGTGTTCTGAGCTGCTACTCGCGCATGTGCAACAATAAATAAGTAAAAAATTGTAGGTCAGTGTTACGAACACGAAAAAAGTCGCAAAAGTGAAGGGAGAGGAAGAAGGTAGAGAGGTTAAACAAAATACATGCTTTTGATTTTGCACTGTCGAAAGGAGGCTGAATACCACTGAAAGCTGTCAGTTGAAACCACCAGCTGTTTTCCATATAGCACCTTGTCAGCGCGACAAGAGCTTACATGGGCTAAATATCTCTATCTGCAATCTCCTCTTGAACTTCGAAAGTTCGCATTCTGCTTCGAGGTATCTCGCCTACGGTGATGCTTATAAAAAAAACAAGATAGCTGTCTGTACAAAGTCGCGAAAAAATAAGAGCCTCTAATTTGTCATTTCTTTGAAGCGCTGCGTGAAGTGCCTCCTAATACTTTGGCTCGGTACTTCGAGTTTTGTCATACTGAATGACTTAGTAAGACAAACATAAATTTCAACCGTTAGATATCAGAAAAACAGTAAATATGCCTTATTTCACAGGCTGAAGCAATAGAACGCTGATGAGCGTCGAGAAATCAAACCGTTAGAAGGTGTCGACGCCATTGGAGCATCTATACGTAAGAAAACTGCTTACGAATGTATTTTCTTACTGATTTATACGTAATACCGAACGCACGAGAACACCGAGCAAATAGAGCGAGATGACAACTGCCACAAAGAAGAACACCACGGCTCCATGTAATTTCGGAAAAAGCTAGTAGACAGATGAAATGAAGAAAGAAAAATACATTAAGAAAGGAAAGTTGATAGTAAGGGAAGATGTTTGACTAACACGTGAAAATTTTTGTAAAGATGGGCTCGAATCAGCCCTGCTCGTGAATGTAATCACGGCCCGATGGGCTTGGTCAAGTCAAGCAGAACACCCTCCTTTGAAAACCGTTCTGCTCACATATCTTCGTGTTTCAATTGTAAATAGGTAGGTATGTACTAAACTTTATTGTTTCAGCTGTGGCAAACATTTATAAGATCGCTAGCACTGCTTTTCATGGTCCAATGCAAATTCGTTCTTTTTATAATTCAGAGAATGAAGCTCCAATGTACTATCATTGACATGCTTCCACAGGCATCATATCTTTTGGGTTCGAGTAAATGAATATTTACAGGAACTCTAGCCTCACGTAGAACACCACTACAGTCATAATTTTTGCCGTTGTATTGGATTCGAACGAGCAGTGCACGAACTTGCACACTATATAATACAGCTTAATTAATAGTTCTCTTTATTTGGTATGTAATTACCCAATATGTCAGAGCTGTTCATTCCCAGGTTGCGCGCGCACCGGATGCCAAACATATGCAGGTAATGCATACCTCCGGAACTCATTAACGCAGCACATCGTGATATCGATGAACGTATTAGCTGGTCGAGTGCTTAAGCCGTGATCTCAGACGTGTAAAAACTTTCCGACCACGGTAGTGATCGGTACTACAATAATGCCATTGCGAGCTAATTTATTCGCGGAGTTGGGCCACTGCAAGAGCGTTCAGTTCGGCCATGAGCTTACTGTGTGTTTTTGAGCTATGTTTTTCCCGATTCATCCTTTCATGCTGCGTGGCTGTGTGGTGCTGCACTGCCTATTTCGACAAACTTGGTACAATGTTTTGCTTAATGAGAGAACACATTATTAGCCACGCGCAATGTGGCGCGAAAATAACAGTAGAAGTAAAATAAGCGATCTCCTCACTCCCATCTTTCATACGAGTGTGGGCTTAATTGGAGGAACCTAATTGGAGCCACTAATGCTCGCGCATGCCTGCTATAATAGTAGACATATTTTTCAATAAACGTTGGCGGCACACGCTTTGCTGGCTGAGCTTAAACATCACTCGATATGGGCGCAGGCAAGCTTTCTAATGCCACTCGCCTATAACGCCGCATATCGCCAACCTGTTACCCCATAATTTGAACCATTCGGGACCGGGTTTTAAAGATGAGCTTTTCCCAAAAGGAAGTTTCACACACAGTAGCCACACAGTACTTGAAATTTTTGTCGATGATTAGGGGGTGGTTCTTAACCCGTGCCACCCGCACCGAAACTCGTCTGTTGCTTTCCCGCGCACATGTTGATTGTTTTTGAGGGCTACGCAACTTAGAGACTAGACTGGTCCGTTGTACGGCACTAATGATGACCCTGAAGAGTCAGCGTGTTCAAGACCATACCCCCTTTCTGCCAACACATCCCAGTATGCATGCAGGATAACCACTATACGTTATGACGATGACAATGAAGAGTAAGCCCATTCCAGACCACACATACGTTTTCGGTCAATAATCTGAATGATTGTGAAAGTGCTCTGGCCCGCGAAAGGCCAAGCGGCCACGCCGACAACAGGCTGCCGTACCGGAGGTTAGGCCATGGCATGTGGCACCTCAACGGCACAAACACATAGTATATATCGTACACAAGCCTTGTCACTCATTTACATGCGTGAGTGGGATATGCCACAAGTGATTGTGGTTAGAACAATCTCTTGTGCTTCACTCACTCGTCTTGAACAAGTTCACGGAGACGTGTAGATTTTCCCGCTCACAAGCGGGATTAGTTTGGGCGTGAAGTGTGTGCAAAATAAACAAAATGAAAAAATAGAACAATGACCATGGCTCTGTCACAGCTATAGACCAAGCTAAAGTAACCATTGCGTTGAGCAGTTATCACACTTTGCTTTAATTATGGCGTATTTCATACTATACTTGTAATGCCAATAAAACGTTTAGACGAATTGGGTCAGGGCACCCCACGCTATTTTTAGTGTTTGTTAATCACTCCTATGTTGTTTAGGTGAAATATTTGCACCATGATACTTTGTAAATAAAGATTCCGAGGAACAAATGCTCTTTCTTGCATAGCTACGACATAACTTTAAAGAACATCTACGCAAAATTTCGAAGATTAGGTAGTGAGTGAGATAAGTTTATGAGTAGTAATGAACAACATCAGCCAAATACCAAGGGCAATGTGATGTGTGGTGCGCGTTCAAAGTGCGCGCCTTCGAAAAGTGCGCGAAATTAAAGGATGACCGAGTGCACGTGCTGGGTCGCCTGAACAACGACGACGCCGAGGACCGGTACACGTGAGAGCGTGGAGCGCAAGCATCCAAGACCATAAAGAAAACAAGGGCCAATGGCTGATCACCACGGAGTTTTGAAAGGCCAATCAGAACGAGACAAGTGGGCCAGAGCTGAAGCAGGAGCCTGAGCAGACCAGAGCAAGGGGAGTTCGAAGAAGACGGGGCAAGCGGAAGGTCGTCACCAGACCGGGCGCTGAAGATGGGCCGTCGGGCGTAGGACCCGAGCCTGCAGGTCTTCAACCGGCCGGGGCCTCCTGCCGTCGTGTTCCCGCTCCAAAGGACCGTGGCCATCCGGTCCTGAACTCCTTTCCAGGGCCTGCGGACTTTGGTTCCGGCAGGCGAGCTACAGCCGTCGGGCTCCGGGCCCGAGCTGTGCGCCCAGCTGCTTGACTAGGTCGACCCTGGTTCTCTGACGCGTCACCACCAGCCTGCGTTCTCTCGTCACAGACGGGTCCACACTCCTAAAGCCAGAGCCACCACGTTCCGGCCTGGTTTCTCGACGTGTCGTCAGCAGCCAGCGTTCCTTCATCCCCGTCCTGCCCGCGTCCTGAAGCCGGAATCACCGCGTTCCGGTTTGCTCATCGTCGGCGGAATTCAGCGTGTGGGTGAGACCGAACAGATATCTTGCGCTACTCCCATCACTCAGCCCCTTTCGAACGTTAGGTTTAGTTACTGACTTTGAACGTTCTTGTTGGGTGTTTACAGATGTGTTTCGTCATGTCCAGTCAACTGTTTATTAAGTGTTTTGTTTTGTGAGGAATCTTTGTCTTTTTACTTTTCAATTAAACTTTTTGTGTGTTTCTTGGAAACCGAACGGCTTTGTCCTTATTAACAAAACTCTCTGAGGCTCAGCCCGGGAGAAACAAATCAGCAACAAGAAACCCTGCATCACAAATTGGCGTCCGCGACAGGACAAAGTCGTTTGTTTTTCCAGTAGATTTTTTTTGACGCGGTTAACACGATGACGAACACGTGGGAGTTAATTGAGTTGGCGGATAAAATGGGACTGACGGGAGCGGAGTTTAGAGTATGGTACGAGGAGCGGATGGAGAGGGAGCGTGAGCAACGGGCTGCGATATGTGACGCTAAAAAGCAGCAGATTGCATTGCAAACACACGCTAAGAGAGAGGAGTTCGAGCGAGAAACACGGGCTAGGAGAGAGAAGCTCGAGCGAGAGACACGCGCTAAGAAGGAGCAGCTTGAGCTAGAAATGCGTGAAAAGAAAAGGCTGCTCGAGATAGAGATGCGCGAAAAGAAGAGACTGTTGGAACTAGAATATGAGGATTTGCAGCAGTGGCTTGAGAGGGAAAACGCTGAATATACGTGGTCTGAGAGCCAGAGTAGTCAACCAGTGGATGAGGTGTGTTCTGAAAGCAGTTACATCGGGAGCGATTTGAATTTACGTGAGACTGACCCTGTACCTCGTCATGATCTTTCGCTAGAGAAAGAAACTCTGAAAGAGTATGACAGGGAGGTAAACAGTCAAAAGACTAGGAGACTCGATAAGCTTATTGAAGCGCAGGAATGCTTCGTGAGCATGGAACAAGAACGTTCCATTCAGAGTAAAGGGTATTTTGAAACCTGTGAGAGGTCAAGCGCACTTTATTCAGAGGTAGGATTGCCTCTGAATAGCTCCGCTGAAGGAGCAATAAAAGGTCTCCTAGGTAATGCCGGCGAATGCCATAATGAAAGCTCTGATGTAGCAGCTACCTATTGTTTTGGGCCACTGGAGATAGCAACAGACGCTACGGACATGGTTTTTCACCATGATTATAACTTGCCCATACAGAGAGATGGCTTGTGTTCTCGGGAAATTGTAGATGATGCTTTTAGAAGAATATTGGAGCAAAATGCAAAAGCACTTGTTGAAGAACAGAGAGTAGAGTTGCAATGTAGGTCAGCTATATGTGACAATGAGGGTAATCACGATGACCCAGGCAGAAGGCTTGAAAGTATTGATGAACAAGCAATACAGAAAGCTGAAGGGATGGAAAGTGAACCAGAAGGCAGTAATGGTCCAGCAGGTTATTGTACGAGGAAGGACGCCGACTGGTGCTCTTTGGCATCTTCGGTTGAAGAGGTCGCTTCTGTTAAGATGTCTCAACGATTAGCGGCTTACGAGCTCAAGCAAGGCGTTCGTGGGAAGGATGAAATGATTCAGGCGTGGTTGTACTGGTGCGCCTGGAGGCAACGCCTCCGACTGGCATACAGACATTCCAGCGTGTATGCTTGTGATTTCGAGGTTGGGAACCTGGTGATACACAGCTTTAGGTTCATACGAGCTTACGGTCGAGAATTCTTCCACTGGCTTCCGATTCCTTACTCTTGTCAAATGGTTAGAGCAGTTAAACGTCTTGTACGGGACGCTATAGCTTAAGCGTCAAATTCGATTTCCCGCTGGTTTCTTTTGGATCTTGCTTGCGGACCATGGAAGGGTGTTGCTTGTAAATATTTGAAGAAGTTACATGCAATGTAACATTAACATGATGTATAGGTTTTGAGATGATAGGGTATATATGATAAAAAAAAGGGGTGGTGTACTACTAATTTGGGGATTTTCACAATCCGCTAGATGTGTCCATACTTTTTCTCACTTCTTGCGTATTTTGAGGTTAGTGAATGTGGACCTTTGGGCAATGCAGTGAACTGTGTGGCGGACATATGTGGTTTAATTGTGACGTAGTGCAGAACGCGCACTCATCGGCAGTTTTTTTTTTTAGAAAAAAAAAAAAAAACTTGAATGAAAGGGGGGCGTATGTGATGTGTGGTGCGCGTTCAAAGTGCGCGCCTTCGAAAAGTGCGCGAAATTAAAGGATGACCGAGTGCACGTGCTGGGTCGCCTGAACAACGACGACGCCGAGGACCGGTACACGTGAGAGCGTGGAGCGCAAGCATCCAAGACCATAAAGAAAACAAGGGCCAATGGCTGATCACCACGGAGTTTTGAAAGGCCAATCAGAACGAGACAAGTGGGCCAGAGCTGAAGCAGGAGCCTGAGCAGACCAGAGCAAGGGGAGTTCGAAGAAGACGGGGCAAGCGGAAGGTCGTCACCAGACCGGGCGCTGAAGATGGGCCGTCGGGCGTAGGACCCGAGCCTGCAGGTCTTCAACCGGCCGGGGCCTCCTGCCGTCGTGTTCCCGCTCCAAAGGACCGTGGCCATCCGGTCCTGAACTCCTTTCCAGGGCCTGCGGACTTTGGTTCCGGCAGGCGAGCTACAGCCGTCGGGCTCCGGGCCCGAGCTGTGCGCCCAGCTGCTTGACTAGGTCGACCCTGGTTCTCTGACGCGTCACCACCAGCCTGCGTTCTCTCGTCACAGACGGGTCCACACTCCTAAAGCCAGAGCCACCACGTTCCGGCCTGGTTTCTCGACGTGTCGTCAGCAGCCAGCGTTCCTTCATCCCCGTCCTGCCCGCGTCCTGAAGCCGGAATCACCGCGTTCCGGTTTGCTCATCGTCGGCGGAATTCAGCGTGTGGGTGAGACCGAACAGATATCTTGCGCTACTCCCATCACTCAGCCCCTTTCGAACGTTAGGTTTAGTTACTGACTTTGAACGTTCTTGTTGGGTGTTTACAGATGTGTTTCGTCATGTCCAGTCAACTGTTTATTAAGTGTTTTGTTTTGTGAGGAATCTTTGTCTTTTTACTTTTCAATTAAACTTTTTGTGTGTTTCTTGGAAACCGAACGGCTTTGTCCTTATTAACAAAACTCTCTGAGGCTCAGCCCGGGAGAAACAAATCAGCAACAAGAAACCCTGCATCACAGGCAAATATAGCCTAGAAGTTATTTCAAACAAATTGTAAAGTCTATGCCAAATGACTGGGCGAAATGTAGTGCGCGACACCGACATCAACGAGGCGGTGCTGTAAACAAACTACGCCCCAAGTTTGTGTTGGCTCGTAGCTTGCACCCGCTCTCGCGCTCGATGCCTGTGTTGCGTGAATACGTGACCAGGGAAACCTTGCCGCCAAAACTACTTCTGCCTGACTTCTTCTAACTCCGGCGTATTTCAGTTGTAATTTAAGTCTGTTGATCAGTTTTCGCTGCTCCCTTGGGGGGCATGGATGTAGACCATCCCGGGCGCCTGCCGGCACCAGCGGCGTCAGCGGCGGCTGCCTCCAGGAAGCGGATGGGACAAGCGAGTGACAGCGACAGTGAAGATACTCATGCTTACTATCTCAGCTGTGAGGACTTTTTAGATGACGGTTTCCAACCTGTGCTGAGCCGCAAAGCGAAGAGGAGGAACATGAGGACATCCTCATCCTCAACTATTCAAACTGTAAGTGAAGCGCCAAAATTGAACACTTATACCATCCTGTTTCTGCCTGCACTTCCTACCGCCAGCATGAAACGCCTTAACAGACAGTCTGTGTCGAGGTCTCTGGAAACGCTCGTGCAAATGAGATCACGGACATAAGAGTGAACGCCAGAAAGAATATACTGGCTGTGGACGTTTTGCACGCAAGTGCGTTGGGCGTTCTGCGCAGTGTAACTGACTTGGACGGCAACCAGGTGCGCTCTCATGTTCCCTTGGGATGTGATGTAGTAACCGGCGTGATCTACGACATAGATGTGGCTGTTCCCAATAATGACTTACAATTTCTTGTCAAGTCAACAACTGATACTCGAATTGTTGATGTCACCCGGCTAGGCAAGTCTCGCTGTGTGAAGATTGCGTTTAAGAGCACATCACTCCCTTCTCATGTGAACGTGTGGTACTTCAGACATGCTGTGCGGCCTTTCATTCCAAAGCCTCTCCAGTGCCGTAAATGCATGAAACTTGGACATGTGAGCAGCGTCTGCGAGAATTCGGTGGTATGCCACCGCTGCGCCGAGCACCATGAAGCGGATAAGTGCGTCGCAACTGTGAAGAAATGCTCTAATTGCAATGGATCCTATGAAGCCACATCGAAGAACTGCCCTCGGATTCAGGAGGAAATTGCCATCTTGAAGGAGATGGTGCGCGATAACTCATCTCATCGAGAAGCCGCAGCTAAAGTCAGAAGGCGTCATTCACGTCGACGTCGGTCTTCGAGGACACCCGCTACCTCCTCGACACGTTTGCCAGATCCCTCATCAGTACCACCTCCTTTGCCTCCCAGACCACATGCCGTGGGAAAGGCTGTAAAGAACAAAGCCAGTGAGCATACCCTAACTGCGACAGAGTGGCCTGAACTTCAAAGGGAAGCAGCATCAAGCGAACCGAAGGAGTTTCATGACGGCCAGTCCGCGATCCCGGTTCGAGATCTTTCCAACCAAGACAGGCAAGTGACTGCAATCGTGCAATCATTAATTGCCACGATTCGCACGCTACTGAGCAGCATACAATCTCCGTCTGCTAAGAGTGCACTGCAAATACTGGATGCACTGATTCCAGTTCTTGCTAACGTCGTATAAGCACAATAGCTCAACAAAATCTCATCTTCCGCACTGAAGTTAAAAGTGCGTCAATTTTTCAGTGGAATGCCAGAGGCATGAAGTCCCGTATCTCGGACTTTGGCCAATTTGTTCGGGCCAATCAATTCCCTATACTTGTCATATGTGAACCAAACGTATCAACGCCTTATAGATTGTCCGGTTATGAAGCTTTTTGTTCAGCCGCTTGTGAAGTACGAAGCAAAGTAATTGTTTACATTCGCACAGACTTGACTTATCTTTTGCACCCAATAAGTTCAAAGGACGACAATCAGTACGTGTGTCTTCGTGTAAAGAAGAATGCAGTTTCGTTCACGCTTATTGGTGGATATATATTTCCGTCATCACGATTTGACTGCGACAGAATAAAAGACATCCTAATGAGGACCGATGGGCCTTGGATCATCACCGGTGACTTCAACGCCCATCACATGCTTTGGGGGAGCACTAGGATGAATGCCAGGGGCCGGAATATTGTTACATTCGCTTCCGATTACGACTTTTTCATCATAAACGATGATACCCCCACATATCTGCGGGGTGTCGCGTATGGCCGTTGCCTTGACCTGACATTGGGGTCATGGTGCTTCTCTCACAAAGTTAAATGTTTTTTGCGATATTGAGACTCATGGGAGTGATCACATACCCACCTACGTGACGATCGATGGTATCATAAAAATTTCTCTTCCGGTGTTGTAATTGACACTGACTGGTCGATGTTTACATCGCGTGTTGAGGACGCTTGCCAAGAAGGCCTCGCCTGCAGCCTGGAAAATACCATAGCGGAAGCTATGCAAGCGTCCAAATCTAAATTACCATTTTCGTCTAAAATAACACATTTTGACATTGAACTGGAAAGACTACGAGCTATACGAAGGCGTGCTGAACGGCGATACAGACGCACAAAATCAATTTACGACCTGAGGGAAGCAAGACGGCTCTGGAAAAAGATTCAACGACGCATTGACAAGCTGGAGAGCGAATGCTGGAAAGCATTCTGCGAATCTCTAGACCCTCATAAACCGCTGTCATATATCTGGAGAACAGTTCGTTGTCTTCGCTTCTCTGCGCAACAACGGCACCCTTTTAAAGCTTTGGCACTCCATCATGGAAAAACAGAACTCGAGGTGGCTGAAGAATTTTGCACGAGAGTTGCCGGGAATATTATGAACGAGAGAATCGACGGCGTGATCGTTCCTGAGACACGATTACCAGAAATGGACATTCCATTCACCATGGAAGAACTGGAAGGTGCGTTAGTCGCTTCTAGAAGCGCATGTCATCACCAGGTCCTGATGGTATTACTTATAGTGCGTTGGGACACCTTCGACAAAACGCCAGAAAAGAACTTTTAACATGCTTCAACAACTCCTGGCTCAGCGGCAGTGTTCCCCGAGAATGGAAAATAAGTCAATTAATACAACTTTTGAAATCGGAAAAATTACCATTGGACATGACAGCGTATCGCCCTATTGCCCCCGCAAGCTGCCTCGGAAAAGTGATGGAAAGAATGGTTCTATTTCGTCTCGAGTGGTACTTAGAACGATACACCAACTACCCTTCTTGCATGGCAGGCTTTCATCGGGGCCGCTCCTCCATCGACTGTGTCCTTGACTTATCGACATTTGTTCAACAAGAAAAAAGTCGCAAGCGCATATCAGTGGCACTCTTTCTTGACGTGAAGGGTGCATATGATAATGTAGCTCACGATGCCATCCTCACTTCTCTCGCAGCAATGGGCTTTGGTGGATGAATGTTTCAATGGATAAAAGATTATATAACTGGCAGGGGTTTCTTTGTGCAAACATATGAGGGTACAACTGCTGAACATTACACCTACTGCGGAGTACCTCAGGGAGCTGTTTTAAGCCCCACATTGTTCAATGTTGCCCTCACTGGTCTGGTGAAGGTTCTGCCAAATTCGGTGTGCCTATCCATATACGCCGATGATATTTGCCTCTGGAGTGCTGCCGTTACTCGCCCTCAGGTGCGTGCACGAATACAGCGGGCAGCAACCCTCACAACAGCCTACCTTCAGAAACAAGGCCTGAATATATCAACTGTGAAGTGCGCGTTGATGGATTTTACACGCAAACCAATGACGCCATACCCTGTTTACATCAATGGGCAGAGTGTCAAATATGCGCGGACGCATCGTTTCCTGGGCGTAATAATCGACAGAAGTCTTTCGTGGAGCCCACATTGTGCGTACTTGAAGAAGAGACTGCTATCTATATTGCATATAATGAAATTCATGTGCGGGAAAGCATGGGGAACTTCTGTGGCCTCCATGCTACAGCTGTACAGGGCCCTATTTCTGGGTCTATTGCGCTACAGCTTGCCGGTACTGACTAACACTTGCAAATCCAATACACATTCATTGGAGAGTTTGCAGGGTCAGGCAGTGCGTATCTGCCTAGGACTGCCTCGATGCGCTTCTACCTATGCCACAATCATGCTTGCCAAAGACCATCCGGTCAGGACATATAGAGATGTGGATTGCCTCAGAGCGCACATTCGACATGCTAGCCGTGTCCCCGACCACCACTTGGCCCTTCTAACCTCCGGAAAACCACGTGCTACGTTTTCAGACGTCATAGCCAGGCACCTAAACAGCATTTCATCAGGATATCAGCCAGCTGCGAGAATAGCATGTCATTTGTGGTACCTCGACTAGCCGCAAGTACGTCTAGAAATTCCGGGTATCAAAAGGAAAAGCAGTCACTCCAGAGTAGCACTGAAGCAAGCAACACTGCTATGAGTTGTACTTAGACCGAACGCAGATATACACTGATGGGTCCGTCTCGTCCAGCAGCTCTTCAGGTGCCACTGTAATTCCGGCTGCAGCAATGACAATCAAGTTTAAGTTGTCGCATATGACTACATCTACGGCATCACAGCTTGCTTCTATAAGGGCTGCTTTACAATACCTCGTTCAAGAACGTCCAGGAAAATGGGTCATATTCTGTGATTCGAAGGCAGCGCTTCAGAGTTTGCAGTCTGCCATGCGTAGGAGGAGTCATGACCAATTGATACAAGAAATAAGACATTGCCATCATGAAGCTCTAGCACGAGGGCATGATATTATATATCAATGGCTGCCTGGAAATATCGGTATTACCGGAAATCAATCAGCCGATGATGCAGCCCGCTCAGTCGATGAAGGAACCCGTGTAGTCCCGATTCCTCTATCGAGGAATGATGCAGCAAGACAACTTTACCTGCTGGCTCGAAATCTCACATGCACGTTCTGGTCGTCTACCAGCTTCCAAAGGCATCAATTCTATGAACTGGATCCTTTGCTCAAGCTAAAGCTACCATCCCAACTTTCCCGCTCCGATGAGACACTGTTATGCCGCCTTTGGTTGGGTGTTGCATTTACAAAGGTGTTCTCCTTTCGCATTGGTATGGCAGACACCCCTACATGCGACTACTGCGGAGCTGAAGAGACCATCGAACACGTCCTGTGCAGCTGCGCTTGCTACGACACACAGCGATGCCAGCTCCGGATGGTTTTGAATCAACTTGACCCCGGACCATTTTGTGTGCAGAAGATTCTCGGACCTTGCGCATCTGCCTCAGTTGCGCAGAAAGCAACTAAAGCACTGCTACTTTACCTAAAGTCAACAAACCTGAGCGACCGCCTATAGACTGTGTGTGCTCCCCGAGTGTGCTCGTGATTGTGCGTACCTTCTCATCTCTCTGCAACCTCTTGGCTCCCCTTTTTCTCTTCCCCAGTGCAGGGTAGCAAACCAGATGTGCGTCTGGTTAACCTCCCTGCCTTTCCTTGCATCGTTATTTCTCTCTCTCTCTGTGCTTCTGCCTAGCTCGATGCTTTTGTAACAGAAACTGCGATTGGGCGCTTGATAAATAAATAACCTTTGCATTTTCAAGCAAACAAAACTTCCAGCCGTGACAAGTGCGTACCTTTTGCAAAAAAAGAAACAATGGTGCCAAATCATTGTGTCAGTACTCCTTCGATCTTTTAAAGAGTTAATGCTATATGTTTACAAACTGTTTGCGCTTGGGCTTTATTTCACGAATTTATAGTTGTGAGGCTATTGCTGAAGTTTGTCCTTAAAGCAGTTTAGCTCTAAGAAACTTAACATCATGATGCGTATGACCTTACGTCTTGGTGTTAATTAAGGTATCATAGTTATCCGGTGATTCCAACGCACCATCTTCTGAATAAAAGTTAGACAGTCTCACCGCAGCATGGAAATCGATGTTATGCGAAGCATGCTTAAGGAAGATGACTGCGCCGCAATTTTTTTTTGAGAAATAAGTGAGAAAATGACGCTAAATATACGTACAAATCTTTCACTCACAGCAATTAGTTAAGAAATTGCATACGTTTTTAATAACCATCTGTTTATAGTTGCCCAATGACGCCAAAAGCAACATGGGTATTAGAAACGTCAGAAGCAGTAAGCTGATATGTAGCACTATAAGTGCTTACGAGGATGGCAGCTGTGGACAACGCTATGGAGACGAACTTGAGTGGATGACGCTAACTAGATTTGATGTTAACCCGACGTGACGCCTACGTTACAGGAGTGCATACGTACTTATATAGGAGTGCATACGTACTAATAAATTAAATAGCTTGCGCTGCAACCGGATTTACGTTTCACCTAGATAATGCCTGCATGGGGCCTTTTTCCAAGGCAATCCGGAGACTTGGCTTCGCTCTCTGGCAGAATAGTTGGTTGCTGCGCAAAATGGATGAATTCAATTCCTTCTGGGACCCTGATATTTATTCTTTGCATTCTTCGAATGAACGGGGCCGATGTCTTAATGCTATCGCTCCTAAAATACCAATGGATATTCTCGCCACTTCTAGGTTGAAATAAAGTGAACACAACCGTATACCGTAGCCTATGGTAAACGGACACGTGCCACACGTGTCCGGAGGAAAGAGGTTGATGACGTATGAGACTGTATTCTCGAGTTATTCATGTCATGAGCAGTTAGCCAAGAAGTGATCATGAGAGCACTTAGGCATAGATAGATAGATAGATAGATAGATAGATAGATAGATAGATAGATAGATAGATAGATAGATAGATAGATAGATAGATAGATAGATAGATAGATAGATGTAAACACACGCGGACTGTGCGTACTGCACCACGCTGAACCCCTAACATGGGGATACGCACCCGACGGTGGACAGATGGCAGCAATTTTGCATAAGACCTATAGATTATCTTTAAGACCAACACCACGAGCGATTGAAATTTTGAATCGCTGCATCATCTATTCTAAGCCTAAAGAAAAGTAGAAAGATTTTACTGCTCTATTTCCTGTTTTTGAAATAGAACGGGAAATTCAACTGCCGCTCTTTCTTGCCCCAGGTTGACGCATAATTTGCTTCAACAAAAAAGACTCCCCGTGATAACCGAGCGTCTGCTACACTGATGAAAGGTGTCCCGTACATTTCGTTTCCATCACCGTACGAAAGTTATTCAACGAAATCGATACTTTTTCTTCCCATTATACCTGACCACTTACGAGGCACATTTTTCTTTCGCCTTTGTCTGAGTAAATGTTTGTAGCAATGCATTTTTTTTCGTCTTAATGGCAGGTGAGAGTAAAAATCGATTTCGTTTGGGTCCTGCTTTTATGATGATGCGACACAGCTGTGCATTGATTTCCATTAGGCGACAGAGACTACTTTTGTCACACAGTCTGCTGTTCTGGTCTGAAATACGGCACTTGGCATACTTCCACAAGAAAGAAATTCAGTGCTAACGGAAAGTACTTTATTTGCCTGTTCCCACGGAGGTCATTTTAACTTACGCCACTCGTTCATTTTCTCATTCAAATAAAAAAAAAATATGAGATTTCATTTGTTAGCATCCACTAAATGAGTTTTTTCCTTCACGAAACAATGCTAACTGTCAGAATGATCCATCAGGCGCCATAAAAAAATATTTCATGTGAGTACGGTCGCACGAGGACAGGCTCATATTTTTGTATGATTTGTTATTTTATAAGGTTTAAACTCTCAAAACACCGACAGGATTATAAGGGGTGTCGTAGTAGAAGGATTCAAAAATTTTGACTACCTGAAGTTTTTTAACATGTGCCTAAATGAAAGTGCACGGGCGTCAATCATTCTCACCTCCATCAAAAGAGATCGATATCAGAATAATAATAATAATAATAATAATAATAATAATAATAATAATAATAATAATAATAATAATAATAATAATAATAATAATAATAATAATAATAATAATAATAATACATTATTATTATTATTGTTATTATTATTATTATTATTATTATTATTATTATTATTATTATTATTATTATTATTATTATTATTATTATTAGGCAGAGACTCTCGTACACAGATAAAAAAGAGAAATAATGGGTTGAAAACTACCACCTAGCGGGGCATAACAACACTCTGCTTTATTAGTAATATTTGTTAAGGTTTTACAAACCAGAACAACGACAGGAATTCAAGAGACGGCGTAGTGCAGGGCTCCGAAATTTTCTACAATCTCCTCTTCTTTGACGTGCACAGGCATTGCACAGTACACGAGCCTCTGCCATTTCGCCTCCATATAAATGTGACCGTCGTGGTCGGTACTGAACCCGTGACCGTTGGTTGGGTCGGCAGCCGCGCATCATGGCCACTGCTTCACATCGGCGGACGGCCTGCCTACCCAGCCGTGAAGAAGGAGGATATCGGCGAGACTACTTGTGTTTATGGAAACCTTGTGTGGTGTGCACACATTTCTGTGTGCTGTGGACCCATTACTGTGTGATCTGGACACAACTAAGTATTGAGAAGCCTGGACTCATTGCGTGAGTGTTGTGCTATGTACTTATGTATAACCTTGTGTTTTCTACAAAATATGCGATGTCGACTTTTGTGCAGAAGAGGAGTAGTTGGCATCACGCATTGGCACCAACCTCTCATTATAGACATTTATTTAAAAAAAGGAAGATATAGAGGAAACAAATAAAGCATGAAAGACAAAAAGAAAGCATAGGACACGCAAAAATTACAAAGCGTAGCGAATTAAATATAAGAAAGTTCATGCCAGTACTAGTGTGCATACGTGTTATTGTCGATGAACATAATTTTGGGGGTTTTAGGCTCCTGTGAGCACGCCAGACTCATAGAAATCAGATGTATACTGCCTATAGTGCACGCCACTCCCTCACGCTATAGTTATGGTTAATTCCAGATTGTTGGAAGAGGCCGTAGTTCCTAACCGGAAGATGATAATACTAGCAAAGACACGTTGGGCAGGCTGCAACAGTTCTAAACAAAAGCCTCTCAAAAGAATGATTCAATTGACTGTTATTATCTTATATTGTATATAGCTCAAACTAATTGGTAAGGAAAGCGCGGAGAAACAAGCTTTAGGCCGGTACCTTCGTATGATGTCGTTATTATACGTTTGTTGTTTCCTGAACAGCAACACGTGCCTTTGGAAATAGATGCATCCAGTTTACGGAGCTTCAGAATTCGGGATGTACACGCGCTATAATTGTTGCATGTCTCCGAAGTATGGTAGAAAAGCTTGCATCTGCCTTCATGTCGCGCTCAATATAATTATTTGAAAGTATATGACACTGATACGTGTAAAGATATTTATTCTATTAATTGGTAGCGTGAACATCCACATAGTAAACAACTAGGCATAGTTAAAATGAATAAACACTAAGTATCCCGCTTAGTCGACATGAATATGGAGTGCTATGCACACTGATAACACAAGTCTACGACGCTGTAGCTGCAGGCACAATAGACCACGTTAAATGGGTTCTTAAAATGTGTACCTCACTCAATCATTCCACCCGGGCGAATACTGTTTTGGGACTCTCACCGCTTAGACAGCAAGTGGGTACGAGGTCGGTGCTCTATACCGTCTCCCCGCTATAAGCCCCTTACTATCTCGTTCCTCTTATAACGGCCGGCCTCTAAGGCAAGAGACGATTTCTTGTTGATTTTCGCTGTTGTAGGAATGCGCATCTCCTTTGAGTATACAACGAGGACACGCAATCCCTCGAGGCACACATGGCTAAAATACTCTTGACAGGCCGTGCTTTAACATTGCTCTCTGTAACTCATACGGCGATAAGTCATTCCTGCGCCTACCACACAGGCCTGGTGTTTTTGTTATGACACCGAGCTTTGCCCCATTTTATCTCTGTAGCACGTAATCTGTCGCACTGTGCTGATGTATGGAGCATTCGCGAATGCCAGGACAGAGTATTTATAATTCTGCAGGCGCCGCAGCGCGAGAAAGCTTGCAAACAATTCTCGTGGGAGCTCAAAAAGAAATGGCGAGACACTTCTAGGACGAGCCGTTTGTGTGGCTTAAGAAACTCTGTGCCAATTAGCCTTAAGCCCAGCTCTTACTGTAAAGGCAGGCGTTGGTTTTGGTTCTTTACGTAGGTAAATGTCTTTTGAGCGGGGGCGTGTCAAATAAACCTGCATAAATTGAAAGACAAAATTGGCAAAATATGTGCCTCCTCTGTAGCTGAGCCATTCAAAGTAAAGAAAAGCATGTGTATTGTAATACTATTATTGTGAAACAAGAAAAAAGAAAATCTTTCTGTTTATTTACTTTTTTGTTTAACAAATTACTGATTTTCGGCTCTTGACCAGGAGGTCAATGGTACAATTTTGATCGCGTTGGTCGCATTTCAGCGGGGACGAAATAGTTGACGCTTACGTTAAAGGACATCAGGTCGTAGAAATTTCTGGGCCCATTCACTACAGCTTTCTCATAATCTCGCCGTAGTTTTGGGACGTAAACCCTAATATTTATTATTAGAACAAACTGCCGATTATTATTTTAATGAACATTAACGCACTCACACATTCTTGAAAAACACAAATGACCTGTAAGCAACGCACCATTAAAATATTCTGGTTCTTGAGTAATCACTCCTAAAATACGATTTTTAGCTGTATCTTCTCCACTGACTTTCTATTTGAGCACCTGCCGGGGTAAGATTATTCTGATTCGTTGGGTGTGTCGTTGGGTGTGATTTGATTTGTATGTGGGGTATAACGTCCCAAAACCACCACATGATTATGAGAGATGCCGTATTGGAGGGCTCCGAAATTTTGACCACCTGCGGTTCTTAAATGTTCACGCAGATCTGAGCACACGGGCCTACAACATTTCTGTCTCCATCGGAAACGCAGCCGCCGCAGCCGGGATTTGATCCCGCGACCTGCGGATCAACAGCCGAGTACTTTTTCCACTACACCACCATGGAGGGGCGTTGGGTGTACTTGTTACGCATAACTTGAGCAACGCTTTTAAGCAGAAGTTCCTTTAAAAGCACGGTGGCTATTTTAATGAACCGTCAGCTGGTCTTGGTGATGTGATGGTGAACTACGAACACGCGACAAACGAAGCAGCGATGAGATTAAGCGTTCTTTAAATCTTCTCTGCGAACTTTTTTGTAGTGGGCTGATACGACGATGAACAGGTTTGGTGGAACGGGACAAAGAAGAAGAATGAAAAAAAAAGCAGATCTAAAATATTACGTGATACCTTCTATTTAAATACTCCTTTCTTGGTCGATTTCCCAGAGTGGGTGTGAGCCATGCATTTAGACCATCATCCTCATCATAAACGCCATGAACAATATCATCATCATCATCATCTCATTCACTGAGATTTAGCTTTATGCCCACCTTGGAAGTTCCCTGGAACGATGCTGCTTCCTGGCTGGTGCCTCCCTGGCTGCTGGCGCCCCGGTTTGCAAAGTCTGCTTTCTTGATGATTGATATGTGAGGTTTAACGTCCCAAAACCATCATGTGGTTATGAGAGATGCCGTAGTGGATGACTACAGAAATTTCGACCGCCTGGAGCTCTTTAACGTGCACCCAAATCTGAGCAGATGGGCCTACAGCATTTTCGCCTACATCAAGAATGCAGCCGCCAGAGCCCGGATTTGATCTCACGACCTGCGGATCAGCAACTGAGTACCTCAGCCACCAGACCACAACGGTGGAGCTACCTTCTTGGGAGCCTGCATTCAAGTACCTGGTGGCTTCGTATAATCAGTCCGCGGGGTTTCGGTTATGTGTCCAGTGGCAGTGTTTTGTAGTCCATCGATCTATTTTTTTTTCTTATCTCTGATCTGATAGCGCTGCGAGTACCCAATGTCTCTTCCCTCTCCTGGCCAGAGGACTTTCCTCTGAACGCCCTCTCTTCGCACTAACGACATGTCTATGGAGGCATTTTTTCGCAGTGGTATCCACAGCGTTTCTGTTGCGCTATTGTTGACCAGTGGTAGACTAATCCGTGTCAACAATCCGAAGGTTTTTTAGAAGGAGCTGAGAAAAGCCCACCCCACTCTACCAGAATATCACATATGCCCTACAGTTTGGCGGGGGCGGCATTCTGTGTTGCTCTCTGGACAAGGCCTGCGTTTCTTAGCAATTAATGTGCACCGCGTTGGCATCTCAACAGGTGATCCCATTTATTCCGGCTCATCCCACTGGCGTGGAAGGCCTAGTTTGTGGTGTGGATTCGAGCCTGTGCGCTTCAGAGGTCTTTAAAATGTTTTCATGTGCAGGGGTCATATCAGTGCACCAGTGCTCACGAGTCTCGGGTAATAAAAGAATCCCCACAGAGTCGGTCACTGTGAGATTCGTAGGTGTACGTAGGCCCATGGATATTAAGGCATGCCTTTCATTTATAAAGTTAAGGCTCTCACGCCCCACCAACTTCAATGAATTCAGTGCTGACGATATGGCCATGCCTTTAAAGGAAGCCAATCGTCTCTTCGATGCCGCATATACGGAGAAGTACATGACAGGAAAACATGTTCCTCTCAAATTGAACGATGCTGTCTTTGCCAAGGTACCACCTTTTCTGCCTAAAGAAAACAAAGCTAGAAATCCACTGCGTACGCGTTTTTAAAGTTAGAATTTTCGACTAACACACTGATTGAATACGGTCACCAGATCGTTAGTGAGCCTGCCGGGCAGTGAGTGAACGATATGTGTCATTCTGTTAGGGATAGTCCTAAAATGCACTGAATTTCGTGAATAAACTTAGATCGACATGCTTGATTTGCGTAAGTCTCAGCCAACCCAAGTGAAAATATAAGTAGGTAAAATAATACCAACAATAGTGCTCAATATGGAAGTCATCCTGCCACAAATATATACCCATTTGAATATTGATTTTTGTGCGCAGGAAAATAGGAAAATAAGATATGGAACGGTACTTGATGCGAGCTGCTGGGTCTCACTGTCGCTTTACGGTGGCGGCGCTAGCATCGCTGCTCCAGCGAGCGCCACCACACGGCGAGGGAAGTGCACAGAACAGAGACGCGATTGATTCGCGCTTTCAGTCGGCGCGATGGCTCGCCACGGAGAGCAGCGACCACGACATCGTGCACGCCTTTTTTTCTTCAGTCGGCACCCTCGGCCACAGGATTTTAAACACCGAGCAGGGAACGTTTTTTTTTCTTCGTACAACCGAAAGTACGTCAGCAAGTCTGCGCAATGTCAAAGAAGAGATTCGTTTGGTCAGCGACGTATTCATGTATGTCGACCGGCTTGGAGACAGCTCAAGGAATGTCGCTGCGGACTGGACAGTACAACGGTGACACTTCTTTCTTAGGGTGGCTGTGAGTTACCACTGGTGAGACTCAAGTTTGGTGGGTTCATATTAGATCGCTAGGACTACTGAACAGATTGTACGTCTCCATGACCCCTCACCACTTTACTTTTTTGTCTCTGCGCTCTTTATACTTTATAAATGGTGCATTATTTGAGTCTTGTTTTACACGTCACTTTTCAGATTTCTCTCGTCTTTCACTTGTAAGGACCATTTGTTGGTTGTCATGTCGTATATTCACTTACTGATGCAGGGTTTAAGGCCGAATGTGCTATGTTAACTAGTCTAAGCCTAGGTTCCTTCAGAAAACGTCATAGGTTTTTATTTTTTTTCTGGTGTTCAAGTAAGTACCTCAATGTCAGCGGCAACCAATGTAATTGCGACTTTGTCCGCGGGTGCTTTGGGTGCTATGTTTTACAATGAATGCTACACAATGTTTGGAATTAAAATTAGGCATCCCAGTATAAAAAATATTCAAGAACAAATGTATTGATCATGAAATAAGGTCAATGTAAAAAAATTTTTGTCACGCGTATAGTTGGCAAGCTTTTCTTCTTTCTGAAAGTAGTTCACTGCACACTAACTAGACCTTTTGATTTCTAAACTGATATTACTTTTGTACGTTCTCACGTCCTTTATAGATCCTAATTCTCCATGGCTCGAAAGGTGAGGACATTTATTTTGAATCAGTGCACGCACTCACAGTTCCCAGTGTTCAGCTTTGTAAGGCCGGGATAATAGCCAACTCACACTTAAGCATATGTAAAGAATTGAAATCGTCGTTATCATTATGCCAGTCATGCACTGTTACTATATGTAATAAAAAACTAAGCACAAAAATTAGCTTTCCTATGTTTCTCGTCTTTTGAACTTGACATCACATGTACCTCTTAAGTTGCAACGAAGTGCGTTCGAGAGTAGCTGGTGTTATTTATACGAAGCTTATGCTACAAGGGGCACAGAATGAGCGTCAAGTTCGAAGATTATTTTACACCCGAGATGACCACAAATAAAATTGGTTGAGGCTTCACTTGCAGTTCTGATTTTCTGTGTTCATTTGTTTGCAATTTTATCGTAGCCACATATCCCCGTAAAAGTATATTTATTTTAGTAAGACTTCCGTGAAGCAGCGCCAGAAGACATTGGAAATACTTGTACAATACTGCTAACGAAAAAGTCCTTCCTTACATCTCTGACCTTAAACTGAGCCTGTTTCCACACCCATATAACGCGAATTTCTTATTTATATATTTCACATATTCTGCTCACTGTATCGAGTCTACTGCCTAGTTTTTCTTTTGGTTCATATACAATCGTTGTCAATGGTGTCATGATGACGATGGTGCTGTACTATCGAAGACAAAGGAAAGAATAAGGATGTCAGGCATGAGTTTGAAAGTGAGGTTCAAGTAAAAGGAAAATATACATAAAAGACACAACCTAACAATGTACAATGGCTAAAATGGGACGAAAGGCCCGCAAGACAAAAAGACCGAATTGCTATTTTCCAAAGGCCTGATAACGCGTTTCAGTTCCTATGCTGATTCCCATGTTGGTGATAATTTATTGTACAAGACATAATAATTTATTCTACTTCACACTGGCCTCTGCAGCATGCGGTTTGAAGCAGGCACGCGGAACCCGATTTCTCACCGAGTTCCTGCGGTAGTCAAACTACATCTGTGGCAGCACAAAGAGGCGAACGAGGTCCCAGCAATATGTGGAACGGCATTGACGTGAGTTTCTCGCAGTGGAACGCGATTCCGCGGTTAAAAACTAGGAGGAAGCTTAAGCTTCGCGTTCAAGAGTAGAACGCCATGGCGAAATCAGGCCCGTACGCATCACGATTGCAATTGCTATAGCCTCGCTACTGTTCTCGGTGGATTCTTGAACAGTGCTGTAACAAAGTGTGCGTGTAACTATTTTGCGCGTAACGTTGGCTCTTTCAAACTATCGTAGAAAGCCCACCGCGAGCATTGTTGTTAACAGACCACTATGCCTTATTTCTTGCTTTTACAAATCAGCGAAGGACCCACCACATATTCCTAAAGCAACACCTGAGCAGCCGCTCACATCGTTGATGTTTTTGCAGCCGATGGTGAGTAAATGTATCTGAACGCTATGCAATATGTATCTGAGCGCTATGTAAACACCCACTCATTGCAATTCACATGCCCTAGTGCACGGCGCGATTCTACGCTGCTGCCACGCTTAAGGAGACTTTTTTCACTAAAGAATTACGGCCACTCGATGTTTTTTTTCATGGAGCGGCCTCACACAACATGCATATAATGTTATTTTTCTTTTTGCCTAAACAGTGTGAAGCATTAATGCGGCTCTGTGGTGGCATACCTTCTTGCTACGCAGACAGCCTGAGGTAATTTTTTATTCGAACCGAAGAATTATTTTATTTGCATCTTTCTTAATTTTGAGGTCAAAGAGAAAATGATGGTTTTTCATTCACAACCACCGACGATGACACTGAAACCAACGCTGACGCCGGAATTTCTGCGAAACGAGCTGCTTAGGGCCTTCGCGTTAGGACGCCTAAGGCACCATTGAAACATTTCCGAATAACTGGTCTTTGACACACTCGTCCTCTGTACCGCCATCCTACATATATAAAAGAACATACTGAATAAAGAAATCCAAGATTCGCACAAAAACAATGCGCAAAACTTTAACAATGGCAATGAATATGGATTACCAGGCTCAGTAGGAAAGACTATAATTGTTCTTTAGAATGCCCCTCAATCATTTGTATGTATGTATGTATGTATGTATGTATGTATGTATGTATGTATGTATATATGTAGAGAAAGAGAGAGAGATAAAGATGCAAGGAAAGGCAGGGAGGTTAACCAGACGCACATCCGGTTTGCTACCCTGCACTGGGGAAGGGATAAAGGGGAGAAAAGAGGTTGCAGAAAGATGAGAAGGTACACACAATCACGAGCACACTCGGGGAGCACACACAGTCTACAGGCGGTCGCTCAGGTTTGTTGACTTAAGGTAAAGTAGCAGTGCTTTAGTTGCTTTCTGCGCAACTGAGGCAGATGCCCAAGGTCCTAGTATCTTCTGCACAAAAAATGGTCCGGGGTCAAGTCAATTCAAAACCATCCGGAGCTGGCATCGCTGTGTGTCGTAGCAAGCGCAGCTGCACAGGACGTGTTCGATGGTCTCTTCAGCTCCGCAGTAGTCGCATGTAGGAGTGTCTGCCATACCAATGCGAAAGGAGTACACCTTTGTAAATGCAACACCCAACCAAAGGCGGCATAACAGTGTCGCATCGGAGCGGGAAAGTTGTGATGGTAGCTTTAGCTTGAGCGAAGGATCCAGTTCATAAAATTGACACCGTGTGAAGCTGGTAGACGACCAGAACGTGCGTGTGAGATCTCGAGCCAGCAGGTAAAGTTGTCTTGCTGCATCATTCCTTGATAGAGGAATCGGGACTACACGGGTTTCTTCATGGGCTGAGCGGGCTGCATCATCGGCTAATTGATTTCCGGTAATACCGATATGTCCAGGCAGCCATTGATATATAATATCATGCCCTCGTGCTAGAGCTTCATGATGGCAATGTCTTATTTCTTGTACCAGTTAGTCATGACTCCTCCTACGCATGGCAGACTGCAAACTCTGAAGCTCTGCCTTCGAATCACAGAATATGACCCATTTTCCTGGACGTTCTTGAACGAGATATTGTAAAGCAGCCCTTATAGCAGCAAGCTCTGATGCCGTAGATGTAGTCATATGCGACAACTTAAACTTGATTGTCATTTCTGCAGCCGGAATTACAGCGGCACCTGATGAGCTGCTGGATGAGACGGACCCATCAGTGTATATCTGCGTTCGGTCTAAGTACAACTCATGTAATAATAGCAGTGTTGCTTGCTTCAATGCTACTCTGGAGTGACTGCTTTTCTTTTTGATTCCCGGAATTTCTAGACGTACTTGCGGCTGGTCGAGGCACCACAAAGGACATGCCGTTCTCGCAGCTGGCGTATATCCTGATGGAATGCTGTTTAGGTGCTTGGCTATGACGTCTGAAAACGTAGCACGTGGTCTTCCGGAAGGTAGAAGGGCCAAGTGGTGGTCGGGGACACGGCTAGCATGTCGAATGTGCGCTCTGAGGCAATCCACAACTATATATGTCCTGACCGGATGGTCTTTGGCAAGCATGATTGTGGCATAAGTAGAAGCGCATCGGGGCAGTCATAGGCAGATACGCAGTGCCTGACCCTGCAAACTCTCCAATGAATGAGTATTCGATTGGCAAGTGTTAGTCAGTACCGGCAAGCTGTAGCGCAATAGACCCAGAAATAGGGCCCTGTACAGCTGTAGCATGGAGGCCACAGAAGTTCCCCATGCTTTACCACACTAGAATTGCATGATATGCACAATAGATAGCAGTCTCTTCTTCAAGTACGCACAATGTGGGCTCAACGAAAGACTTCTGTCGATTATTATGCCCAGGAAACGATGCGTCCGTGCCTATTTGACTCTCTGCCCATTGATGTAAACAGGGTATGGCGTCATTGGTTTGCGTGTAAACGCCATCAACGCGCACTTCACAGTTGATATATTTAGGCCTTGTTTCTGAAGGTAGGCTGTTGTGAGGGTTGCTGCCCACTGTATTCGTGCACGCACCTGAGGGCGAGTAACTGCAGCACTCCAGAGGCAAATATCATCGGCGTATATGGATAGGCACACCGACTTTGGCAGAACCTTCACCAGACCAATGAGGGCCACATTGAACAATGTGGGGCTTAAAACACCTCCCTGAGGTACTCCGCAGTAGGTGTAATGTTGGGCAGTTGTACCCTCATATGTTTGTACAAAGAAACCCCTGCCAGTTATATAATCTTTTATCCATTGAAACAATCGTCCACCAATGCCCATTGCTGCGAGAGAAGTGAGGATGGCATCGTGAGCTACATTATCATATGCACCCTTCACGTCAAGAAAGAGTGCCACTGATATGCGCTTGCGACTTTTTTCTTGTTGAACAAATGTCGATAAGTCAAGGACACAGTCAATGGAGGAGCGGCCCCGATGAAAGCCTGCCATGCAAGAAGGGTATTTGGTGTATCGTTCCAAGTACCACTCGAGACGAAATAGAACCATTCTTTCCATCACTTTTCCGAGGCAGCTTGCGAGGGCAATAGGGCGATACGCTGTCAAGTCCAATGGTGATTTTCCCGATTTCAAAAGTGGTATTAATCGACTTATTTTCCATTCTCGGGGAACACTGCCGCTGAGCCAGGAGTTCTTTTCTGGCTTTTTGTCCAAGGTGTCCCAACGCACTATAAGTAATACCATCAGGACCTGGCGATGACATGCGCTTAGAAGAGACTAACGCACCTTCCAGTTCTTCCATGGTGAACGGAATGTCCATTTCTGGTAATCGCGTCTCAGGAACGATCACGGCGTTGATGCTCTCGTTCATAATATTCCCGACAACTCTCGTGCAAAATTCTTCAGCCACCTCGAGTTCTGTTTTTCCATGATGGAGTGCCAAAGCTTTAAAAGGGTGCCGTTGTTGCGGAGAGGAGCGAAGACCACGAACTGTTCTCCAGATATATGACAGCAGTTTATGAGGGTCTAGAGATTCGCAGAATGCTTTCCAGCGTTCGCTCTCCAGTTTGTAAATGCGTTGTTGAATCTTTTTCTGGAGCCGCCTTGCTTCCCTGAGATCGTAAATTGATCTTGTGCGTCTGTATCCTCGTTCAGCACGCCTTCGTATAGCTCGTAATTTTTTCCAGTTTGATGTCAAACTGTGTTATTTTAGACGAAAATGGTAATTTACATTTGGACGCTTGCACAGCTTCCGCTATGGTATTTTCCAGGCTGCAGGCGAGGCCTTCTTGGCAGGCGTTCTCAACACGCGATGCAAACATCGACCAGTCAGTGCCAATTGCAACACCGGAAGAGAAATTTTTTATGATACCATCGATCGTCACGTAGGTGGGTATGTGATCACTCCCATGAGTCTCAATATCGCAAAACCACTTAACTTTGTGAGAGAAGCACCGTGACACCAATGTCAGGTCAAGGCAACTGCCATACGTGATACCCCGCAGATATGTGGGGGTACCATCGTTCATGATGGAAAGGTCGTAATCGGAAGCGAATGTAACAATGTTCCGGCCCCTGGCATTCATCCTAGTGCTCCCCCAAAGCATGTGATGGGCGTTGACGTCACCGGTGATGATCCAAGGCCCATCGGTTCTCATTAGGATGTCTTTTAATCTGTCGCAGTCAAATCGCGATGACGGAGATATATATCCACCAATAAGCGTGAACGAAACTGCATTCTTCTTCACACGAAGACACACGTACTGATTGTCGTCATTTGAACTTATTGGGTGCGAAAGATAAGTCAAGTCTGTGCGAATGTAAACAATTACTTTGCTTCGTTCTTCGCAAGCGGCTGAACAAAAAGCTTCATAACCGGACAATCTATAAGGCGTTGATACGTTTGGTTCACATATGACAAGTATAGCGAATTGATTGGCCCGAACAAATTGGCGAAAGTCCGAGATACGGGACTTCATGCCTCTGGCATTCCACTGAAAAATCGACGCACTTTTAACTTCAGTGCGGAAGATGAGATTTTGTTGAGCCATTGTGCTTATACGAAGTTAGCAAGAACTGGATTCAGTGCATCCAGAATTTGCAGTGCACTCTTAGCAGACGGAGATTGTATGCTCCTCAGTAGCGTGCGAATCGTGGCAATTAATGATTGCACGATTGCAGCCACTTGCCTGTCTTGGTTGGAAAGATCTCGAATCGGGAGCGCCGACTGGCCGTCATGAAGCTCCTTCGGTTCGCTTGATGCTGCTTCCCTTTGAAGTGCAGGCCACTCTGTCGCAGTTAGGGTATGCTCACTGGCTTTGTCCTTTACAGCCTTTCCCACGGCATGTGGTCTGGGAGGCAAAGGAGGTGGTACTGATGAGGGATCACGCAAACGTGTCGAGGAGGTAGCGGGCATCCTCGAAGACCGACGTCGACGTGAACGACGCCTTCTGACTTTAGCTGCGGCTTCTCGATGAGATGAGTGATCGCGCACCATCTCCTTCAAGATGGCAATTTCCTTCTGAATCCGCGGGCAGTCCTTCGATGTGGTTTCATGGGATCCATTGCAATTAGAGCATTTCTTGACAGTTGCGACGCACTTATCCGCTTCATTGTGCTCGGCGCAGCGGTGGCATACCACCGAATTCTCGCAGACGCTGCTCACATGTCGAAGTTTCATGCATTTACGGCACTGGAGAGGCTTTGGAATGAAAGGCCGCACAGCATGTCTGAAGTACCCCACCTTCACATGAGAGGGGAGTGATGTGCTCTTAAATGCAATCTTAACACAGCGAGACTTGCCTAGCCGGGTGACATCAACAATTGGAATATCAGTTGTTGACTTGACAAGAAGTTGTAATCCTTATTGGAAATAGCGACATCAATGTCGTAGATCACGCCGGTTACCACATCACTTCCCAAGGGAACATGAGAGCGCACCTGGTTGCCGTCCAAGTCAGTCACACTGCGCAGAACGCCCAACGCACTTGCGTGCAAAACGTCCACAGCCAGTATATTCTTTCTGGCGTTCACTCTTATGTCCGTGATCTCATTTGGCACGAGCGTTTCCAGAGACCTTGACATAGACTGTCTGTTAAGGCGTTTCATGCGGACGGTAGGAAGTGCAGGCAAAAACAGGATGGTATAAGTGTTCGATTTTGGCGCTTCACTTACAGTTTTAATAGTTGAGGATGAGGATGTCCTCATGTTCCTTCTCTTCGCCTTGCGGCTCAGCACAGGTTGGAAACCGTCATCTGAGAAGTCGTCACTGCTGAGATAGTAAGCATGAGTATCTTCACTGTCGCTGTCGCTCGCTTGTCCCATACGCTTTCTGGAGGCGGCCGCCACTGACGCCGCTGGTGCCGGCAGGCGCCCGGGGTGGTCTACTTCCATCCCCTCCAAGGGAGCAGCGAAAACTGATCAACAGACCTAAATTACAACTGAAATAAGCTGGAGTTAGCAGAAGTAGCTCCTATTCAAAACACACTTCTTCGTCTTCCTGTATGTATGTATGTATGTATGTATGTATGTATGTATGTATGTATGTATGTATGTATGTATGTATGTATGTATGTATGTATGTATGTATGTATGTATGTATGTATGTATGTATGTATGTATGTATGTATGTATCTATGTATGTATGTATGTATGTATGTATGTATGTATGTATGTATGTATGCGCGTGTGTACAGATATTCGTATATTCGTTTCCTATTGTTATTTTTCTGTTGAGTTCACCTGTTATGTTTCACGCTGCCAAGATCTACAAGGAAAATTGCAGTATCTATAAATGAAAAAATAAAAATAATAAAAATGTACGTATGTATGTATGTATGCATATATGTATGTCCCTGTGAGCATGTAGCTGTAGGTTCCGATTTTTCTTGTCGATTCACCTAACCAAGGCACGGGCTACATATCAAATCACCTTTCCCTAGACAGCCGATGTCTTTTTGTACCCAATGCCAACTGCTCTTTGTTATGTTTGCTATACTGTGCTTAGTTTGTTCGAATAAAGTCGTCTAAACACGAGATGAGGTTGAGGCTCGTTTGTGAATGCGGGTCATACGCGCATTTGCTGGTGTTGTCGAGCGGCATGAATCCCTTAAATGCATCTGGAGGGCAGCATTGGCTGCTTCGCTGAGGCTGGTCATGACCACTATGCGTCTTGGTTTGAAATTCGGGTGGTGATAGCTTTGGTGAAAGCCCTTGGGTATGTCGTGCTGGTCGTCTCATGGCTAGCAGGAGAGCAGACAAATTCATGCCTAACAAAGTACGCTTGCGTTTTCGGACAGGCTGCGATACATTGCTTTAATCGTTTGACGAAGGCATCTCTGCGCTTTCATCATCGCACTCTCCTGTTCCACAGCCGCGAAGAAACAAGATGTTCTCTAGTGATTCTGTACTACTGGGTGTAGACGGGTTAACACCACCATGACTTCTGCAAACCGCGCTGCCGACGCCAGAGTTGTACGATGACGTCATTTCGCTGATTTATGTAAGCTAGTTGCCATCTGGAAGATGAGTGTTGGATTCCTCATTGACGCACGCAGTCTTCGTGAGAACCACAAGACCCTCAGTTGTCAAGCAGGAAGTCATAAAGAACTGTCTGCCATTTTCAGTAGACGCACACGCCAGAAGCAGGAAGGCTTAATGCTGGTTTCATCTGCTTGCGGCACATCGGCTAAGGCGTGGCGAGAATTCGCACATTCGGCCAATGACTGCCGTAACGTCATTGGTATCTCTCCACCACGGAAGGATCCATTTTGTTCACATTTTTTGACATATCTGGCTTGTGACGATGTAGAGTACCCTTTATGGCAGCAGCCAGTGCGTTCATGAATGAACGTTATCAGGAACATAAGAACAGCCTCCCTGATTCATGTAGGTGCAAATCCGTTAATTACCTGGAAGTATGGTGATGGCATCACATACCAACACTGTGGCGGGATGCATCACCTGGACTAAGTTCTCCGGCAGAGAAGTCAACGACATTCTCTTTCGAGGGTTCATAAGCCACAGCTTCACGTCAAATGGTGCTCTTGACAATCTGGGTTATCAAGGCAGTACAGGACGATGGAGGCCCGAGCTACACTGGTAATGTTGGGAGTATCACAGCCCTGAGCTCTAGCAGGCGATCGGTTGGCAGGGAGAGGGTCACAAGTACTCGAGCGGGGGCGAAAGAGACTGGTGAACTTCACACACCATTCTGACCAGGACCACTCCCTTAGAACGTCTTACGCGTACTATGCCTTAACGGCATCTCGAAGGTGGTCAATGGCCACCTACCAATCCTGTTGGTTCATGCAGCCATGGCGGTTTCCAAGCGAGTTTACGGGGTTGATCCAGATAAACACGTCATCTCGGAAACCTCAGAACTCCGGTAGTTCCCATGCGGTAACTGATGGTAACATGGTTTGATGTGGTCCAGATGTTCTATCGCCAAAACGGGCAACTCCTTAGCTGGCCAAGATGTCTTGAAGGGGTTGAGTGAGAAACCCGATCCAGAGGTGAGGTTCCCGGAAGATACGGAGGCCCCTGCACTCACAGAGGCGGTCCAGGACCAGCAGCTGGGAGACACCAAGATGCCCACTTGCTGCGACAGGCACGTCGCTACACGAGTTACCTACGCTGCATCGTCGGGTGAGCCACCCGGAGAGTCTTTGACAGCGGCAGCTGAATGTGCAGTCATTGCAGCACTCAGTGCAGCAGCGATGTCCTAGATCGTGAAAGCGGAGTGCACGGTAGTCCCGGAACTCACGGCAGAGGGATCCATGGGCGAGGACGCGTGGACAGCCTTCCTTGTCGTAGACAGGTACAAGTGCAGTAGTCAGGAGTGTCAGAGGAGGCCTAAGTGTCATCCTCACAGGTGGGGGCAGTTGCGGTAGGCGAGCAGGTACCGAGGAGGCCTCGACTCCATCCTGAAGCTGCGCTTACCAAGGCTGTACGTTGGCGGGTGTGATGACGTCGGAGACTTCGTCTTCCTCGACTGCGCCATTGTAAGGGTGAGTGAGAAGTAAGATGCAGTAGATTGGCTTGTTTCATTCTGGCTTCGTCTTTTACATCTACTCTCTCTCTCTCTATATATATATATATATATATATATAAATATATATATATATATATATATATATATGGTTGTCAGGTGGCAAGCAATCACTATTTATTGCTATGATGCATCAAAAATGGCATTGAAGTAATTGATTTTGAATATTTGATTTGTGGTGTTTAACTTCCCAAAAGCACCATATGATTATGAGAGACGCCATAGTGAAGGGCTCCGGAAATTTCGACCCCCTGAGGTTCTTTAACGTGCACCCAAATCTGAGTACACGGGCGTACAACATTTCCGCCTCCATCAGAAATGCAGCCGTCACAGCCGCCATTCGATCCCGCGACCTGCGGGTCAATGACATTGAAGTAAAAAATGTCAAAGAGTGTAATTAATCTCTATTCGCACGCCTTTGACAAAAAAAAAACTAACCCAAGTGGTACACAAGGATTTATTACCATTCTCAAAACTTCCTAGTGAAGAAAAAATAGGGGTAAATATTTTAGCAATCTTTTTAGCGAATGAAGACGATGACCTTACGTGAGTTGGACATTCCTCTTGAATCGTATATAGCCATGTTTGCTATTTGAATCTATAAATGTTGAAGAGTTTTTTATGCTGCCCCGGGTACATTTTATCGAGTGTTATGTTCTGCTTAGTGCTAGCCTGCTTTTTCTGACCTTAAACAGACCGAAATTCGGCCGGAGAAGGGGCACTGTTATTTGTATTTAAGGCACAGTTTTATAAGTACTCTGCTGAATGAGTCTTAAATCCCATTTTCTCTAAGGAAAAGCTGACACTGTTGTCATCCATTCCCAGCGTTTTATTTCACTTCCTCTTCAGCGAAGTGTCCGAATTAAAACTGCAAAAGTGATAAAAAATGTTTAGGAAAATAGTGTAAGGTATTTTTCGATTCCAATTCACTTCTTCTTTGGAAAGTATTTTTCTTGATTGCAGCACCTGTCTAAAACAGTTATCAAGATTTTTTTGCGCGATCGACATATACCATGCAGTTAATCATTTATGTGCGTTACCTTCCTTATTTTCTTATACGCCGGCAAAAAGACGAGATAAACGGAGGTAGTCGAGGAAGAAAGACTCAATTTTCTGCCTTGAGGAGTGTGCAGTAGATGAAACAGTTTAGAGTTCTTGTCTGCTTCCGGTCTTCATCCATCATAGGGTGGATCCAAGCCAGCTGCCAGAAACAGAGCTAGAATGGGGCTGAGTGATTGATCACGAATGAAGCGATTTGAGCTGTATAAGGCGAGGTTCGTTCTCTCTGACGTTCCTTGGTAGCTTGAATCCCTTTCCAGTAAATCCTTGTTTTAGCTATTATAAAGCTGAATTATTGCAGCTAACTGAAGCACAAGGCAAGTGGCCATAAAAGTTATAAAACAATAGAAGACGAATATTTTGCCGAGATGAATTCTTTGAAAGTGTGCAAAGGGTGACTTTTCTTTACTGGGCGTTTTCGTGGTTTCATTTGTGGTTTTCAGGTTATATCTTATACACTTTTTCACATGAGATTCCCAAAGAACGCGTGGTAAGGGAAGGATAATGTCTTCCTTTACCGTAATTTTAATTATGCATGCTCTGCAAGCACCGTTATCACAATTACGAAATAAACTTTATCTCGCCACCCACTGTGAAAACCACATTGATCTAGCTGGGATTCGAAAAAAAGATTGACTCCCTTGTCTTCAAAGCAGCTTTGATAAAAAAAAGAAAAAAAAGAAACATTCCTTAACCGTACTTACGAAGTACCTTGCACAGCAAAACACTCGTCCTTCTTTGCGTTTGACCTGTGATAAGTGTATAAATTTATTTCTCTTTATGTTAAACTCCCCAGGTGGTGTAAATTTCTGGAGCCCTCCACTACAGCGTCTTTTCATCATATGATGGGTTTGGGACGTTAAACTTGACATATCATCTTCCTTTTTATCCTATTTCAGATGTAGGTGCGAAATGCGTTATTCATTTTCGATATGACCCAAGAGGAGTGCATGTCTCCTGTGCACGCATTCCGTTGCCGTCCCTTCCTTACTCTTTCAGTCATGTTTACATTTCGTGTTCACTTCAAAATCAATGTGCCTTCGTGCGGCTGTTCCTTACTTTGTTGTACAGTGAATGCCTCTTGTTTCTCAGAGCTTGTATGCGTGCTTTGCTGAAGTGGTTCAGCGACGGAATTTCTGTGTGGACACGACGAGAGCTGCATGGGCCATGTGAGGAAGAGGGAGGCAAGTTTCGAGGGGTATATCAACAGCGGCACCGCTAAGCTTGTCAATAGACTGAGAGAATCTGGTCGAATGATGACGAGATTGCGAGAATATGCACGCACGAGCACTGCTGGTGTGATGTCTCGTGCCTTCGCCGATGCTGCAGGTTCTGTCTTCGTCCTCCGCCTCATGACCATCGTCCCTATCTTCTACTTCGTTCTTAGAAAACGTGCTGATTTCTCCGGAGGGAGTGCTGAAGCGCATGACAGCTGGTACATAGAGGGATAGAGAGAGTGAAAAACAAAGAAAGCTGACTAAGAGCAGAGAAATGGAAACATTAATTTGGTAAAAATATGAGAGAGAAATACTTTTCTGCATAACGTTTGGGCTATGGCACGGCCTACGTGAGAGAAGGCCGTGCTTTCTCTGATGCTCGCCTCAGGACTATGGGTGAATGTTCTTTAAATGCTTGCAGATGACAAAGGGCATTCATGACATTTAGCAGTTCATCATAGAAACAAAGTGTTGGAGAAACTTCTCACAACTTGTACACTTGTTCAATGAGATAAATACGTACTGGTTGAGCATCTAAGTCACAATGCCGACAAGCCATGCGGCTTTGCCATATGCTGTGTAAGCCAAGAAGAAAAAAAAAACATTTAAAATAAAAGCCCAGGTTTTATTGCTAAAAACTAAATCTCATGTGTGGTGAGAGACAGTTGTTTATTAAGTGTTGTCCATAGGACATTTCTAAGTAAATTACATCCCAAAAATCGATAAATACATGCTGCACTAATAGAGGTCTTTGACAAAGTAAACAATTGATTAGGCCATGGTAAGAAGTCCCCTTTTTGTTCTAGCCACCTTTTACCCAGGAGCGCATTTGTGCGCAGCTTAAAAGAGAACGTTTTCACTTTGACTGGTTCGATAATTTTTTTAACACTCTTAAAGAAGGTCTTCTTTTTAGCCTCTATTATGCGTGCGCTTGCATAGTAACAAAGAACTATTTATTTGCGTTATTTATCGCTTGCGGTGCGTTAATTTCGGAGGAGCGCTGGAGTATATTCTCTATTACAGAATTCTATTTCTGTCATTTTCAATACACTTTCTTTCATTTTAAAGCAGCCCTTGAGACGTCCACGAAAAAGTTTCCCCCTCAGTACCCACTCAAGGTGTGCAAAAGAAAAAAAATATGGCCCCGTATCTGCATGTTTCATTTCAAATGTCGCCGAAAGACGATATTATTGCGTCTGGAGAGAATGAAAAAGACGTGCATTTGATGTTCTGCGTGAGAAACTTGGTGAATTGTTTACTGGAGGCACGGCGTTGTCTAGATCCGTTCAGCGAAAGTGAACGAGCGCATCGGGGCACGTTAGACACGAGTGCCATCTGTCAGTTATCTTCGAAAACGAAGAAAGGCGTGTGTGCCTGTCTCGGAGGTGATAAGACGTAGAACGCAAAGCGATGGGCAGGTGCCACCACCATGTCGTCTTGGTAAAGCGTTGGAAACATTTGCCTTTTTGAGCATAGCGTTGCATTGCCAGCTCAGCGAGATAAACGCTACGGTCCTTAGAATTACTTATGTATGCCTTCTATAGCATGAAGACCCACATACAGAATACGGACGTGTTGTTATAGTGCCTCAGATGTACACAATAATAACTTTTTATTGACAATCGCACAAGTATGAACGCTGAAACTTGAGCAATACTGGTGGGCGCTGCGAATGGAGTTGACCGTTTGGGGTATCGTTTGGTGCCGTTTAGGGTATTGTTACAGTGGACAGGCAAATGAACAGACAGACAGACCAACACTTTTGCATCGAAGTATACCAAGAAATACTTTCGTTGCTGGGCATCCCTAGAGTGCCTTGATGCGCGCCCCCGTTCAGAGTGCGGTCACCTTTTGTACTGTTTTTTCCGCCATTAGAGTGCCTACAGCATCTTCGCCCTGCTGTAGGGCTCACATGCCACTTTATTTGGCCAGGTATGCCTGGATGTCACGTTCCTCAGTGCAACAACCATTCGCGTTAAGCTAGTAAGCCACTTCCCGCCCCAGTGAAACCGATATACAACGGGAGCGACAATGGCGGCTGCCGTAACAGACGACGAATAAGTCTTCACTCACGCAGATGTCTTCAATCTGAGCGAAGGAGCGAGCATCAATGACACTCTAGGCATCCCTTGTGTAAGGCGCCACGACGTCGCAGGAAACGCATAGCGGTGACTTTGCGCACCACAGTTTGAAAAAAAATTCATAGCATATTCATAGAGTGAAAGATGATGAGTGGGGTGTAGTGTTCGTCCGTACATCCTTCCATCTATCCGTCCATCCGTACGTCCGTACACATATCTGTCTGTCTGTCTGTCTGTCTGTCTGTTTGTCCGTCTGTCCGTCTGTCCGTCCGTCTGCCTGTCCGTCCATCCTTCTGTCCGTCCACTCTTATCACCCCAGAGCCCGCATCAGACGGATCATTATCACCACACTGATCATTATTCACTCCATGAATATGCTGCGCATTTCTTGTTATAATAGCACCATATATTCTGTTTATTTGTCAACTATATGAAAACTACTATCGGCATCTAGTGATACTATTTCAAAGGAAACATCTATTGAGCAATCCTTAAAACCTTCTAGAAGTGGTTACTACATCATACCATTAAAGAGGAAGGTTCACATGGTAGTTTTGGAATGTTAAAGTCCACTTATCGATTCTTATTACACAGAAAGAAATGACCCACAGCCTATAAAGCTTTACCCCTAAAAGACAAAATATCTAGAGCATCGGGTTCTGCATTGTCGACACTTGCAGCGCACTGCTCGAACACACCCCTAAACAGTTGTCAGATCGCGCTTTTTTGTGCATATGTGTGCGTTTGTTTTCAAGTTATTTTTTTTATTCAGCGGTGTGCTTCTACTTTCAAGCAGCTTGTCGTTCTTTTTATGGATATCCAATTTTTGGTTGTCGTATTCACTGGTTCCCCCTGGCGGCAAAACTGTGACTCATTCATCTCGCCCTGATTGATTCTCCTGAAGTTTCAATTCTTCTGTTAAATATTTCATTTTTTTACCCTGTATGGCAAGCTCATTGTCATTTTAGGCATTTGAAAATATGGCAAGCATATAACAACAAGCCACTCATTTATTTTACAGATTATGTAGTTAGCAGCAGGTTGTTTTAAAGCAGTTGTAATTTTTTTCCTAATGTACAGTGCGTATTAAAGAAATACAGCGCGTTTTATCGTGTGGTATGATACGTGTTCCGTGTCTACCAACGACTAAAGTTTGACATCTAGAACGACTACACTCGAGTACATTACTGTGCTCGGACTGTAGTACATGCATCGAACCCTAAAAAAATATGGGTGGCCTACAAAGCTGCCACATTATCAAGCAAGATTTATTACGGTGTGGCAAAGCAACTACAGTCTGCGAAACTGCATCGCGCTTGCCTGCACAGCTCTCTCGATATGTTTCCTCATTCTCAAACTCATCATGTTCTGCGTATTCAGGCAGGCTCGCAAGTCGTGTTTATCTTGTACGATATGCATGGCCGGGACGCTGCTAGTTGCCCAAGTGATCTCCTATTCACCAAATGCGCCGATCTCGAGGAATACGTTTGCTTCGCTGGTGCTGTTTTCGGCCTTACACTTTTCTCAGAACATTCATGTGGGCGTGTGTTCTCTCCTTCGAAATCGGGAAAAGTTTGAAAACCCTCCAAACCTCCTCGACCAACGGGAACACATTGGCCTGGTCCTCTCTCCTCACCTGGGGAGCACTCCTTCTTGTTGTCAGCGGAGCCGTGATCGTAGATCAGACGGCTGCTGGTTCGTTGTTGCCTCCGAACTATGGTGACCCTATCTGCTTTATCAGCTCCTTCTGGGGACTGGTGGTGTACTTGTTTGTGCCTATGGCTTCATCAGTGTTGTTCTCCCTCGTTCTTCACTTACACACTGTGTGCTACACTCGGGCGACGTCCTCCGCAGTGCAGGGTGAGCACGACATCCGGAAACCTGGACGCGGGACCCGCCCCAAGTGTGGTCAACAACAACAACAAAAAAAAACAACCTAACAATTTTTCTTCGCCTGTCTCTCCTGATGGGGCTTCCGTGGGCGGTGACCCTCATGGGATTCTTCGTCCCCAATAAAATCGTCGACACCATCGTAAACGTAATGGTCGGTTCACAAGGGGTCTACCTGTTTTTCGGCTTTAAGGACTATTGCGATGAGAATTAAGGAATATTAGCATAAGTCGGAAACTACCCTGTGTTTTCAAGCAAAAACCTCCGAAAGTGCAGTGTGCTTTTCTGAATTTAAATGTGCGATACAGACACACCTGCATTCATGAATTAGATCAAAATTTGAACAAAAAGTGACACAAAATCTGAAGTGTAAATTACAGATAACGACGTAAGCAGGCGCATAGATGTGCAAAATTAATACAAATGGTACTAAACAACGTAGTGTGCTACAGAAAACACAGGGTATATGCGGCTTGCACACTTGCTAGCACTAGTAAATAGTGTACATAAATGTAAAAACTCTGCGAGATCCTTGATGTTTGAGATGTGTAAAACTACCACACATTTCTTTTATAAAAAATATTTTCCTCACTTATCATATTTCCTGCGCAGGAAGATGAGATGGGGAGAATCACTTTCTTTAGACTCTCGCCGTTTCCTTATTGCTGGTTTATACAGAATAGATAACACCTCAGGCTTTGATATAGGCTCTACAATTATGTGCATGACAAGATCTATAAAGCAGAGCAAGGACAAAATAGACAGAACAGACGAGGACGAGTACTTAATTGCGGTATTCCTCTCCAAATAGCTAGCTACCAACTGGCCTAGGCCGTCACTCTTTTGTGCACTCTCAGTTGAATACAGAATTGATGCAATCAGTGTGATTGACTGTGCAAGCAATATAAGAAAATGTATTCGAGAGACTAGCGTTTACCGACTGCTGTTTCAAGGAAGCACACACGACCAGCTTTCTCGACGTGTTTTTCCAATATAGTCAAGCAAGACCTGTGGCAGCATACGGGAAGCGGACGAAGTCCCAGCGATATGCGGCGTGGCTCCAATCTCGTTGGCCCGTAGTGGAACGTGATTCTCTGGCAAATAGATACGGGACGTGCCACCGGCTCGCTCGCATTCCATTCCGCGAGACGTGCGCTAATTGGAAAGGGCGACCCGCAAATTGACACGCCCGCGTTTCCGCGTAATTCATCCTCCTGTGAATCGGCCGAGCTTTTCGCCGCTCCGCAGTCGACTCGCCTGGATAACAAGCTGCTGGTATCCTCTTTAGTGAAGTGCGATTCACGAAGAAAAGTGCAAGAACTGGCAGACTGTTTTGATTGAAAAAAAACGGGCAAAGCGCTTAAATGCCGGAATGCCACACCATTCTTTTTTTGTTTCTATCAAATTTATACAATTACATCCGTCTGCCAGTGAAAGTCTTGCTTTTCAGCAGATAGAAGGACGAGTTTTGTTACAAAGAGGATACAATTGCGCTTCAATGATGGTGCCTTTGGTAGTATGCATACTAGAAACCTAGTTATTTCCAAGTAAGTCCTCAGACAAATCCCAACTTTTCAGTTCCTCCTATGCAATTTGCCGCGTCAGATATGAATGACAGGTTTTTGATTCGTTATGCACCTGTAAACTAAAACTGTAAGAGTTGTTTCTATTCTGATACCATTTTGTTGTTAGATTCATTAGTGTTGAAAAAGTTGTTATTAAATCATAACTTCTTGGCCTAAATATAAATCAATTTAAGGACCGGTAGGTAAGAAGCACAAATCATCATTCAGAGTGATGACCACATCTTTCATAAATGGTTACGAAATATATTTAGTTACAGTCTACTATGCATCTATGCAGGAGAACCCCGAGTTTGACTTTAAACACTCGCTAAACATCGTGAGCGTTTGTGCGACAATGCGTAATCTCAATGACAATTTGATTGCCGTGTACATGTGCCGCCGTTTTTACAGCCTGCTACTTTACTGTACGCTGAGACACAAGCCATTGACTGTCTTTATTGCTCTCAATTTAAGCAGCGTAAAATAAGTGTAAAATTGAAAAGCTTGTAAGGAAGTCGAACACTTCATTTGTTTCACTGTAGATGAAAACAGCTTGTAAACCCAATGTACTTTCAACCTAATTACGCACACTCAATTCGAAATATGTCTTTCTGTGCTGTGTAAAATATAAATAGCGGTAAAATTTACTTCACTATACAAGTGCAGTGTTGCCCTTTGATTTTTATAGCTGCTGCAGTCATCCTTTTGTTAAGTCATTTTTGGTATATGTTGGCAGCTTCAACTAGCTCAGACGAATTTTTATCGTGTAAGCACAAATGATCATTGTGACAGGTACAAAAAAATCTACGTGTAAGTATTCTTTAATTGAAAAGTCATCCCGACAAATATTTAAATCATGTAAGCTTATCATAACGTGCAGCACTCTAAACCATAGAGCATACTTGTGAAAGCATAAAGCTACACAAAAAGCGATCACTTTGAAGTGGATCGAAGCAGAGTCCAAGTCAGTCAACAGATTTGGTCCAGAAAATGTATACGAGGCTAAAATCATGTAAGAGATAATCAGCTGAGTATGTAGCGAGATTACTGAATGCATTGGGATTATTTTGAAATGCCTGGTCGCTATCAGATCATCGGAACAAGCGTCTGCGGGAAACAGACCCCGGTATGACTTTTCGTCTTTCAGCTAAAACCAGCCGAAGACATGCTAATATACTGCACCAGATTCCCCTGGGCATCGCCTTCACTCGCCACTACACCCACCTAATCGGCCGTGCGGACAGCCCGAATTGTGAGTGCTGCCAAGTGCGCGAAACTTTAGCTCACATATTTTGTGACTGTGCAATATACGTGACGCAAAAAAAAATGCTAACTGCAACGTTGGCAAGCATCGGACGAACGCCATTGAGTGAAATTTAAGCTACATATGGTCAGCAATGAACGACTAAACAGGGTCAAAAACTGTTACAAAGGCTGTTTTAGACTTTAGAAAAAGCACTGAACTAGATACTGGACTGTAGGGTAATATGCTATGTGGCTACTGTACAGACGCAGCACCTCTTCTTGTCCTCATCATCAACCTTCATTCCTCTTTTTTTCCCCTTCCCTTATGCAATGCGTAGAATAGCAGGCTAGAGCGAACTAGCTCAGGCCGACCTCTCTGCTTTCTAATAAATTCTCTCTCTCTCTTGAAATGCCCTTAACACCTTGTTTTTTAGGTATACTGTGGTCTGCGGACCCACAGGCCTTCGAACCTGAATGTAAGCGTTAAGTTCTATAAGCAAACCCCATTTTTTAGTTGCTGTCATTGTCTTCTGCTGAGTATTCTACCAAACAGTGATGTTAAACATCGGGATAACGTTTCATGTTCTAACCATGCAAAGTTAGGATAAAAATCGATCTCTTTACTTTGAAAACAGAAACATGAATTGGAACGACCAAAAATAGCGCAAAGAAACGGGGACACAAGACGAGGACACACGGCACAGGCGCTGTGCCGTGTGTCCTCGTCTTGTGTCCCTGTTTTTTTGCGCTATTTTCGGTCGTCACAATGCACCAACAAGCTTAAATCTCGACAATCAATTGGAAGAAATATTGCGTCTTTTACTAAGCACTTCCACACACTACTTTGTCTTTTTAGCCTATTTTCCTTTAAATGTGTCTCATAAGAATCTGCCTCGGCTGTTTACAATAACAATCAAGTAGTGTATCTTTTCAGCAAACGTGCTCGTTTTCTATGATTTAGGAAAACCCTTATGGGCATCTACAATACCAGTATAAGTATATTATTTCAAAGTTGTGATGCAGCTCTACATGCTACCATGAATTTGCTGCCTCTCTCTTTCTTTTTCCTTTATCTTCTCTTGACTCCTCTCTCTGCAGCATGGAAGCTGCAGTTCCAGCTACGTCACAAGTGACTGAGAGCGAACATCAAAACAAGCATGCAATAAGCACAAGCAGGACGATGGCGTAGTCGGTCCATGCACCTATCCAAAGGTGGAACGACAACAACAGCAACAACAACAACAACAAAAAACAATGATTTGGCCTCCTGCCTAAGATGGCTGACTGCTAGAATAGATAAACAATCTGCCTTACATTTGTCGAGCAAGACATACTGGTCGAGTGATGCAGGACCACTTATTGTAACATGAAAATGATCATTTGCCAAGATTGGCATGTTCAGCGTCTCTATGTCACAGTCAAGTGTGTGGTTAGCTTGGCTGCTGCATGCAAAAAAGAAGATATTAGTAATGAATGTCTGGTTTTTACAAGAATGATGTGTCTTATGACCATGAAAAGGCAATGTTTCTTCACGTGATCTTCCATGACCATACTAAAACACCATTTAACATGTTGAAATCATTGGTGGCTTCGCTTCTCTTTATGAAGATTGATTCAGCCTTATCAGCAAAGGTTATTTTGACAATTACACAGCAAACTTTGACCAGCTACACAATAAATAAAGTTCACGATGGGGCATATAGCAGACGGTCATTTGCTATCGATTAGCAGAGTATCGATCCTCGCAGATGCGCAGACTGATAATTCTAACAGCCTTCAATTAGGACCCCTGATCTTCTTGAGTAGAAGCACAAACTTGTGGTACTTTACGAAAGCTAGGCCTCCATGCTCCACGCAGAATATGCGCTAGCTTGAGCGTCTTAGAAAGCAAATAAGAACAAACCATGTCAAAGAAAAGACGTACTTCAAGCATTATCGAAAACGGAAACAGCGTACTCATAAAAAGGGCGCTGTGCTCTGGTGCCATGAAATATTATTCCGCAATTTAAATAGAGCACACGAGGGGCCTCAATAGACTGAAGCTTCTCGGAGTCCCCGCAGAAGTATTACAACATGAAAGTGTTCCGTGGGAAACAAGAACTAAATTAAATGACATCTTCTACGAGTCATCTGTGAAATGTGCTGAGGCTGATGAAGGTAAGGCTATACTACTCGTGCTTCATATTTCAAAATTATCATTATACTGTTTTCGTTTGCACCAATAGACCCACCGCGGGGGTCCAGTGGCTAACGGACTCGGCTGCTGACTCGCATGTCACGGGATCGAATGCCGGCTGTGGCGGCTGCATTTCCGATAGAGGTGGAAAAGTTGTAGGCCCGTGTACCTAGATATGGGTGCACGGTAAAGAACCTTAGGTGGTCGAAATTGCCGGAGCCCTCCACTACGGCGTCTCTCATAATGATATGGTGCTTTTGGTACGTTAAACCCCACATATCAATCAATCAATTTTGCCCTGGTAACACAAAGTACGGCATGAAAAATTAGTTTGTGTGTTTCTGCCTGCATAATTTTTCCGAATAACTACTTGACGTTTTTAGCATGAGTACCATGCCACTCTCTGATTGCCTGGTTTCACGGCAAAGTTCTCATTAAGGACCCGGTGTCGGCAAATTCGCTGAAACAAGCCACGTGACGTTGTGGAATAAAATGAAGGTCACGTGACCAACCACGTCAAGGAAGTGTACTTAAAATCATTCTATAAATAAAGAAGCAAACCAAAATACATTTATTGGGAAGGTGCAGGTTTGAACCCGGGATCTGATGTTCCTCAGTGAAGGGCGATCACTACGGTCAACACACCCCTATCTCTTTCTCACTACCTCCTTACGGTACGTAGAACGTAACACAGTAAATTAATAACAGGGCTGATAACAGAAACAAAGAGTTGCACCACGTCTGCCTATACTCTAGCAGGCTTTCTAATGATATACGCATACCAATCCCGGCAATAATATTTAAGCAGGATTGTTGCGTAATATGACTACTTATGCTTAGGCGGTCAAGTATTGAAATAATAATTTTGTATTGATTATGATGTTACCTTAAGAATCACCTAGAAAAAAAAATAGGTGTGACACCAAGCCTGCTGAAAAAAGTAGCATCCTATTCCAAGTGTTACCTATTTTAAGGGTACAAAATTCAAATGAAAAACAAATTAAAGATCATATGTTTTTAGCCTGAAAGAATCTCGGCCAACACTTACCCAGTTTTCCAACATGAGGAGATTGGCGAGGCCAGCTGTAAGAAAAATCAGCAGCTAATGAACGTTCAAGAATGAAGATGGGCAGACAAAAGCTATCAAGTCTTGTTCCCGCAGTTTCATAGTTACGTGAACGATGGGAGCATAGTTAGAGCGGCTGTCAGAGAAGAGGGCAAAACAAAGTTCATTACGGAAATAGTCCCAGCTGAGTATGATGTTGACCGATTGATTTGATATGTGGGGTTTAACGTCCCAAAACCACCATATGATTATGAGAGACGCCGTAGTGGAGGGCTCCGGAAATTTCGACCACCTGGTGTTCTTTAATGCGCACCAAAATCTGAGCACACGGGCCTACAACATTTCCGCCTCCATCGGAATTGCAGCCGCCGCAGCCGGAATTGGAACCCGCGACCTGCGGGTCAGCAGCCGAGTACCTTAGCCACTAGACCACCGCGGCGGGGCATGATGTTGACCGGCCATTAAACTTAATCCCGACGGCTGTGGGGTACTTCTCTGTCTTGGCATAGCATAATACAACAAGGAATCGTAATTTTGTTAGGAAAAACTTGAACTATGTCCCTTCTTCCTCCACTAATGATGCTACAGTTATAACAAATATCTGTTCACATCTCTGCGTTAGTTGCAGCGATTACTGATTTCGAAACTTACAGCTTGTTGCGCCTGTTTTAGTTGCCATTTTCTTTATTTTGCTTTTTGAAATAAGCAACAAGAGCTGATGGATCCAAGGGCTAGAAGCATGTTTCCACATTGCCAAATTCGACATACAGGCGCACATTCTCATTGTTACATCCCTTGTGTAACACATTTTAAATTTTTATATTGGTTTTCTCCGTTTACATCTACTACCACTTTTCCGATAACACTTGATGTCACCGTAGCGTATATGGATCCCTTACGTTGCTTAGAGCTCTTTGGGTAAGTCGCTGTAAATATGTGCCAAGTGTCATTTGCGAAACCTTAAATTAATAACTACGACTCTAGCCTGTCATGTTTCGCGAATACACAACCTATGCTCTATAATAAGTTGCACTGATACGCTTTATAGGTAACGTATGACTTAGTGAGGTGTACGCTAACGCCAATGTTACTTTGGTAACCATGTGAACTTTCATATATCTACGTATCAGAGACGCACGTGTTCTACTGCCTCCCAGTTGATGATAAGATTAATAAATGCGAAGTACTTCTTTTCATACTGCAAGCACCTTTGGCGTCGATCTGCGTATCTATATATATCTTTGTATCAAGCCGCATACATGTGGGTGCTTTTGTGATCATCCACTTAACATGGGGGAACAAAAGTTAGTATTAGTAGGTAAAATGGTTTGACGAATATGACTTATTGATTGATACGCGGGGTCTAACGTCCCGAAATCACCTTATGATTGCCGTAGTCGAGACGACGTAGTGGAGGACTCCGGGTATTCCGGCTACCTGGGGTTCTTTACAGTGCACCAAAATCAGAGCACACGGGTCTACGACATATTCGCGTCCTTGGAAAATGCAGCCGCGACAGCCGGGGTTCGATCCCGCAACCTGCGGGTCATCTGCCGCGTACCTTAGCCACTAGACTACCATGCCGGGGCGACAAGAACTATGCGCTAGTCAACACACGAATAATGTCCTAATGGCGTTGAGTAAGTCGTCTAACACTTCCCGCGGATGGGGATGTGCCACCGGAATGCGGGAATGTACCACAGAAGATCAAAACAATATCTGCCAAGGAACGACGAGAACAGACATGGCCATTTTGCTCCATTAACACCAAGAAATACTTGACATCGGCATCGTTCACCCGACAAATGTAAAGGATTAGACCAAGGGTCCTAGGAGGAATCAAACCAAGGAATTCTGCGTGGTAATTAAGCATTTTACCACAGAGTCTCACCAAGTCTCGGAACTGCTATTTAAATATATACCTTTATGTTCTTGAAACCACTATACTCTGGTGAAATGTCAGTTGTCGTTGCAGTGCTGGCTATTTATTCATTTATTTATTTAGAAAATACTGCAGGCTAAGAATAGCCCAGACAGGAGTGGGGGTGGTACAGTATGAGGATATGACCAAAAAAAGCAACAATACAGGAGGCACAAACTAACAAGTAAATATACAACACATTATGGTACAAGATCCAAGTTACCTCAAAAAATTTTCAATGCACCTTAACACTCTTTTCATAAAGCTTGCATGTGTACCCGCTTGATAGAGCGGTCCAATTGGATTACCGTCACGTATATTTAGGTGCCATGCGCTCAGGCTGAGTGTCCAGGGCTACCATCTTTGCGAGCACCGGCCCTAATTTGAGCCGATCGCTTCTGGTGTTGCTTATACTCATGTTTTTGTTGCCATTCTTGCGCAAGTGCGAACAACTTCATATATAAAAATCTACGTATCTTCAACTTATGTCTTTGCGTACAACATTTATACAAATATTCAGCGCCATCTCGTGACGTATCGCTCAATAAAAAAGTTACAACACGCTCACCTTCCCTCTGCATTCCCCACATAACGTCCATGTTCATGGTACGAAGAATCTGCTGAATTTTTTTATTGATAAATGAATTGTATGCTTATCTAGGTACATTTACTATGGTGACATTTGAATGATAAAAATTAAGGTATGAAAATGGCTCAAAAGCGCCTTATTAGGTATCAACTAAGAATACAAGATGATCAAGAATTCACTAGGCTTGTTCCTATGTCATGCATTCACACCTGGTACTTCAACAAAGGCAAAACGAGGAAGCACTTTGGGGCTGTGGTTCCCCAAAAGTGTTTTACGAAGGTTTGTGGTTACACAAAAACTGCGGTTGTATAGCTCGAAGATAGACACAATGAGCACCACGGAAAGAAAAGGTGTTTAAAGTAATGGAAAGCGTCCGAAACCAAATCGCTCCTTTAGGCTACTGTTTAGTTTAAAAAAATTATTTATTTCTGCAACTCGCACTGAATGCTCACAACCACACAAAGTATTTGTGGAGACGAACACTCCACAGCCATTTGCCATTTCATTACTGATCAATATTAAAATAGGCACCAATATCCAAAAAAAAAAGAGCACCACATATAGGCGGCGTTGATCTCGTCCGAAATTGCGACACGACAGCATCGCACTACGGATGACGACAAACGCTGGTGAGAAATGAAGAGCTAACTTAAACCTGCTCCCATATGCTACAAAGTAATTTAAATCTTATATCGCTTAGAAGTTCTTCCTTGCCGAATGATGCTTTTCGTTTGGAACTTCGAAACGAAAAAAAGTGTCACTGTTTGAAAGAAAGTTTTTTTCACACTTCCTCAGGCAACTGTTCTTTTTGATGCCGTTTCCAAGGACGCCTCCAAGAAACGTTCTTTCTTCTTGGCTGCCCATCTGCGTGTGGTTTCATGTTCGCCCACTTTGTTCCCGCCTCGTTGCCGCTCGTATTAAATTGGCGTTTCTCTTTCCCGTCTGATGGCAGTGCAGCCGTGCATTCGAATTTCGAGGCATGCTCCAAAGCAGACATTCGAGTCTCGTTCAAATGCGTCGCGTCCAGCGACGCATTCAAATGACGCCCACAGATGTGCAGCGGCAGGCCTCCGTGAAAGAAAGGTGGAAATTCAAGTGGCAATTACAAATTGCTTTTTTGCAAGACGAGTGCGTGCTTTCAGTTTCAGTGGCCTATATCTAACTGACATTTTAATTAAATTTTTGCGCTCCTTGAGTGTGAAGAACGCGTCCGTAATGCGTGATCTTCAATATTCGGATTCCTACGCAGTGTATTGCAGCTACTACCATTTCTTGCTAGTTCCGGTTGCAATATTGGCAGCTACGTTTCATTCGAATTAACGCCTAAAACTTCTACATCGCTGCGGCCTCAATTCGTGACCACTCTAATGGCGTTGTCACAAATAGCGCATCCTTTCTTCCAAGGTATGCTAAAATATTTTGACTTAATACATTATTCTGTGCAAAATATTTCACCAAGTCTGCGCTGTGCATGATCGGAGCGTTCACAATGCGACTTCAGTATTCATGTCGTGTTATCGTAAAGGACCTGGTGCAGCCACATTCTCTTCACACCGGTGCACTTGCAATTGCATGGAAGGCCTGAAAAGCTCACTGAACCGTAAGTGACAGTAGCTCCAGACAATGTTTTTTTTTACTGGCTCATTGGCTGTGGCAGTCAGTGCTGAAATTTCCCAACGCAATATAACACACGCAAGAAAATCAAACATTTTGTCAATAAACACCGTGTATAATTGATAGTACTTGTCTTAAGAGTCTACTATTTGCAATTAAAATTTTCGAAAACTATTAGAAATCACTAACCTGTTATTGAAAATATCAGTTTATGAACGAAATATCTGTTTACGAATAACAATGAGATCTAACATAAAATACAGTTTTTTTTACTTGGCTTGGGCATTGTGAAAATTCACTTGTGCTTATCTTTATGTAGCACTCTCTCACTCAAAAAACCTTTCTCATTAGTAGTTAAGCATACTCTGGCTATTAAGAAGGATGAAATTTTGAGAATACGGCAGAGATGACTACTGACACAAGTGCACCGCACGTTTATTATCGGCGTTGCCTGATTTAATCATCATCCTCAGCCTGACTACGTCCTCTACAGGACAAAGGCCTTTCCTATGTTCCGCCAGTTAACTCGGTCCTGTGATTGCTGCTACTACTTTATACCCGCAAACTTCCTAATCTCATCTGCCCGCCTAAACTTCGGTCTCCCCCTATCCCGCTTACCTTCTCTGGGAATCCAGTTAGTAACCCTTAATGACCAGCGGTTATCCTGTCTACGCACTACATGCCCGGCCCATGTCCATTTCTTCTTCTTGATTTCAACTATAATATCCTTAACCCCCGTTTGTTCCCCTATACACTATGCTATCTTCTTGTCTCTTAAGGTTACACCTACCATTTTTCTTTTCATTGCTCGCTGTGTCGTCCTCAATTTAAGCTGAACCCTCTTTCTAAGTCTCCAGGTTTTTGCTCCATAGCTAAGTACCGGCAAGATGCAGCTGTTATATACCTTCCTCTTGAGGGATAGTGGCAATCTACCTGACATAATTTGAGAGTGCTTGCCAAATGTGCTTCCCCCCATTCTTATTCTTCTAGTTACTTCAATCTCATGGTTTGGCTCCGCGGTTATTACCTGCCCTAAGTAGACATAGACTTTTACAACTTGAAGTGTACTATTACCTATCTCGAAGCGCTGGTCTCTTCCGAGGTTGTTGTACATTACTTTCGTTTTCTGCAGTATAAATATAAGACCCACCTTTCTGATCTGCTTGTCTCTCTCCTTAATCATGAGTTTCAGTTCGTCCCCTGAGTTATTCGGCAATGCAATGTCATCGCCAAAGCGCAGAATACTAAGGTACGCTCTATTAACTCTTATCCCTAAAGGCTGGTGCACACCGGCGACTAGCAGCGGTCGCGCGACCATTTGCGACTGGCGACCAAAAAGCGACTGATGTTCACACCGGGAGGGGCTGCATGCGAGCGACCGGAAGTCGCAAAAGTGGAGAGACACGTCCGGATCTCGTTATCAGCGAGAACTCTAAAGACCAGCGCCGATCAGCTGATCACCGCCAGCTGAGTGAGCGGGGCAAACCAGGCACGCCGCATTTATTGTTTTCGTCCGTTCTCGCACAGCGCTCCCAACAACGTCAAGTTCGATTCAAGTGAAGGACAAGACATTATTATGGTGCTGATGCGCTGTGCCGAAGTGTCAGCGCTGGCATCACAGATGCCTCCAAAGAGAAAAAAAAAAATGGCAGCATATCGACGGAGTGAATGATGGAGAGTTGGGCGAAGAATTCGTCCGTCCATTCGTTCTTGCTTCCGTCCGTCCATGCAGCCGCCCCTGCGTCCGTTCATGCGTCCATCCATGCATCTGTCTATGTGTTCGTTCGTCCATCTAATCAACCCTCGAAGTACCACCATCTCGCATCTTTTCATCATATATTCCCCATATAGAAGCACCGCCATCCAGCGGACATTCCAAGGACTAAACGAGAGGTGGCACACGCACACATTCTTACGGCTTGCGCTTCGGGTCCACTTCCCACCTTTAACCACCTCGAGTTCATGATGTATACTAGTTCACTGTATTCATGGCACTGCGGCCGAACGCTCGCTAAACCTTTCGAAAACCAAGGAGGTTACGCCCAGCGAGTATGACGTAGCAAACTTTTTCAGTCAGATAGTGCTCAATGTACATGCCAATGGCTGCTAATGAGAAATGAGAGGCGGAGAATTCGGCTTTTACTTTCTTACGGCTTGCGCTTCGTATCTACTTCCAATTTTTAACCACCTCGAGTTCATTCATGGTATATACAAGTTCATTGTATTCATGGCACTGCGGCTCAACGCTCGCTAAACCTTTCTAAAGCTAAGGAGGTTACACCCAGCGAGTATAACGTAGCAACCCTTTCTTGTCAGATAGTGCTCAATGTACATGCCAATGACTGCTAATGGTTATCGCAGCCTGCGCGTTAACTAAAAGCCAAATGCTCCTGTCTCTCATTCCCCATTAGCAGCCATTGACATGTACATTGAGCACTATTTTTTATTGTTCAACAACGCACAGAAGAAGTCTTTCACCGGCACCACTTTGGAGGTCAAAATGTTATACTTGTTACATACTACGGGGGACGAATGGGTGCCGCTATAAGGAGCTTCGCCCCTGAAAAGCCGGTACTGGGTGTGACCGTCCTTTCGATCGCGGGAGTTGGCCGGCCATGCAAGCCACCTGCCTCCCGAGCAGCACTGAGACGACGAGGAGTAATACCGAGAGTCGTACGTATTCAGAAATGATCCTTGAATTTAAATTGACTTGCCACAGCCTACAATACAGCACAAACGCGTCTCGAACGCGGTGTCTTAAGTCGTTGCCAAGGCATTAAAGCACAAACGCGTTCCAAACGTGCTGCATTGAAGGCGGTGACAAATCAAGTTCAAGACAATAAAACGGTTTTGAATACGGTGAAAAGATAGTGCACAGTTTATTTCCTATTTACTTTGACAGTGTTTACCTTCTTACGAATACCTACACGTAAATTCAACACTTTGCTCGAGCTGCTGCGCCCCGCCATCTCCAAGCCAAGTATTTCGTGGTGGCCATGGTGCCACAGACCTAGAGGAACAAACTCGTTTGTATCTGGCGGCAGGAAGCCAGCGCAATGAAAAAACAAAAAAAAAACAAAAAAATAAAAAAAATTAGCATCGCTGATTGGTTCCTTCAGCTTTGCGACTACAGTCGTGTGACTAAAAAATCGGTCAGGCAGCGACTAGCCAAAGCAGTTGCTTTGCGACCGTTTGCGACCGTTCGCGACTGTTGGCGACCAGTCGCAAATGGTCACGCGACCGCTGCTAGTCGCCGGTGTGCACCAGCTTTAACTGTTCCCATTCTAGGCCTCTGAAAACCTCTTGTAAGCACGTGGTAAATAGCATTGGGGAAATTGCCTGATTCAGTTGCCTACAATAATCAGTGAAACTGGCCCTATAAGGGCGAGCTGCTTCCGTCAAAAATCACAATACTTTGTGAACCTCTTGGTAATTTTGGAGTCGAACTTAACAGTCGAACTCCAACTATCACACCAAAACGACAGGTAAGAAATATTTCGACAGTCTTGGCACAGTTTTTCAGAGTAATAAAATAGAAATGAGCCTCGCTCATAATGAAGACTAACGAGATTCTCAGAGACGGCAAATGCATGAAGGGAAGACAGAAAGTTAGGTGGGCCGATAAGATTTAAAATGTTCGCTGGTATAACGTGGGAACAAAAAGCACAAGACCGGGTTGTCTGGTGGATCATGGGAGAGGTCTTTGTCCTGCAGTGGGCGTAGTCAGGCTGATTATGATGATTATGATACACACAAAGCTATCTAAAAAGTAATTCTCAAAACTAACTAGAAGTGGCTATTCGCGATACTACGACGGAACGACCTACACCCTAAGGTGCTTCACCTATAAGAAGGAAAAGGAATGGTGGGGCACAAACTTCAGCAGTGCGGGAGCGTGCCCATTTTCGAGTAAGGAGGGTTGGGGTAAAGTGACTGCTAGCGAATGCTTCGTGTAGTTGAAGGATCGGAATGAACTGCCAAAGAAAGGAAGAACGCCATCAGACTTTCTCTTTGGCGGTGTCCACGAGGACATAAAGTAAATCGGGCCGATTGACAGGGCTGTAAAAACATCCCGGATTTTTACGAGCCTGAAATGATGCCAAAATGTAAAGACACAAAAAGTGGCCAGTCAATGTTTCACAGCATTTCGTTGTTTCTGAATTGTGCAACGCCGTACTGTGGTTCAGAAAAAAAATCGAAGGGCAATGCTACAAAAGACTTCGCAGAAATTTGCAAAAAATGCGTTGGGAACCCGTTTCTATTTCAAGAAAACACCGCAGGATGTTGTTAAGTGACCAGCCATTACGCAAATAAATGTACACGAAAATGTTGCAATTCTGCAATGAAGTCCTTGTATGCGCTATACATATGCCAAGGGAAAAAAAGCAGAATTCCGGTAAAGATGTGGGTAAAAAATAGAGCTGGCAGAGCTATAGCTTAAGTAGCACAGTGTAGTTTGTTTGAAGGTGAAGTATAATACATTACATACTTGAAACACAACCAAAGAGGTTTAATAAACTTAACACCTGCGGAAGCGACACAGTGATACTTATTAGAGTTTAACGAGAGTTGACTCAGTAAATGCGTTCGCAGCAACTCATAGTATAGTGCTGTTACTTTTTTGCCACCCTGCATGTAATCTTGTTTTTTTAGGTTTAAAAATGCATCACAATGTTTTGCGCAACAGAAATAAATAACCTCTTCATAAGGCTATCAATAACAAGTTCCAAATATTCCCGCTTTTCTTTTTTAGTTTCTAGTGTTTTGTTTGCAGCTGGTCATGACGCCTCGGATGCAGGCTCACACGGACCCTTACAACCACGAACGCCAACCATGAGGCGCAGGGACTTCTACATTTTGTTGAGCGCACTACAAGCGTGATTTTTACAGCATTGCGCCTAAAGAACTTTAAGCTTCCTTGGCTGCGCCTTTTGTGTGAGAAGGAGTGTACATTATACCTGTGCGTAGAATTTCGCAATATATACGACATTAAATACATGGTGAACGGAAGACAAGTTGTCTAGTTTCCTCCTATGAGTCTTTCTTTTATCTAATATAAAACTATCACGCTTCATATTAATTGTGCGAAGCTCCGAGTTTGGGGACGGTGTAGGCGGTAGCATTTTGATGGCAGTCAAATACCCAAGCTCCGTGTAATTCGAGATGTCAGCGTGCTTTAAAAACCAGGTCGCCGAAATTTTTCGACCCCACCTCAACGCCGTGCTTCAGAAATAACCATATCATGATGTTTTCACGTAGAACTTCAGATATGATATAATAATAATAATAATAATAATAATAATAATAATAATAATAATAATAATAATAATAATAATAATAATAATAATAATAATAATAATAATAATAATAATAATAATAATAATAATAATAATAATAATAATAATAATTATTATTATTATTATTATTATTATTATTATTATTATTATTATTATACATTTTGAATCTCAGCTTTGCACTGTTTTAGCATAGTTTTTCACAATGTACAGATTCTTCCTGATCCATGCTTTAGGAAAGTTTCTACATAGTTGTGTATATCACCTTTCATTTTTCACTTCCTTTTTGTGATTTTCGTCCTGTCGGTGTATTCTTTTCATGTGGGCTGATTTGTTTTTGTTTATTTTTACTTTTTATTTTATTTTGCTGAAGAGGGTCTGTATTGTACTGTTTAATTGTATTGTTTCATTATTTTATTTATTAGTCTTGTTGTTCACTTCTATTGTTTTATTGTTGCGTGCGCCTGCACAGACCTCATTGGTGTTTCTGGGCACGTTAAATAGATGGTTTATTATTAATACTACTATCATTATAAACCTATTATTAATAATGTGTTATTATTGTCATCATCACTATCACACATTAGAATTTTTTTACTGAACCCCAATGGATGCCAACTAAATTTTCTCACGCACGTCAGAGCAACTGCCTACTTTTTCTGCATGATGATGCGTGCACAAAAAAGAACAGTACGTGAGCAGACTATCATCTCTTGTTTTCACGAAACGACATTTTTCCCTGTTTTTTTTTTCTCTTAACTTTTGCGTTATCGGTATTACTCGCATATAACTTCGCTGCGCTGCTTTCGGAGCATATATAGCTCTTTTCCTAAGGGAGCTAAACGCATCATTTTTCTGTATCTTTTTATATCAGTATCTACGAAGTACAGAAATGACCGTTAGGATGTTTCTACTTTTCACACGCTCTATTCACTTCCCTTATGTCAAGAGCACAGCGTCATCGATCAGTAGTGAACGCTTGCAGTGTAACCTGGAAAGTTAAAGATGAACGGAATGTTCTTGACGCGTCCGATTTTTGTAATCTTTGTTCTCGCCTAATGTGCATGCTTTATTTTGTGACCGTGTGAAGCGAACGAGCGGATCCTGCCTCGTATGAGGCAAAATGCCGTCCTTTAGTAGTTCACGCATAGTGTCGAACATCCTGCGGTCGTTCACTTGTCCACGTAGATAAAACAGAGTTCGGCGGTCTTCGATACAATAGGTATAGCCATCGCACGAGCTATGACACGTTGAAGGGTAATACTTTGAACTGCTGTTTGGCGCTGTTCAAATTCGAACATGTTTTCGCCGAACAGGCAGGCGCTTTACAATGGCTTCTTTGTAGCAATGTTCTTAGTCTGTAGGCTTATTTTGGGGGAACTTTGTCCGGAATCTGAGCTGAAGAAACATTTTATACTGGGCTCTAAAACGTTACCTGCCATCGACAGTTCCAGGTCTTAGTTGTGTGCTCTATAAAATTCCAGAGAAAACAGATGTTCGAGAGAGATATAAAAGAGTGCACGGAAAGCAGTCCAAACTTCAAGAAACAACAACAAAAAAGTCAAACTAGCCAAGCCTTCTTCACGTCAGCAGTCATTCTTTGAAAAAGAAAATGACGGCCTCCTCTCTTCTACTTACCAGCCGACTGCGTACCCCACATGCTCAATGTTTGAAAACAAAGTGGTTTTTCGATGTACAAAAGGCGTAGTTATCTCGACTAGCGCTGGCCCTCCCTCCAGAAAATTGAACTATTGAAATAATGCTAAAATTTTGTGATTATATCATCTCGTTGCGACGAATTTTCAGCGTGTTTTAGGTGTAACTGAATAATCATGTTCTCATATATATGTTGCTATTCATCGGCGTCCGAAGCACAGTCATTCAAATGTCTAGCTATCGTGCTGCGAGCAATGGTTAACAATTTGAGTGACTGTACCTTAGAGCAATGAGCAATAAAGTTCAAGAAAAAGCATGCCACCATTCAACAAGTTCTGGCCAAACTGGTTATGGGAAGTTGGTGGCTATGGGTAGTGGATTGCTTAAATATGAGTGCCACTGCTAGCTCGCGAACAAATGCTTTACTGATCAGACATATAGATCTGTTCTTGATGGTTGACAAACGTTATTAAAGTATGCGTCCAGTCACATAGAGGCAGGTCACTTGAGGTTAAATAAGTAAATACCTAAACAAATGAAAATGGATAAAGTAAGCAGGTATAATGTAGTAGGGCAGGGCTGCTTCCTCTATCTGGAAAATGGGAGCAAGCGAAGCTTGACCTCTGGATGCTTGACTTTTCTCGATTTCTTTCATTCTTTCGCATTGAGTTACAAGTCAGTTGTAATAATAATAATAATAATAATAATAATAATAATAATAATAATAATAATAATAATAATAATAATAATAATAATAATAATAATAATAATAATAATAATAATAATAATAATAATAATAATAATATAACATAATTTTATTATTATTATTATTATTATTATTATTATTATTATTATTATTATTATTATTATTATTATTATTATTATTATTATTATTATTATTATTATTATTATTATTATTATTATTATTATTATTATTATTATTATTATTATTATTATTATTAAAGCAGCATTCCAGCTGGGAAAATATGCATGCTTGCCTAAATAACGATTGCCCAAAGACAACCTATTTTTATCACCTTCATTCCTCAGAACCACTTGCCCATGGCCTTTCACCAGGGCAAGGAGGTCACTCATTCGGTGTCAGGAATCACGTCACACTATCTGGGACACTAGCATGCGGGTCAGTAATCTAGGCAGGATATAGGAAATATTTTCCTGCAGCGTAATCCGACAATAACTGGATGACATAGCTCGCTTCGACCTCGAAGATTGTTCGTCCGGAAAAGGAGCGGGTGATTCGATGAAGCTGCTTCACCGCACAGGTTTGCGGCGGACAGTAACGGTAGCCCACTTGTTTCCTTCCTGTCAGCCCTTCGTAATGTAGGAGCACCAGCTGCTATGGAGTGGCCGTGCCAAATTATTTACGTTGGTAGATCCGTTAAACCCGGGGAGCAATACCTTGTCAGTGGCCTGTTTTAATATTACGTAAAAATTACTTGACACCTGAAGTAAAAACAAAGTGGACAGACGTAACAGCCACCGAGCTATGTCAACAGCAACTCTTTCGTTTAAGTTTTGTTTATATAATAATATTATTATATCAGTAGTTATCTCTGCTGTCAACATACGTTTTACTGAAATTTCAGGCTTACTGAGGATATAATCAGTTAATACATAATTCTTATAAAAAAATGTTTGCACTTCCATTTACATTAGTACCTGTTAGTTTCACAGCCCATCTAAGGTGTGAATGATGATGAGTGAGGTAAACCATCTGTTAGTCCGTCCAGAGAGACATACAGATAGACAAACAGGCTGGCTGGCTGGCTGGGGGATGGACGCTTCGCCCCACTCATCATCATTCACTCTGTGCATATGCTGTGAATTAAAAAAAAATGGTGTGCTTTTTTCTTTTAGGCTGCATATAACTCCACGTAGTTTTATAGACTGAATAATATTCAGGAGCTGCTGCTAAGAAGCGACGTTTTATATGGGATGCCTGAAATTTAGAGTCTACTAGGAATCACCGAATAACAATCATTTATTCAATTCTCGGCTAACTAAGCGATGAATGAGGAGCGTAATGTAAAAGGCCACGCATAACGCTGGTAACTCGTTACAAATGAATTGCCGCCGTAAGCCCTCGCAAATAACGCGTCGTGAGAATGCTGAGGGGGAGCAGGAAGCAACAAAAGGGAGAAGGCAGGGAGGTTAACCAGAAAGACATCCGGTTGGCTACCCTGCACTGGGGGATTAGGGAAGGAGACAAGAAAGACGAGAAAGAAGGAAGAGAGGGAAAAGAAAAAAAAGGGGAGAGACTGACAATTTCACTGCAGCGTGTAGAACTCTACCGCATGTCAGAGGCGTTCACACAAGCCTGTCTTTCTCAGGAAACACAGCAGGGCTTTCACTGCCTTGTGGGCTGTCGAGGCATGGGGACGTTGCTGTAATAGCACCTGCACAGAAAGAGGCCGATCATCCAGTCGCCGCATTGCGTTGGCAAGTACTTGTCTATCTGAGGCAAATCGAGGACAACGGCACAGCAGGTGTTCAATATTTTCGTCGGTGCCGCAAACATCGCACGCCGCACTGTCGGTAATTCCGCTTAACGTGGTATAAGCTTTCGTGAAAGCAACTCCCAGCCAAAGGCGATAGAGAAGCGGAGCCGCACGTCGATGTAGGCCAGGTGGAGGCCGGAGTTGTAGTGAAGGGTCGAGCTCGTGCAGTCTTGTACGTCGTATGCTTGGTGAGTTCCACTCAGTCAGTGTGAGACTGCGGGCCTGTTGACGAATCTGCCTCGCCGCATCCGCTCTTGAAAGCGGAATCGGAACGCTGTTCGCTTCTTTATGTGACGTGCGTGGTTATACATACCATCACAAGGGGTAACTCGGTGTTTTAAGACTTCACATGTGACAACGTCAACGACGGCAGAACTCGAGGCTCTGCTCAATGCACTGGAACTAATCAATTCAGAAGAAAGACCAGGTAAATGGGCTGTGTTTTTTCACTCAAAACCAGCGTTACAGTGCCTGATATCAGTTCTCCGACGCGGATGCCATCACCAGTTGACCTACCAAACCGTGAAACTTCACCACCTTTTAATACAAAAAGGCCACGACATCGTCTTTCAATGGTTACCTGGGCATTGTGGTATAGGCGGCAATGATTCTGCAGATCATGCTGCTCGCACGAAAATGCCGAAGATTTCAAGCTGTGACTCGTGGGAATGTGCGTTGTAGTCGTCACGCAGATATTGTAGTACTGTAGCTTTGCAGTGACAGAAAGTGTTCGTTGCATGGTCGCATATCGCTTCCAAGTGTTTTTTGTTTTGCACACTGAAAATGCACTTTAGTGCGTTTGTGTCCACTGTAAGCTAAGGGTGTGTTCATTTCGCAGTAAAGTACTATTTAAGGTGCACTTTACAATGATGTTGTTGTGCAGTGTCAATCAATGACCACAAACAACTTCCGTGCCTGAAACCTACGTACGAGTGTACGCAGAACAACCCACTTCCCAGCCACTGAGAAAGTGGCCTAAGCGGGTGTCCCCGCAACTCGATGGAAACAGATTCCAGGCAGGGCATCTCAGAAATGAAATGAAATATTGAGGTGAATATTGCCAGAAACGCAAGAGCTATACTATAACTATAGTGTTATCTGATGTTTAACGTCCCAAAACCACGATATGATTATGGAAGACGCCGTAGTTGAAGACTCCGGGAATTTAGACCACCTGGAAATCCTTAACGTGTGGCTAAATCTAAGTACATGGAGCGTGGAAGCTTGGGCAAGTTGGTAGGACATAACTGAATGCAGGAACAGCGTAACCTAGAAGTAGTTACTTCGTAACTACGGAAGCGAAAAAAAACAAGGACAGAAAACAATGACAAGCGATAAAAGGTAATTTTAGCAGTGCCTTCGTGATCGATTCACCTTGAGAAATCAGTGACATCATCCTGTTGCTGACGTCGTGATGACGCCATCAACGATGTTGACGTCGTGATGACGCCGCAGATTTCTGCACCTGCTGACATACTAGTGCCACAGAGAGACGGGATGGTGCAATTATTCTTGGGGCGAAGCTCCCTAGGGCATAGCCTTGTCCGGCCATGTACCGTCTTTCATACTCGTATCACACCTGCTACACAGCTGTGAAAAAACCACCTGTGCCGTCCAACTGTCCACCCATCTGTTCCTACGTTCGTCTACCTGTCCGTCGATTGGTCCACCCGTCCACCTGTCCATGCACCTGTCTACCTGTCCTTCGATTGGTCTATGCGTCCGTCCATCTATCTGTCTTTCTATGTGTCTGTCCATCTGTCCGTCCATCTGTCTATCCTTCATACCAGAGGGAGATTTCAACGGACTGACCTTACGATTCAGCGTCACCTACTCATCCCTATTTACTTCATGGAGACGAGTGAAATTCTTTTGGGCCAATTGAGTTTACACCACCAACGCTGACGGTCAATTTTCGCGTTTCTTGAGGCATTTAAGGATTTCACTAGAAACTTTATCTTGACAGAAAGATAACAAATTAGTATCCTGTTTACATAAACACGAAAAATTTCTGCCCCACCATTCTATACCTCCGCAAATACGTGTACACATCAGGTTCCTCTTTGGCGGGCTCATCGGAGTAAGTTTCAGGTTTCAAAGGAACTCAGTAATTTGATCGATACGGCACTCAGTACGTCGCAAAGAAGGTGCCCCTCTTGCGCACGTCCTTCATTTCGCGAGTCCTTCATTCCATGAGTGCGCATTTCCACAACCGCACGTTTGATGATCGACAGTAGACCCCCACTGTATTTCATCTTTCTGGACATATTATGCAGTGATCGCTATTCTGTCATCTATCTATCATGCAGCGTTCGCGATACGGTAGGACAGGAAGTGATTTCTGTTCACCACAATGGTTAAGATTCCAAATAAGTGCGGCACAGTTAAGACGGCAGGGCTGTCGGGTGCTGTCGTATGCTGTTATGATCGCTAGGCGTGACGCAGAGAAAAGCCAAAGGAGAGCACAAAAAAAGAAACATGGAGCTCACTCAGCCACACTCAAGGAGTTTACTTTAAGTCGGATATTACTAGGACTCACCCTCATCATTGCTTTCCTCAACCGAACTCACTCGGACTCAAACTCAGTGACGTACTCTTCATCTGAGCTCACTCAAAGCCGACTCATTAGTTGGCCCGAGATAGCCGACTACTGGGTAAATCACCGTGAGATTAGCTTTTTCGATTGTGGTGTCAACGCTCTTTAACGCTAACATCCCATACAATGTGCTCTACGATACCCCTTTTGACCATATACCGTCCAATATGAGTTATCCGAAGTTGCAGTCTATTAGGGATATTCTTTTTTTTTTCATAAAACACGTCACTTACGCAAGATGTTTTTGTCAAGAAATTTGCGTGAAAGAGTTTGCGTAGCGTACGCAGGGGAAGAACCCCCCTTGGAAATCGCGTCTGTGATCGATGCATGCTGAGATTACGCATGAACGCTAGCCCGTTGAAGTATGTTTCAACAAACGAGTATACACGTAAGCTGATATAAGGCCGATAGGAATACTGAACATAAATAGATAGGACCACAGGTCGGCTGTGAAAGCTGGAGATCCCTAAACTCATTCGTCAATATATTTTGTGTTTTAGGCTTACTCGGACCAGACTAAGACTGACAACCGAATCTCGTTTTCAATGAGTCTGAGTGGGTCAACACATGAGTGAGCTTGCCGGCGAAAGGGCAACACCACATAGAGCATAGCCAACTGAGGCGTATTGAGCTTGTGCCTGCGCCAAAGAGAACTCCTCTTCATATTTTTCCTCAAGCGCTTTGACGATGATATTAAAGTGGGGAACATATTAAATACAATTATGTGTAAAAATTGAAAAGAAAAAACTCGGCAGATCTCACGTGCCTGGGAATCGACGTTATGCGAAGCATGCGGAGGGAAGGTGACCATGTTGCATTTTTTTATTGGGCACACGTCTTGCATTTACGCTAAATACATCTACTAATGTTGCACGCATAGACATATGTTGAAGAGTTGCAGATGTTTATATAACCAGTTGTTTGCCCCTGCACGAGGATGCCAACTGGAACATGCGTATTAGCAACACCAGAAGCTGATATGAAGAACTGATTCTCGCGAAGATGCTGGCCCTGGACACTGCTACATAAATCCACCCAGCACATGGCAACTAACCACAATGTACGTTAACCCGACATGGCGGCTGTATAAAAGGAGTATGTATGTAATGTTTGTAAAATTGGGTAGGCAGCACTGCAACCACTCTTGATGTTTCACGAAGATTAGCGTCTATTTGAAAAGTAGTTCAGAGACCTGGCGTATATAGCTCTTTAGTAAAATGTTTCATTGCCACGCAGGGTTCGATTTCAACTGGAACCCTGGCATTTATTATTTGCATTCGTCGGGTCGAAGCTACCAATGTCGGTTATTTCTTAACGCTCGCGCGTTAAAATCAACCATGTGTGTTCTCGTAGTTCCTAGGTAGGTACTACGTGTCAATCACCTGTGGCATATCCCCGCATAATAGCGGCACATAACCATCCATGGGTATTTGCCAGTGTCTGGCGGGAAGTGTTTGACGACGTACGCAACAGAATTGTTACTTTATTTATGTCTTGACTAACGTGTCATTTTCGTCAAACCATCTTACCCTCCCATGCTAAACTTGGTTCATGATGAAAGAAGCGCTATAAATTACACACACTCAGACAAGACACAGACAAGCGCTTACAAGCAACTGAAAATTTTATTTCGAAGCGAACGCTAATAGTTGCATAACACGCATGTACGTCATTCTCAACCTCCCCCTGTCATCGTCAACAAATATACCAAAATAATCACTCCTATAATCAATGGCACACAACCGGAAACAAACACGTGTCAAGAACTAAGAAAAGAAAACGTAAAAAAGAAAAAGAAAAAGAAAATGCACTGTGTTATGTTACGTCCAAAAAAGCAAATTTCTGATCTGTTAGTAGAACAGACGCTTGACTGACGCAGCTGTCACCCTCTTTCCTAATTCTATACGCCTTCATCATGAACATTTACTAACACGCCCAACTGGCAGTCATCGTAATTTTGGTTCACGTCAAGTTAAGGGGGTGACCACGAGAGCACCTAAACGTAAGCGGCTAGATAGATAGATACGCTCAAAGTCGCCGAAGTTTTCTAAGAAATGCTTGGCATTCAAAAGGAAGCAAGATAGAAATTAAAATAGATAGAAAAAAAGATAAAGAAGGAAGTAAAGTGAAGTAAGCAGAAAATGACACGCAACAGCAAAATCGAAAAATAAAGAGAGAAAAAGAGAAGGTAACAAAGAGAAAACTGAAGAGAAACAAACATGGCTGCGCAGCTGACCACTTCCTTCAACATTGCCATCACAATAGAGCGAATATGCCCTAGTCCATTCATTCATTTTTCGCGATGAGAAAACAGACGTAATAAGTTCTAATTTACGTTTCCGCAGTAGTGTTAAAAGTTATAGCGACACACACACACACACACACACACACACACACACACACACACACGCACGCACGCACGCACACACACACACGCGCGCACACAGACACACGCACGCACACACACCACACACACACACACACATGCACGCACGCACGCACGCACACACACACACACACACACACACACACACACACACACACATGCACGCACGCACGCACGCACACAAGTGCACCATTGCTTGATCTCAGCTCTTTCCGTTTATGTCAACTGCAGCGAAGTATTTTCCGTCTGCGAGTACTCCCATCACGCATATATATAGCGATAAAACACTTTTTTAAAACTCGCTTTTGCAACGTAGGACGCTCGCACATACTTCTTAGTGACATTGGAGAGTTCCTTCTATTGCGGGTATGGCGCTCTCGCGTCCTAATTTTAAAGTAGTGGCGCTTCAAGTTGGTGTAATACGCGGTTCGTTTTTTTCTAAAAGGAGTCTTGATTAGCGTATGCACCTTCCTCTGCAGGCGTGTAACGTGCCGTGTTTTGTGCATCTTCACGACCACATTAACAGCCACGCACACAAGCATATGTGATGGCGTGAATGTACAAGGAGATGTTTAAGAACTACCGTATCACTTGAAGATAATATCTCCAAGACCAGCTCCATAACTTCTTTTTGCTAGTTAAAAGGTAACGTAACGGCATCTCGGTTGCTCCTATTATGCGGCATGTTCTTGAAATAAGGCGAAACGCACTAGGAGCTTGATGTACCTAATCTACTTCCAATGGTAATTAGTAGCAGTACTTAAAATTGTCATGCCTGAAATTTTTTAACGTTTGGCACTGAAGCAATCTGAAACATGCTGTTAAACTAATTAGCTTATTATCAGGAAGAACTATTTAGATTTTCCGGGACAAACACATGCCAGCTTTTGAGGTCTGTAGCCCGAACAACGAGAATAATTAGAACAGAACGTTGGCAATGGGTTCCTGATAGTGCCCGGAATAAGAGATCAGCGCAGCCATTGCACAACAAAAAAGAGCTAAAAAAGAAAAGAATAGGAGCATAGGGGTTTATCTTGTCGCATTCTCGCTATCAAATTCATTTTCAACTGTAGTTTCTTTCTTAGGTTATTGCGAAACCAGATTCGAATTGAAATGCGACCCCCTTTATAGCGTCGGTGCAATTTGCGAACTAGCAAAAAGCAAGAGACGAAGCAAAAGGTGCGGGAGCAAATAGGGCCCGGATGTGGAGTTAGAGCAAATCAAATGGCATGAAAGACACCGCACCGTTCTCAATCTCCGCAGAAACGACAAATATTTCGAACACGTCCTCATTGCGATGAAATGAATCAAAGGCACCAATAGCGCAGCGAGATCAGTGGAAAGCAAGTTTTATATTTTGTGGAACTCCATTCGAACGTTTTGAATTTCGAAAGTTATCCCTACATATTTTGTTTCATTTTTGAGACAATATTTTGTGTTAAGTTTATTGCATACAATAGCACCCCTTCGTTTTTATTCAGCACCCTTAACATTCAGTGCACCCTGGGCAAAAATAAAAATGCGTTCACTATGCTATACATTGCCCTTTTCAATAAATAATGTTTTAAATTATATTGTTGTTCTTTATCACACTCTTTTCTTATTCACAGGAATACAGGAATCAAATTTTATTTGCGCGCGTCACTTTATTTGTGCGCAGTTTTTCTATGCGCGAATCTTCAGTAGTTAATAGGCGTTTTGGTGCCATGGCCTCCTTTTACATGCAAAGCATTTCTGAGCAAACTTCGGCGACCTTGAGCGTATTTAGCTATCTAGCCGCTTACGTTTGGGTGCTCTCGTGGTCACCCCCTTAACTTCGCGTGTAGCAAAATTAGCATGGGAGGGTAAGATCATTTGGTGAATATGACGCATTTGTCAAGACATGAATAATGTCACAATCCCGTCGCGTATGTCGTCAAACACTTCCCGCCAGACAGTGGCACATACCTACAGGCGTGTATGCGCCGCTGGTATGCGGGTATGTGCCACAGGTGATTTACACTTTATGTCTATCCAGGAATGACGAGAACGAACACACATGGGCAATTTGAATGCGTGAGCATTAAGCAAAACTTGACGTTGGTAGCGTCGACTGAACAAAGGCATATAGAATCAATGTCAGTGTTAACAAAAACCTGACATAGGCAGTGTTGACTTCCCGACGAGTGCAAATAATAAATTTAAGGGTCCCAGGAGGAATCGAACCTAAGCGTTCTGCGGGGAAGTCACGCATTCTACCACTGAGCTACTGCAGAACTACTTTTTAAATAGACGCTAATCTTCGTGAAACGTCAATAGTGGTTGCAGTGCTGTTTACCCAACGCAGCCGTCACGTCGAGCTGACATCAATTGTAGCTAGTTGTCATGTGCTGATGTTGATTTATGAAGCAGTGTCCAGAGCCAGCATCTTCGCGAGCATCAGCGCTTCATATCAACTTCTAGTATTGCTAATACGCATGTTCAAGTTGACATCTTTGCAGAAGTGCAAACAACTGGTTATATAAACGTCTGCAACTCTTCAACATATGTCTGTGCGTGCAACATTTGTACATATATTTAGCGTCATTTCATGACATGTTATTCAATTAAAAAAATTGCAACATGATCATCTTCCGTCCGAATGCTTCGCATAACGTCGATTCTCAGGTACGTGGGATCTGCGAAATTTTTTTGTGTTCGTGTTTGCACGCCTTGTGTTTTAGAAGGGGCAATATATATATATATATATATATATATATATATATATATATATATATATATATATATATATATATATATATATATATATATATATATATATATATATATATATATATATATATATATATATTGTAGCGAAGCCTCCGAACTATGAAATGGGTCGAACTCTTGAGTACCTTCTAGTGGGGCTACCCAACAAGGACGCCGCTCGCACTGAGAGCCCGTGCTTGGCCGTTACTGTCGCCATTGTGCTTGCTCGCTGTGGACCGGCTATTAAACGCCTTAACATTTTGGTGGAGGTGCTGTGCCCTTCAAACATCTTCGGTTCACATTCGATGCCCTTGGAGCTTAGATCCCGTACCGTGCCTTCAACCATGCAACAAGACGCCGCCCAGCAAACGCTTCCTCCTGCGCCGACGCCATGTTCCGGTGTCCCCCGCATCCGCGACCCACCTGTTTTCACCGGCGCGGATGGCACCGACGTCGAGCACTGGCTCGTCATGTACGAACGCGTCAGCGTCCCCAATCATTGGGACGAGGCAGGTAAACTCGGCAACCTGGTTTTCTACCTCGCGGGTGTGGCCGGCATGTGGTATAACAACCACGCGTCTGATTTCGCAACCTGGCCCGATTTTAAGACCGCTATCACCAACGTTTTTGGCCGCCCTGCCGTTCGTAAGCTGCAAGCCGAGCAGCGCTTACGCGAACGCGCTCAGCAGGCCGGTGAATCATTCACCAGCTACATTGAAGACGTCTTGGACCTATGCAAGAAATGCAACGACAGCATGTCCGAATCAGACAAGATCCGGAACGTCATGAAGGGCATTGCCGATGATGCCTTCACGATGCTGCTGGCCAAAAACCCAGGCACAGTAGCTGAGGTCATCACGCTGTGCCAGAGCTACGAGGAGCTTTGCCGGCAGCGTTCGATGACCCGTCGCTCAACACCACGAGATGCAGGGCTTGCAGGCTTGGAGGCGAGCTGTGACCAGGTGGCACTGCTGGCAGACCTCAAGTCCTTCATACGTGAGGAAATCGCACGGCAGTTCTCTCTCCTGCCCTTCGCCCACCCACCGGCTGCTCAACAATCGGCCACTACCATTTTCCCCCCCATCCGCCGAGCGATTGAGCAGGAAATAGCGGAGGTTATGCCTGCGTACCACCCACAACAGCTTCCGGCTCCTGTACCCCCAAGTTACGCCCAAGCGGTCCCCAGGCCGCCTCCAGTCGTTCAAGCGCCCGCCCCACTGACTTACGCCGAAGCTGCCGCACGACCTCCATCCTTTGCAGCGGGTATGCCGGCTACGTATGTTGACGTGACCTCTCAGACTCAGCTCCAGCACCCCCTGCAGCCTTTCCAGCCACCGTTCCGTCCATCGGCTCTTGCGTCATGGACAAGACCTACCCCGGCGAACCGATGGCGCACATCCGACAACCGGCCCATTTGCTTTGCCTGCGGTTACGCCGGCCACGTAGCACGTTATTGCACTCGCGTACAGACGCCCCATATCTCGTCGCCTGTTGCTGGCCAGATTAGGCGTACCTATCACGAGGAAACGCCGTCTATGCCACCGCCAACTCGCCTAGCTTCATCTTCTCGTAGGTCACCGTCTCCACGACGTCGTTCCCCGTCCCCCATGCGGCCAAGTTCAGCTGCTCACGAGCGGGAAAACTAGTCGTCGCAGTCCCCGAGGCAAGGACTGCGATGCTATCGCATTGTGAAAGCCCTCAGAGCCGCCCATCTAATGTCATTGACGTGCTTGTGGACGGTGTTCACGCATCTGCTCTTATTGACACAGGAGCTGCAGTATCTGTTATGGACGAAAAATTTTGCCGCTTGCTTCGTAAAGTGACGACGCCAATTTCTGGATTGTCCCTTCGTACCGCCGGTTTGCATCGTATCCATCCTACAGCAGGGTGCACAGCTCGCGTTGTCGTTCAGGACGTTCTGTATGTCGCCCAATTCATCATCATTCCCGCATGCTCTCATGACGTCATCCTGGGGTGGGATTTTCTATCCCGCAACGACGCCGTCATCCATTGTGCCGCTGCCGAAATTGAACTCTCCCCCTTCTCGCATTTGACGCCGGAAGACAGTTCTTCGAAAGTGAGCAAGATTCTCGTGAAAGACGATACCATAGTGCCTCCAAGCTCCACGATGGGTGTATCTGTCTACTGCGCTGGACTCTCCGACACAATTGCACTCGTTTCGCCATCCGACCGTGCTTGCCGAAGGAAAGGGTTGCTAGTACCTTTCGCGACCGTGCAAATCACCCAGGGCAACGCCTCTATTTTCGTGACCAACCCATCCCCGTACACTGTTACCTTGGTTCGAGGGGAATGTCTCGGCAGAGTGGAACCAGTGGATAACGCACAAGTCCTGGACGTACCTGATGACTCGCGTTGTCCCAATTTGCGTGCCATCAGTGCTGTTTCCACTTCTGATTCGTCATCTCCTGATGTATTTGGCCCTTGCATTGATGACAACCTCACGTCGGTACAGCGTTCCCAGCTTCTGAACCTGTTGCGAGAATATCGTTCTTCTTTCGATGTTGGGCGAAGTTCTCTCGGTCGTGCGTCCGCTGTTACGCATCGTATCGACACTGGTGCCCATCCACCATTACGGCAACGTCCCTACCGCGTGTCGCCTGCTGAACGTCGGGAAATTAACGAGCAGGTTGATGATATGCTCAGGCGCGACGTTATTCGGCCCTCGGACAGTCCATGGGCGTCTCCTGTTGTTCTTGTTGCGAAGAAAGATGGTTCTGCGCGGTTCTGTGTGGACTACAGACGGCTCAATAAGATCACTCGCAAGGACCCACTGCCGCGCATCGATGACGCAATTGACAGCCTTCACGGAGCCGAATTTTTTTCTTCTCTCGATCTGCGCTCGGGGTACTGGCAAGTACCCATGGCTGATGACGCTCGACCGAAGACTGCGTTCATCACACCCGACGGCTTGTACGAATTCAACGTCATGCCGTTTGGTCTATGTAATGCACCTGCGACCTTTGAGCGCATGATGGACACCGTTCTGCGCAACTTGAAATGGCACACGTGCTTGTGTTACCTCGATGACGTTGTGGTGTTCGCTCCAGATTTCTCTACGCACCTCCAACGTCTGAAAGAAGTTTTTGCACGTGTCAGCAATGCCGGCTTGCAACTAAATCTGAAGAAGTGCCGCTTTGCAGCACGGCAACTCACCATCCTTGGGTACGTCGTGTCCAAGGATGGCATTCTTCCTGACCCAGCCAAGCTTCGGGCCGTGGCCGAATTCCCCAAACCTGCGTCCGTCAAAGAACTGCGTAGTTTCGTGGGCCTGTGCTCGTACTTCCGACGCTTCATACGAAACTTTGCCACGATCATATCACCGCTGACGAAGCTCCTTGGAAGTAACGGGTCCCTCAATTCGTGGTCGTCTGAGTGCGACGACGCGTTCGCGAAGCTCCGCCATGTGTTGACATCTCCTCCCATTCTACGCCACTACGACCCTACGGCCCCGACGGAGGTGCACACAGACGCCAGCGGTGTAGGCCTCGGCGCTGTCCTGGCGCTGTCCTGGCGCAACGCAAACCCAGATTCCCTGAATATGTCGTAGCATATGCAAGCCGTACGCTCACGAGAGCTGAGACAAACTACACCGTCACGGAGAAAGAGTGCCTGGCGATCGTCTGGGCTCTTACAAAGTTTCGACCGTATTTGTATGGTCGCCCATTCGATGTCGTCACCGACCATCATGCACTATGCTGGCTTTCATCATTGAAGGATCCCTCAGGCCGTCTCGCCCGTTGGGCTCTTCGTTTACAAGACTACGACATCCGCGTGCTGTACCGCAATGGACGCCAGCATGCTGATGCCGACGCCCTCTCGCGCTCCCCTCTGCCTGAAGGTGATGTGCTCTGCTCAGTATCCTCGGCTGCTGTTTCTGCCATTGACGTTGACATAATCGCTACCGAACAGCGAAAGGATAATTGGATCGGCCCGCTGATCGACTTGCTCTCTGATCCATCCGCAACGCCATCCACGCGTGCATTGCGTCGTCAAGCTCGCCATTTCGCCATTCGTGACGGCCTTCTACACCGACGCAATTACGACGCCGACGGCCGGCAGTGGTTACTCGTGATACCCCGCAGTCTGCGGTCAGAGATATGTGAATCCTTCCATTCTGATCCGCAATGCGCGCACTCTGGGGTATTCAAAACCTACCATCGCATTCGACAACGCTACTTCTGGCGCGGGATGTACCGCTATGTGCAGCAGTTCGTTCGCTCTTGCCTCACTTGCCAACGCCATAAACCGTCAGCTCACATGTCGCACGCCAGTCTACAACCGTTACCTTGCCCTGACCGTCCCTTTGGGCGCGTAGGTATCGATTTGTATGGACCACTTCCTCTGACGTCGGCTGGTAACCGCTGGGCCATCGTTGCCGTTGACCATTTAACGCGATACGCCGAAACCGCCGCTCTCCCTGCGGCTGCTGCGCGCGATGTTGCGTCCTTCCTGCTGCATCGATTTATACTGCGCCACGGACCACCCCAAGAGCTTCTCAGCGATCGAGGCCGTGTCTTCTTGTCGGAAGTCGTCGAAGCCATTCTGACGGAGTGCCATTCTGTCCACCGCAAAACTACTGCTTACCACCCACAGACGAATGGCCTCACCGAACGCTTTAACCGCACCCTCGGCGACATGCTTTCTATGTACGTCGCTGCCAACCACACTAATTGGGATAATATACTGCCCTTCGTCACCTACGCCTACAACACCGCCCCTCAGAGCACGACTGGTTTTTCACCTTTCTACTTGCTGTACGGAAGGCACCCGTCGCACACCATGGACACGATACTCCCGTACACGCCGGATCCATCTGAGTGTACACCTATTTCCGAGACAGCCAGGCTTGCTGAAGAGTGTCGCGAGCTTGCCAAGACTTTTACGACGCAAGAGCAAGAGCGGCAGAAGAGTATCCGTGATGCCAGCACCACTTCTGAGCCCACGTTCCTTCCTGGTGCGCTTGTATGGCTCTCGATCCCGACCTCTGCCGCTGGCCTCTCTTCCAAACTACGTCCCAAATACGAAGGCCCCTACCGTGTCATCGAGCGCACCTCACCCGTCAACTATCTGATCGAACCCGTTGAACAATCTTCGGACATGCGCCGCCGTGGGCGAGACATCGTCAACGTGGAGCGCCTGAAGGCTTATTATGACCCGCTCATAATAACAAGCTGTTAGGTCGCCAGGCGGCTCCCTCTTCGACCCCGGGGTAATTGTAGCGAAGCCTCCGAACTATGAAATGGGTCGAACTCTTGAGTACCTTCTAGTGGGGCTACCCAACAAGGACGCCGCTCGCACTGAGAGCCCGTGCTTGGCCGTTACTGTCGCCATTGTGCTTGCTCGCTGTGGACCGGCTATTAAACGCCTTAACAATATATATATATATATATATATATATATATATATATATATGTGTGTGTGTGTGTGTGTGTGTGTGTGTGTGTGTGTGTGTGTGTGTGTGTGTGTGTGTAATGAAATTCGGTGATTTTACGAGTTATAGCTGTTTTACAATGTTAACGCACACCATGTTGCAGGCTCCAAATGAGTTTTGACCACCTACAGATCCCTCAGCGTACGCTTATATTGAAGTAAAAAAGTTATGTGGCACTTCGCCATTGTTGCTGGCGACTGATCCCGCGTACTCGACCTTAAAAGTACTACGTTAACTACCAAGGGGGGTGAAAAAGGCAAATAAAACCAAGGTTTTTGAAACAGCTTACCATTTCACAATTAGCGACAGACCTCTCACAATATGAATGAGACGAATAGTTATGATCGTCTATATGAAATAAGAAGTTTTACTGCTGATATGAATGTTTCCTTTCTGGGCTGCTTGTTATTCGTAGGTGGTGTGCCTGTTTCTCTGTAGGTGGTGTGCCTGCACGTAGGTGGTGTGCCTGAATTATAGGTGGTGTGCCTGCGTCGTAGGTGGTGTGCCTGCATTATACAAACTGAGAAACTGTGTAAATGATGGAAATAAATTTTCAAGAGATGATATTTCGGATAATCTCAATGATAAGCTGTGATTGCAAGCGTGGAAAAAGAGAAAAGAAAAAAATATTCACCCACACGAAGAAATGTAGTACGACTTTTTCTACAAGTCTTGCCTTGCTGAAAGTTTCATCGAAGATGCAAAGAAAAGCGACAGCACACAGAAACTTTCGTTCACCGAGAAGGCCTTTGATCGCCGAGTAAAAGCAGGTAACTTTCGCACTGAAGCACTGAAATTCAATTCATCTCCATCAGCATCGATGCATTAGGTAAAGCGTTGAAAAGATGTCTTCCAGTGAGTTCTTTGAGTTGAAAGTTAAAATAAAAATATAAAAACGGTATAAATATTACCACCTCAGAAAATCTCTCGGAAAAAAATATAAAGAAAGAGTTTTCTGCTTAAGGTAACCACGTTTTACACATTTTCACACTGAACTGAAGGCAATAAATATTTTCTTTTTCTTGTTTTCTTCCTTGTAGACTTACGTGAAATAAATAACTTTTTTTTTTGAGAAATTGTTAGCACATATCAGCTGTGTAAAGGAAAAAAAATGACAGCTGGAAGCTCAACAAAATGACGTTGGGTTTGAATGAAAGAAGTCAGAATTTAGACATTGAAGGAACGGAAGGATGGTAGAGAGAATGACTATGTGGTATATATTGCACGGGCAGGTAACAAGAAGAGATCGTCCGCCACGGTGAAACAGAGGCAACGGTGTTTGGCTGCTGACCAAAACGTCACGGGTTTGATCCAGGCCGTGGTGTTCGTATTTCGATGGAGGTGAGATAGTGAAGACCCGTGTACTCTGTGATGCTAGTGCACGTTAAAGAAACCATATTGTCTAAATTATCGGAGCCCATCACTACAGCGTCTCTTATGATCATATCGGATATTTCGGGACGTAAGAGCACAGATAATAATAATAACTAGGACAAACTGAAACTTAGTCACTGACATCCACAGAAATTCTGGTAAGGCATCTGTAAGACATTTTGACTGTAAGTTATTTGCTTAACGCAGCAAGCATGTTTTACTGACAGCAACATTTTTTTTCCTGTTCTAAGTAAATAGGTTAGGTTCTCCATTCAAATTCAGACATCAGATTTACATGTTCATTCAACTGGTAATTTAGGGAATTCACCAAGGTGCTAATACCACTAATATCATATTCACCACTTAGACATTGACTGCTGTTGGCTTTTGAATACACAAGCATTTTTGTACAGGCTCTACCAGATAAACTCTCCATCCGTCGAGTTAGCTGGAAGTTGGTTTAATGCGTAGTATTTTTTTCAAGCGGTGATGAACGCCCTATTTCCTTATGCAGAAAATGAAAAAAGAGCTCCCAAATGACAGGTTGGAATTCTCCTCGCAGTGTTTACGCACCCACTCTGACGCACGCCAATGCACACACAAGTGAAGACGCAAAAGTGCCCGTGTACATACAAATCGAGGCACACATGTACGCACACATAAATGGCACGTAGCGGAGACGTGCTGCAGAAATCACTGCTTTTTTTTTAATTACAATCACCCCGCAAGCACCGACAGCTGCAGCCAACCAGTGTGTTTATATAAAACAGCATGGTGTCAGGCACAAAATTTCAGAACACTCTCTTGTATCTCAAAATGCAAAAAAATATATTGGCACACGCACCGCAGGTTGCTGCACATGTACGAAATATTATACGTCGTAAATGCGTATCAACCTAGAATTGCAACTTTGAGAAGCAACCCCTTTGGTGGATTCACAAAAAAAAAACGACACATCGTTTTACTTTCTGTCACTCTTAAGGCTCTGAAAGCACAATCAGAAACCCAATGGTTGAAGTTATTCCGTACTTCCTACTTCGACTTTTCTTATAGCCGATATTTATTGTGGTGTCCTAAATAGTTATTCATCATACATAGCGATCCGAAATTATCCTCTAAATATATATCAACATAAAACACACGTTTTGCGTTTAACACAATGCAGACAACTAGTGAGTTCACTATTCAGTTTCTACTCCAGTACCTGGAGTAGCATGCCAGGTGAAAGGCCAGACAAACGTCTTCAGCCCTTCAATAAAGTAATACTCCCTCTCTATCCAATGTCTTTCAAGGGTAATTGTTAAGAGAACTCACAATATCTTAACAAGCAACTTCATAATGTTCCACCAAATGTAAAGATAAGCTATCATTGCTTTCACACCCAACCTAATTGGCTAGAGAACTTGGGAGAGCTTATTTTGAAACAGAGTAATACTGTGAGCCAGAAAGAATCTCTCTTTTTCGCTACGGGTGGCGCCTGGTATGTATCAACAACTACTGTCTTCCGTGTCTTGTTTATATACTGGTAGTGCAAAAAGGGGTTTTTATTTTTTTTCCACAACTTCATGCCACTAAAAAAGCGAATTACTGGTAGTGCCGAAAAGGGGTTTTTATTTTTTTTTTCACAACTTCATGCCACTAAAAAAGCGAACATTTTCTCGAAAATATACAACTCAATCTTAATCTTGACGAGCTTCGAGTATGAAGGCTAACAACAAATAAAAAAAAACAAATGCTATACAGACTACAACAATACCAATGTTTGCGAGGTGAGCTCAGTGTGCGACGCAACGCCTTTCTGCGAACCACACGGCTCTTGATGATTTCTCGTTCACTTGCTTTAAAGCACAGAACCACCAGCACGAGAGCAAATGTGTATTTACGAGCTTCAGACGCTCCTTTATTGCTCGCCATCACTTAGACAGCGAGGTCGACACAAGCGATAAATCGGCTCTGCTCATCATAAATTCTACTGAGCTGCACGCATGCTTTCAAGCACGTTGGAAAAACGCCACAGTTTGAGTTCTGCGTTATGTCAGCTTTGCTTTGCGTGTGCGGTGGACTCCGGCGAGCTTCCGCAGTTTGCCGTGGCCGTCAATCATTTCTGCGAAAAAGCCCGAAAAAGGAGCTTGACCTGTAGCGATGAATCAATTTGTTTGCCTGGGCGCCGTCATACTTTCATAAGCCGAAGCTTGGAGCCAGGTAGTTGCATCAACTGCATTCGCTTTGATACGAAAAGGGCAGAGACTGTAATAAATACGCAAACCACTGAGGGAGGACATATGGACACTAGAAGACTGTGGGAAAAATGAACCGAATGTATAATTGTGTCCGATTTGAAAGTTGAGATGTGTTCCAAAACATTTAAGAGAGCTCGAATTTATGTACCTTCTCTATGGCAGCAACCATGCTGCCATAGCTTTGTCGTTTAGACAGTGACGTGTATCATTGAATACTTTTGAATTCACCGGTACTGGAAGCTTCACCTTAAGCTTAACGTGAAGAGTCATCTTCAACTGTGAGGCAGTACGACAGTGCGAAGAGCTTCTCCAGCGTTTCTGTTGATGCTACCGCAATCAAAAGAAGACATGTGACCCCAACGTCATCGCATTTGAATTAGGCTACAGATTGTCTACAAATTAGAATAAAGTTAAGATGTAACAGCAGTGATACTTGTAAGGTAAACAATGAAGAAGGTAAGGATGCATTACTCTGAAAGGTGCTTACGTTTTCTGACTCAGATGTTCCAATGAAGTCGTAATTGAGGACAAATGGTTTGATTTTCGTGTTAACCCCATAAATGAGAGAGGCTGCGCAGATGAAAAAGAAGGTGAGATAACAATCGACTTATGGTAATTTTGTTAGTTTTCAAAGTGCACCCGTACATGTAGAGAATTTGTGCACTATTCGCGATGCAGTGCACGCGGGGAACATTATCAAACTCAACCATTAAGAAATTTCCCAAGGACAAACATTTGAACTTCTACTTAACATACCGTGTAAAGAAATGCTCTGACCCCACAATCAATTTCGAACAATTCATTTTCGTAAAACTTCCAGATTTATTACCTCGTATGTGTCCCGACCACTTTGCCTCTCGAGATGCTTAGCTGCAATACTACAGCCTTATAATCACGAAAACAGGGAACAGAATTGAATGCGAGCTTCGAAGAGACGACGGTGCGAACGAACCTGGCCTTACATGGCTTCTTTCGTCCTCAATCCCTCAGCCTGGTGGACGCCCTGTTTCTGGCGGCTGGCTTGGATTCACCCAATGATGGATGAAGAACAAGCCCAACTGGTACTTCTCACTTCCTTTTCCTAGCGCACTCACCTAGACGGAGCAGATTCCGTCTATTTCCAGTGACTTTTCTCGCACATTTTCTGGCGTATGCGATATACCGACGGGAACTACCACAAATCGGTATTTACCTCATTGTGCTTCATTGCATGCCGACTACTGTGATAAGAAAGTGCGCTAAGTTTTCACAAAACGTGCTAAATTAGCAAAAGAGCTATGACTGTTCGCGTATGGGAATGCAGCAGAAATTCAAGTTTCAAAAAAATCAAGAAAAAATATTTATAACAGGTGCAGTGCTTACACAAGATACTAAGGAGAGATAAAACTCTCGATATGCGTGTCCAGTTTTATCGTGCACTTTACTTCACGAGCACGTCTTGCAGCTTCAGTTACATGACGAGGTTCTTTCGCACTAAGTTGCTGATGGATTGTCAGGTAGGCTTTTCCAGTGTAGAGGCCGCGCTCGATACTAAATTTTCTTAATAATGTAAAATGTGTTTCTGTTGCCACCATTAAAATGACGTCGACCGAGAAACAAAGCAAGTTTGATGGTTATAGACTCGCATACGCGTCCTCGAGCATGAACAATACACGTTCCACTTTACGCGTTCACCTGGTGAGAAGTTTATAACATTTATTATTTAAAAATGATACGTTGAGAATGCTTTTTTGAGCATCGTGACATGTCTTCACGTTGTATTGTTGCGAAATAGCCAACAAATTCTACATATCAAGCTTATCTTATGATGCACATAAAGCTCGTACTTTTAGTTTCAGTTTCATAAGTGATGGGTGGCCTGACTTATTCGCTTGTGCCTTTTGAAAGAAAGTGCGTTCACAAAAGCTTTATTCAGCAAATTAATGGGCGATAGATCATGCATTCAACATGATTAAAAACCAAGAAATGACATTTTTGAAAAAACTTTGCTTTTTTCACTTGGCCTGATACCGTAATTTGACCCCTGCTGTTCCGATTGCCCCTCTGCATACGCCGTATTATACTATCCAACTGCTCAGAAATCCACCTTTCACCCTTCCTTTCTCTTTGCAACACCACCTCTCTCGACTGAATCGGCATCCAAGGGAAGAACAGCGTCGACTAATTGCACTGGTGGTCAAAGTGCTCGGCCTTTATTTTGCAGCTCAAAGAATAGTATACTACTACGAGTTTTACTACTACTAATGCTACTGCTAGTGCTCTATACATAGGCCTTTATCATTTTAGCTAGCAACCATCATCACCACCTTCAAAGTCCCGACATTTTGGTCAGTAGCCAAGAACTGTAACCTCTACACTTTGAGTTACATTGCAGAACCCCTTTTGCACGACTTATCAGAGAATGCCCAAGTTAGCCACCAGCTTCCAATGAAACAATTCATGTTTTTTCCAATCACTCGACAGACAAAGGGCCACTGCCCGTTTCTCTTTTTTTTTTATTGCGACAAAGACTTGCCTTTAAGGCATAATATTCTTGCGTTAAATGTGTGGTCTTAGGCCAGTGTTGTGTATGAAGTGAAGTAGTGTCTTGTGGAACCTGTTTTCATGTATCCAGCGGTTGTAACTGGCTGTGTCGCTGTAGTGAAGGCCGGCTTTAGCGAGGTGACGGGAACGTTCTGGCGGCAACCCTTTACATGTCCATAAAAGGTGGTGCGTATCTGCTTGCATCGCAGGAATGGGACAATATGGACACGTATCACCAACTCGTAAATATGATCAGTTCCATGACGATATAACGGCCGGTGTAAGAGCCACCCCTGCCCGAAGCCTCCTAAGCACAACTTCCTCCGCCCTAGTAAGGTGAGGGGGGAGAGAGCAGACACACGGTGGAATGAGCGCACGTGTATCCTGCCGGAGAACATTTTTATGGGTATGGATTAAGTTTAGGAGCTGACGTGGAATGGGTATGGCTGGAAGAACGGCTGGAACGGCTGTATGGCTGGAAGGTCTATGTCTGGAGGGCAGTGCGCCTGCAGGTCAGCAGCGATGTTGTGTGGGTTCGCAGCATGGCCTTGAATTCAATGTACTGCCCGTTTCTCGCTCATGACAAGCTTATTAGGCCAATGCAATAGTCTTCAATGTCACGAGCAGCGCATCTTTCATCATCATTATTATTATTATTATTATTATTATTATTATTATTATTATTATTATTATACATTTTGAATCTCAGCTTTGCACTGTTTTAGCATAGTTTTTCACAATGTACAGATTCTTCCTGATCCATCCATGCTTTAGGAAAATTTCTACATAGTTGTGTATATCACCTTTCATTTTTCACTTCCTTTTTGTGATTTTCGTCTTGTCGGTGTATTCTTTTCATGTGGGCTGATTTGTTTTTTGTTTATTTTTACTTTTTATTTTATTTTGCTGAAGAGTGTCTGTATTGTACTGTTTAATTGTATTGTTTAGTTATTTTATATATTAGTCTTATTGTTCACTTGTATTGTTTTATTGTTGCGTGCGCCTGCACAGACCTCATTGCTGTATCTCGGCACGTTAAATAGATGGTTTATTATTAATACTTCTATCATTATAAACCTATTATTAATAATGTGTTATTATTGTCATCATCACTATCGATTGATTGATATGTGGGGTTTAACGTCCCAAAACCACTATATGATTATGAGAGACGCCGTAGTGGAGGACTCCGGAAATTTAGACCACCTGGGGTTCTTTAACGTGCTCCGAAATCTGAGCACAAGGACCTACAACATTTCCGCCTACATCGGAAATGCAGCCGCCACAGCCAGGATTCAGACCCATGACCTGCGGATCAGCAGCAGAGTACTTTAGCCACTAGACCACCGTGGCGGGACGAAAAAAAAAGGTATGAAATCAGCATACTAAACGATAATCTGTTGCATAACTCGAACAATGTGTTTTCATGGTCACCGTGGTTTTTCCATGCCTTTGACTTCACAGCAATAACGTTGATCATGTTCTTGATGATGACGTCGTTGTTTGTTTATGTAAACAGAACCGAATTCCAACAGAATTTCTTCGGATCTCGGCTATGTAAACATGACTAACAAGATGCACTAAAAACCTGCGGCTGCTGATGTTTACATACCATACGTTTGCATTGCGTCACTGCCTGCTCTTTTGTTTTTCTTTTTTGAAGATTTGTTATTTTGCGTTTCCCGATGCCTTGGCGAACAAGAAAGTTATGCAAGTGCTTTTTATGTAAATTGCCCACTCACGTCCTACTTGTTTTTGTTTGACCGTTGTTGTTTTTGCTGTCGTCAAGTTCTCGGCCCAACGCTTCTTAAGATATTACAGTTACATGGGGGCCATCAGTGTGCATATCAAACTTATTTCAATTGATCCCGAAACAGGCAAAATAGTAGTACATGCAATATTGAATTGTGCATTGGGCATTGCGACATTTCGCGTATGGTAATTGGTGCGTGTCAAGGAACTGCGAAGATGCTCCGCGAATAGTACACGTAGTGAGGACACAAGGGTACAAAGGTATAAAGAAGTGCAGGCCTGGTAAGTCTAATAGGTTGCAGGTGACTAGAGCTGATAATGTTTAACTAGCCACATACAGAACACTGATAAGGCAGTACAATTGAACGATCTAGAAGCGGGAGAGCGAAGATGGCAAATTATTTCGCTTTTTTCGTGGCATATCACGAGCCGCAGGGAATAAAAAAACAGGATAGTTATAACGGTTTCTCCAATACAAGTAATAACAACGAAAACCTGGCGTAGCCACAGCGGTGATTTCAGATCAGGTATCATTACATTTCGGCTTACATGCAAAAACGAAAACAGAACCACCAAATTTACTACGGGGACATCTTATGAAAGGCAGTACTATAAATATTCTCCGACTCTCAAACCGAAGTAGCCCTTATTGTAAGGCCATTCGTTTTTTTTTCGCAGCAGGCCATCTATTTTGGGCCACAGTTTAGAAACTCAGTGGCGACACAGTCTAATTGTTCTCCAAAATACTCGGATCGAATGTTGTGGACACTTCCAGCTCCGTTTTCTGTGCAGCTCCGAACAGCAGCTCCTCATTAGGGTGCTCCCACGCACACAAGCTACCGCACGGTTCACTACAGCGAGCGTGGATTGTGCCTAAAACAAACTGCCTAGCGAGTAAAACAAATTTCTTCTTTCCGAGGGCGTCGGTCGTATAAACGAGGCTGAATTACGCGCTAATAAATTTCCCCTGCTTTAGCACTTGCTAATGACCAGTATGGAAGCACAATGGCTGAACGTGTTTAAAACCATTAAGGACACTTGAAACAATAGCCCCGCCACGGTGGTCTAGTGGCTAAGGTACTCGGCTGCTGACCCGCAGGTCGCGGGATCAAATCCCGGCTGTGGCGGCTGCATTTCCGACGGAGGCGGAAATGTTGTAGGCCCATGTACTCAGATTTGGGTGCACGTTAAAGAACCCCAGGTGGTCAAAATTTCCGGAGCCCTCCACTACGGTGTCTCTCATAATCAAATAGTGGTTTTGGGACGTTAAACCCCACAATTCAATCAATCAATCACTTGAAACAATAACCGGGTCTTTTCCAGCACCCACTTGTTTGTGATAGGTAGAACGTGTTCTCTCTCTACAATGAGCAGGCTTATTATTACGTATCGAGCTGCCACATTCGGTAAATACGACGTGAAAGAAAGTCAGCTTGGACTTTGTTTACAAAAAGTAAAAATAAATACTAGTAAAGCGTCCTCTGAGTAAGCGCACTATAATAACAAAGTAAAGAAATAAGTGAGCGCTTTCGAATGACATTGGTGGTTGAAGAAGTTGTTCGTGTTTACGAATGTACAAGAGAAAAAAACAAGACAGCCCAAACAGGGTCAGCGTAGTGTCAATCTCTTCTGTTGTTCCCGTGTTTGTGCACACGCTTTCTTTTTTCATGAATGCTTACCAACTAGCTCGACTTTTTTTTTTATTTAAATACCCTAAAGGCCCAATTGGGCATTACATAGGGGGGGATTTAAGTGAATACATACATTTCAAGCAACATGAACGGAAAACAGAATACCAAAAAGTAACAATAAAAAGGAAACAGCGAGTAAATCGAATCACAACATCAAGTCAAGTACGTTCACCAACATTAATCGAGTACATATTCATTAGTACAATAATAATGAAAACACTTAAGAAAATTACATCGAAGAACACTGAAGAAGTATCGAGAGCAAAAACAGCAGACGAAACGAGGGCAATCAGACACAGGTCAGCCATGTTTTTCACTATGCAAATAGCCCTGAAGCATGGAGATAACTATGGAAGGATCTGTTATTTCGGCGATGTTAGGTGGAAGAGAATTTCAGTCGATTATGCATAATGATAATGGCGAATTTTGAAACTTCTTGGTCCTAGCAAAAATGGGGGCCACCTTGTGCGCATGATCAAGGCGGGATGAAGTATGAGGGGCTGGAAAGATATGAGACTGGGCGAAGGATGAGTTGCTGTGATAAAGTGAGTGAAAGAACGATAGTCGAGTAAGTCGCCTGCGCATGGCAAGTGTGGTAAGGCCAAGGTCCGATTTTAGTAAAGAAACACTTATGTAACGCGAGTAGGATGATGAGATGAACCGAACAGCTTTATTCTGTACCATTTCGAGCATGTTAGTAAGACCGATTTGGTGAGGATGCCATATGATTGAAGCGTATTCTAGGGATGACCGAATCAATGAATTGAAAGCGCGCAGTCTTGTGTCCTTATTAGTGAAATGCAAGCGACATTTAAGGAGGCCGAGTTTCTTGAGAGCCTTATTAGTAGTATACTCTATGTGAGCAGTCCAGCTTAAATCTGAAGTGAGTATTACGCCCAGATACTTAAATGACGTGACTTTTTCTATTATCAAATCGTTTATTTTATAAGAGCTATAGCATGCAGAAGTGATATTAGTAAACATTAAGTGCTTGGTTTTTTCGACATTAATTTCCATTTGCCATTTGCTGCACTATTCCCCTAACCTGGTAAGATCCTGTTGTAGTTCTGCAACGTCATCTGTGCAAGTTATTTTCCTATAAACAACGCAATCGTCCGCGAAAAGACGAATTGATGAACTTATGTTAGATGCAATGTCATTAATGTATACTAAAAAGAGAAGAGGACCCAGCACACTGCCTTGTGGCACACCAGATGTTACTCGGGTAGGATGAGATATGTAGTTGTTAAGTTTAACTGACTGAGACCTGTTGTTTAGAAATTCTTGTATCCATGCAGTCGTTTTCTGGTCGAGGCTGAGGTGACGTATTTTTAACATTAGCCGGTTATGGGGAACACGATCAAAAGCCTTAGAAAAGTCTATGAAAAGCGCGTCGATGCAGATGGACATATGAAGAGCTGTGTGCAGGTCTGTCCCGAGTTCGAAAAGTTGAGTCTGACATGATAATTTTTCTCGAAAACCATGTTGGGTTTGAAGAAGTAAATTGTTACGGTAGAGGTGACGCATGACCTGGGAGTGTATGATGTGCTCTAGTAACTTACACGAAATGGACGTGAGTGAAATCGGCCTATAGTTGTTGGGGTGATTGCTGTTACCAGACTTAAAGATGGGTACCACATTAGCCAATTTCCAGTCATCTGGTATACAACCAGAGTCAAGGGATTGCTGGAAAATGAATGCAAGCAACTTAGCTGAATGTTGACAGGTTAATTTAAGTAGTTTGGCGCTGATGTCATCGGGGCCGGGACTGGTTTTAAGGGGAAGTCGACTGATAACGCTAGCTACACCGTGCTCTGTTATTAGGATTGCTGGAAAAGGGTATTCAATGGGCAGTTGTGACAGTGAAAGAGAATCATTCAGTGGAAGTTCGTCAGTGAATACTGTGGTGAAGTGTTTGTTGAATTTTTCAGCGGAGTGTTCTACCGATAAGGTGCTGCCGTCTTCCCTCATTAATACTGCTGTTGAGTGGGTGCTTTTGGGGTTCACGATATTCCAAAATTTTTTAGGGTCCGTTTTCATGAGGTTAGGTAGCGTTTCGTTAAAGAATTTATCTTTCGCTTGAAAAATGATGCTGTGTGTTTCAGCTGAAATGTTTTCGTAAGCTTCCCAATCTTGGGGAGAGTTCAAGCGACTTGCTTTTCTGTAAACCCTTTTCTTCTTGTTCAGGGCGCGTTTTACGTCTCGCGTGAACCATGGATCATCTGATCTAGAACTTATTGTTAGTTTAGGAACACAGGTAGCTTCAATTTCTTTAAGTTTATCCCGGAACAAACACCAGTTTTCATTAGTTGTACGGTCGTCAAAGTATTCGTAAAATTCCGCTGCGAAAGTGTGTAGCATACTGTTCATTTTTGTTATGTCGGTACGCGCATAGTTCAGCAACTGTTTTTTAATTTTTGATTTCCTTGTAGTAGGAAGTGAAACCAAGCAATGGACAACCCTGTGATCACTGATTTCTTCTAGCACGCGTGTGCTACAGATTTCGGGGCTGTTAGTTGGGACCAAGTCTAAAACCCGATCCTTCCGCGTAGGTTTATGTACAAGTTGTGTTAAATTGTGATAAAGGAGCAGCTGAAGAAATCGAATACATTCAGATCGATTATTGTCATGAAGGGCAGACAGGGTGGACCAATCTATTTCTGGATAATTAAAGTCACCACCTAAGAATAAAAGCGAATTAGGAAATTTCTGTGTAACTTGTTCAATGGCATCACCAAGAAGTTCTGGAAACTCTGAATTGCTGTCGGGGGGTCGATAACAAGCGCCAATGACGCAAGCAACATGACCAATGTGACATGATGCCCAGACTATTTCGAGAGGTGAGTCCACTGAAATTGGAGAGGGGAGGTATAATTCGTTTATCGCAACAACCACACCACCACCTCGGGAGCCGGTTCTATCTTTGCGGAAGATGACGAGTGACGATGGTAACGAAAGTTCGCTGCTTGTGACGTCCTCAGACAGCCACGTTTCGGTACCGATAATGATTTCTGCAGAGCACGTGTGCATGATGGCTTTTAAGATGTCAGTCTTATGGTATAGGCTACGGAAGTTAGCCAAAAGCATCGAAAATGAGTCAATGGGTGAAGGGCGCCGATTTTGTGACGCTAAATATCATTTAGCAGATCGTTCGGGGTCTGAGGACGCCTGAACCACTGAGCCACTGGCTGGGTCAAACTGGTAAACCTTGCCTTGTAGGTGAAGTTTGTTAAAACGCACTGAAAAGCGGGCGTTGTCAGTGCGGTTGCTCTTGGCGAAGTCCCGAAGTTTTTTTCTTGCGAATTGAACACTCGGCGAGAAATCTTCTTCAAGCCAAACTTTTGGTGTCTCCAGGTTTTTAAGCTTGTACGAGTTGCGCAGGGCATCTATTTTAGATTTAAAGTTAAGAACCTAATAATTGGACGGTGAAAGCCGGGACGACGTTGGCCAAAGCGGTGTGCCCTTTCGATATCTCCAGCTGTAATCTTAAGGTGGTCAGTGAATAAATCCCCGACGATTTGCTCTGTCTCTGTGTATCCTTCGTGATCACCCTCAGGAAGGCCTTTGATGATAAGGTTGTTCCTCCTCATTCTGTTATTCATATCGTCAACTACTTCAACTAGCTGTCCACTTGTCTTGCTTATATTCGACTTGACTTCATTTACAGATTCAGCGACAAAGTTGTCTTTGAACTTCGCCACGCTGTTCAAAGTTTTTTCAATGGCCGTGACACGAGTCTTCAAGGCAGTCAAGTGCTGTTTGATATCGTTCAAGCTTTTTGTTGTCTCGTCGTGACATTCTTTTATGAGGGTGACCACATCCTCATTCCTGGGGCCTGGGTTAGCTTCCACGTCCCCCGCGCAGAGTAAAAGCAAGGTAAGACACGTTAACGCCAAAAGCAGAGACGGCCTGGGGCATAGCGCGCTGATTGCGGTTAGTTTCAGCTGAGACTGAACAAGGCGGAAGATTTTAGGTGCACTACAAGCAGAGAACGTGCCGATTCAAGCGCGATAAGTACACAGGTCAACACCCATCGTTACACAAATTGCGGGGATCCACAGCCACAGAGGTTATTAGCAAAAAGGCTAACCAGATAAACAGCCTACCTATAACAGGAGAAGGCACAGGTCAAGCAAGGTGACACTCGTGGCCGCGAATCCCAGATGGAAACCGACTGTTCGGCGTTAATGAGGCTTGTGGTGGCGCTGCAACCATGTGACGTCACGGGGTGCGTCACTGCCTTTTCCGGTGCTCAGAACGGGCTGGATGAGATGGCGGTTTCGCGTAGCTTTCGTTGATCGGCTGATTCCTGGCGGCAACGAGCAAACTGCACGGGGCAGGATTCGATGATCTATAACAGGAGAAGGCACAGGTCAAGCAAGGTGACACTCGTGGCCGCGAATCCCAGATGGAAACCGACTGTTCGGCGTTAATAAGGCTTGTGGTGGCGCTGCAACCATGTGACGTCACGGGGTGCGTCACAGCCTTTTCCGGTGCTCAGAACGGGCTGGATGAGATGGCGGTTTCGCGTAGCTTTCGTTGATCGGCTGATTCCTGGCGGCAACGAGCAAACTGCACGGGGCAGGATTCGATGATCTATAACAGGAGAAGGCACAGGTCAAGCAAGGTGACACTCGTGGCCGCGAATCCCTTTTCGTCAGTATAAGCTTCGGACAGCATAATGTTATAACATTTGGGATTATTGTACACAGTGGGAATTAAACGTGAAAAATGTCAATACAATCACACTCAATATCTTATATGGCAAAGAATGTAGCGTTCAAACCAACATTTCGTGTGCTAACTTGTTGTAAAGAACGTTTTGTTGTATTTTGTAAAGAAGTTGTAAAGATGGTTTTGTGGAACAAAGAAGAACGAGCCCTAGAAACTTCCCTTCTTGCTGCCTCACAGAGTCATTTGCAGCACCCTTCAGAAACATTTTGCGTTTTAATGGCATCTCGTTGACTCAGGCGGTTTTAGAACAAACAAACAAATAATTCGTCGACGGACGAACGGACGGATGGATGGATGAATGATTGGACGGATGAATGGATGGATGGATGGATGGATGGATGGATGGTTCCGGATCCATCCATCCATCCATCCATCCATCCATCCATCCATCCATCCAATTCATCCAATCCATCCATCCATCCATCCATCCATCCATCCATCCATCCATCCATCCATCCATCCATCCATCCATCCATCCATCCATCCATCCATCCATTCATTCATTCATCCATCCATCCATTCATCCATCCATCCATCCATCTATCCATCCATCCATCCATCCATCCATCCATCCATCCATCCATCCATCCATCCATCCATTCAATCATCCATCCATTCAATCATCCATCCAACCATCCATCCATCCATCCATCCATCCATTCATCCATCCATCCATCCATCCATCCATCCATCCATCCATCCATCCATCCATCCATCCATCCATCCATCCATCCATCCATCCATCCATCCATCCATCCATCCATTTTCAGGAAGACGAGGAGGAGTTATGTGTCCTATTAAAAAATATCGACGAACAGGAAAAATAAAACGCGAGGTTCGTGGTTTAGCAGCCTAGCGGAACTTCCAAACCCTACGACTATTAGATATACGTAGACCCGTCCCATAACCACAAAATTCCCACGACAGCCGCTACAATTTTTTGCTATCATGCAGTTCTGTTTGAACAATGTTACCGGACCAAGTCTGGGCTACAGCGGACAATATTAGGTTGCAACGAAATTAAAAAGTACCTGTGCTGGCGCACTTAAGAAGCCTCGAACTAGTTCAATTCAAACCAAGGTCATGCTCCATTCAACACGCACTTCATATTCGTATCGTCATCTCGAGGGTCGAGAATATAGTTTTTAACTTTGCTGTTCTACTGTGTGCTGCCGTGTCCTTTGAGACTAAGAGGTGAAAATTCTTTATTCGATCGCACTCGCTTCTTTGCATCCTTCACGACTCCGGACACCCTATGTATGCCGCGGGCCACCCGAATAAACGGTCGTCTCCTGCCGCCTTTCGGTTTACTAGAATAGGCTACCTACACGGTAACAGAGTTAACAATATCCAGAAGCCCGAGCTTTCGTGCAATGCAGAACGCACAAAGAAAGTCCGAATAGTTGAACAGGAAAAAAAGAAAAAGAAGAGTAAGGCGACGAGCTCCTGTGTTAGCCGGGCTGGAAATGATTTCTCAAGGGACCAGAGTTCCTGAGTTGGCGTGACAATTCAGGTTGTCGACAAAAGAAGCTGCAGGAATGGGTGACTGCAATACTTATATACACATGGCTCGAACTACCACCTGAAGCCACGTATGCGTTCACGCGTAAATAAAAAGAATGCGGTGCTAGACAAAGGTTGCCTACGGGACGTCCAACACGGCACCCATCCCCCCTGTATTTTTCTTCTTTTTTTCTGTTTGCGTTTTTTTAAACGGCATCGCGTTTAGCAAGTATACGGAAGCGCCGAAAAGTCCTTTGGCTGGTTCTGAATGAGAATTCTCGAAGCGACAAAAGTGCGTGTGCCGGCCTCACATGGTTCCCTCGCTAGGCTTTTCCGAACGACAGCAATGAATGTGGAAGCACTTGGAAAAACGTGAGAACGTATGTATTCTCCGCTTTCTATGTGCGCTCACCTTTTCCGTATGTGCTTTCTAACGCACTCTTTTTGACCAGCAAATAAACGCAAAATGTGCCTAAGATGCGTGCGATGGTTGCAACGATGGCTGCAACAAAAGCCTAAAGCAGGCTAGGCTTTTACAATGCTTTGCAATTCACGTGTGTAAAGACTGCATGTGTACTTGCATGCAAGGAGTGGAGCAACAGAGAGCGCTGGAGCATGTTCGTCAAGATATTCCCTCGTGAGAAGACGCAGTTCGCTAAGAGTGCAAAGCTAGATTATGCGCAAGCGTTTGATGCCACTTCGCACGCGTAATACACTATCGTCTTGAGAAAGTACTCTAATTTACGAAAATAACATATCATACCCAAGCATCACTAATGCTATAGCTCTATACGAACACTATTCTAAAGCTTTTCATACCAACGCCGTAATAAGAACTGAAACTCCCTATGGCTGTGGAATTTCGGCACAATTCTCGAATGTTCTTATCTAGGCCTAGGGTGTTTGTTTTTTGAGGGGCGTGCTTTTGCTCAACAAAAAAGAAAGGCCACCATGGTACGGAACAGTGGACTGTAAAAAAAATCGTATATGTCGGGATATTGCGTAGAGAAGAGATTTCAATGGTTTGGCCCTATTCCAGTTTTGGAGACACCACTGCGAATTTTCCTTTCGCTCTTCCCTAGCTGTTTAACAAGCCATATCTAAGCTCTCAAAGTAATACAATCCATGTTGTTATAGTGCAGCCCGACATATTCATGAAGGTTTTGCGAAATACTCACGCACTTTTTGAGTGATAAACACCATTCGAAGACTACTTACGAAGGCACAATGAACTTAGGAACAAAAAAAACAACATAGGCATTCTAACCTAAGATGGTCCAAAAGAGCCCTGTACCCTGTTATATTTAGTTTAAGAGTGAGCGCAAAAAGACAGACAGAGAGAGAGAGAGATGTATTTTCATCACCTTGAAGAGTTGCTCAAGGTCTCTCAAAAACGTGAAACAGTACTAACGAACGTGCCAGTTTTCAAACTAAGTAATGTTGCTCATATACTGCCACCAGCCCGACGCCTAAAAACACCAAGTTCATTAAACGATATATGTCTAGCTTCACATTATGTTGTTTTACTCGAGGTAAAAGCTCTAGTGCCAATAACGCGGGCACTCCATCGCTAATAATACGTTATTTCATGCTTGTTGTCATGTCTTTGCTGTGAGCACGGTGAGTAATATTGTTCTCATAGGCAGTACACTGTTTCAACCCCCCTTGCCTGCAACAATTTCGAAAAAAGCACTAAGTGCTGCACTTACCTAAATCAGGAACATCAAACAAGTGAGCCTTTTCTGCGTCCCAGATTTTGTCTGGTATTTTGCTAGAGACAATCGCCGATCTCAAAAATAGTGCATACGTACTCACTGAACTACCAGCAGGATAAAGCGCAGAGTCGAGTGTTCGGTGTAAATTATTCCTTTGCATCGCTATAGTGAATTAAGCCCCGGAAGTACTGACGAAACTCATACGAGAACCACCCGCTTTAAAACGCACTGAACCAGCGCAGTATTTCGATGTTACTATTTCTGGCGATCAGGCAGACGACCCGCCCTCCCTTAACCCTTACCCCTGAATTCATGTCTACTGACGGAAGGTGTCAGTTGGTTGCGGTAATCGGAAAGTCAGACGAACTATCTGATTCATTCTGTCAGCACGACGTCACGTGTCTCGGCGGCACATAACACAACCATGAAGTACTCGCGGTGCGATTGAATGGACTCTTTAGTGAACAGCAAACATACTACGTGCTCGCAATAGTATGTCGGCCATGCATGAATGCTCGTATTGTGTTGTAAGCAGCCTCATGGCCGAGGGATCCGGCTCTACGCGATGAACTACGCTGTGAACTGGCGCATCCAGCATGACGCTTGATTCTCCGCTAAGTATTGCCAGCCTCCTGGTTTGGTTTAACTTTTTTTAAGACATTCAGTTTATGAAGGGCTCTCAACGTTAACTAAAACAAAATCTGGATATTGGGTGTAACTAGTCAAGTGAAATGCACACTCGGTATGCCACCCGCTTGTATTCCAGACACATATATACTGATGAAATGAGCGTTGCGCAAAAGTTTATTTATGCTACGACAACGCCCACATCATTATAAATATCAACGGTTGATAAGGGCGGCATGTAGTGGGGAGAAATCTGGAAAATTGGGGCATCTGGGGTGTCTCAATGCGCGGTAAAATCTGTGTACACTGTTATCAACTATATTCACTTTCTCTAAAAATGGAGCCACCATTGCCGATGTTACCACAGCGATGGCTTTCTATTGGTTGAGAGACATCGTGTTTGTGAAGCTTTCTGCTGACGAAAACCGTGAGGATGGCCTTTTTTCTCAACTTCATCAATGATGATTGATTCGACAGACCTATTCGCTCACAGAGCTGTAATAGCGACGTCTTGTCGCTAACAAAGGCTATTCCGAGCAATATATTGGAATCGCTCGAGAGGACGCACTTAAGTTTCTTCTTTACTATTAACAAAAACACCTTCCGTTTTGGACCTCAGGTTCTTTTCGAACAAGTGCTAACGGCTGTTGCATTTTCGTTGGAGGCGAATTGCTAGAAGCTCTTCTATACATTTGGATTCAGGTGCGTGTTAAAGAAAGAGCCGTGGTAAAATAAGTCGCGGAGATGGTTTTATGACGAACGTTGTCACCCATCAGGGCGGCACCGAATCGGTCCCGAAACGGCGGGACTTCTATACAAAGTTGGCTGGAGTGATTTCAGCCACCTATGCTTTTCACGTAGCCAGACAGATTTTCATTGAAGTGCTTACAACTGGCACTTTCTTCCTTGGTCTTGGGTGCAGCGTATGAGCAAAAAAGAGCTGCAGGTATACTGTCATGTGTGCATCTTGATTGGGTTTGGTATAGCTTGGCACCCCACACTCAAGGCGCCAATACTTTTCGACGTGACATTGCGCACGGGTGTGCCGGCTCTCGTTTCGTCGCGCCACGCTGGTGTTGCTACGCCAGTCGCCGGTCCTGCCATATACTCGCAGGTGCGCGCCGCGCTGCGTTGCTTTGAGGCATGCGCGTTTCAGTGCGTCCGGCGTCCCTCCCTCACCAGAAAAGGCAGACACAGTGCTGTCTTGGTAACGTAGTGGGTGTGAAATGCAGCATGTCGCATTTCGCGCCGGTTGGCGTCGGGCCGCGCCGACGGACGCTGGTCGCGAGGGTCGTGCCTTGCGTCAGACTATAGAGTTCTCACGTTTTGCTAACGTATAGCGTCGCTGTGCCCAGCGTGCGCGCGCCTCAACGTTACGTTGGAGTATATCGGGACCTTTATGATGCACTCGCGGCCGTTTCGCTAGGTTCATATATACTAAATTTGGCATCACATGACGTGAATAGATGACGAAGGTAAACGGCACATCCAAACATGATAATCATGACAGGGAAGTCGTGTACGGCATAATTTCCCTCCACTTTGTACGTTGTGGTGTTTTTAAAGTTACATATGAACATTCTTCATTCGTGCGTCGCATATTATCGATTCCCACTGTACGTCAGATCTGCCATTTTTTAAATCTACTGATGGCAGCTTTCTTGTTTTTTGCTTTTTTTTGTCACACGAATCTATATGGCTGCGTACTGGCGCACGTCATAGGCCATGTTTTCATTGCAAAGGCCCCAATGACGTAAAGCAACCCTTTCTTCATAAGAACAAATAGAAATTTCTTGCTATTTAGTGGGCATATAAACTCTAGGACCCAGAACAGCAGCTTCACGCACTTTTCAATATATTGGATATAACAGCCCACATGTCGCAGTATCATCATATTTTTCTTGTATACATTCTCACAATATTAACCTTCCATCTCCACTGTAAAAGCAGCAACAACAAAAAAGAGATTGTAGGCACGTTTGACTGAAAATTTTGCTTCTGCAAAATGGTATATTAGGCCGTACCCTAACATTACCGTCAAGAAGTTTCACCCCTAAATATCAGCGACCATTCCAATGGGAAACACTTGCAAGCAAGGCTTGGTGGTATTTGAAGAAAAAAAGGCCACATAGTTTTTCACTTCCTGACGAATGTCGACAATGCTAAAAAAAAGATCACAGCATATCCACGGACTGAATGATGATGAGTGGAGCGAAGCGTCCATCAGCCTGTCCGTGCTTCCATCCGTCCATTCGTTTGTTCTTGCTGCCGTCCGTCCGCGCGACCATCTGTGCGTCCATTCGTTTGTCTGTCTGTCTGTCCATTTGTCCACCCGTGAGTTTGTCTATCCGTTCGTCCGTTCATGCATCCGCACCTCCTCACGTCCATCCATTCGTTCGTCCGTCTGCTAGTGTATCTGTCCGTCCGTGCGTTCATCTAGTGAACACTCCGAGTACCGCCATCTACCTTCTCGCATCCCCTGTGGGACATGCGCGCTCTAGAGCGGGTATGTGCCAACGGTGTCTACGTACTGCTACGTACATACGAAGGAGTGACAGACCCTCCCCCTCAGGAGCTTCCCCCTTAAAAAACGATAAAGGACGATAACAAAGAGCGACTTCATACGCTTGATCTGATTCCACGTGCTGCACGTATATATTCACAATTCTACAGCTAATCAGTTTCAAAATTTATTATTTTACAAAAATCACTCACACACGTGGGAAGTACACACACTCTAAATGCAGAAGAGAGAGAATAAGATAGAGATAAAAAAGAAGAAAAAACATGTCATTTGCTATCCTACACGAGTGATTGGAGAGAAGAGAAAGAATGAGAGATATGGAGCAGCTGAGCTGGAAAACAGAAAACAAAGAAATTAACTGAATGGGTAGGAGCGGAAAAAATATAGCTTGTAGAAAAAGCCTCTGCAACTCAGAACTTTTTATAAGGCTTTAGTAGAAGACAGATCAACGGGGCTGCAGGTGGCAGCATGTCAAGTGTTGGGCCGAAAACAGCGTGAAATAACGGGGTTCGTTGCTTTCGATCGCTGTATCAGTGGTGCGTTTTGATAAAAAATTATTGGAAATTTACAGCTCCATAAAGACTCGACTATGGGAGAGCAGTAAGCTATCCCCAAATACTGTGGTTCAAATTATAAAGCATCAAAGGAAAGTTTACTTAACCAGTAAACACAAACACTAGAAACTTTGAAATTGCGTTAGTATACCTTATACAACCACTGGACACAATTTTACACATACTTCAATAATGAACTGTGTGCTGCTAAGAATCTATAAAGTAAAAACATAATTCCTTTCGACGAATTTAGGAGAAATAGGGAGAGAGAGAAATGAAAGAGCAAATAGAGTGTGTGCAAGTGTCCTATAAATGCTGCCTAATGGGCGATGCAGTGCAGAAAACAGTGTATTCATGTTGATGTGAATAGCGTTAAGGGGCTAAACAATGGCCAAAGTGGGACATCGGAATTGGAATTTGTTTTTCTAGTTCTCGAAGCTTAATTGGGAGACGAACCTAACGTGCACTACAGGAGAAAACATGCATACAGGTTCAGCAAAAAAGCTTTAAGCAGGAGCCCGTTCTGTCTGCCTTTACAGAATGACAATTCCAGCCAACTTTTATTACCACAGCAAGTGTAGATAACCCCTCTTTCCCCGCAAATAGCTTCCGTGACATATGAGGGGCGCATTAGAGCAACGCGCAATGAACAACTCTACTAAATCTGTCTCGCACGACGAAGCTTGGGGTTCCAAATGAAAAAGAATGGCGTCCCCCGAAAACAGAGCCTAAAGCCATTTCCCTCACACTCCATTTTGTTTCACGCATGTCTCGTGTTCATGCCGGAAATCGCTTTAAAGCTCGGTTCAAACCGCGCCAGATCATCTTCATTAACGTTAAGTGTCCCCCTACACACCCTCACTTCGTTTGAATAATTCAATAATTACATTCTCCGGTTATTTACTATGAGCAGCACACCATCATGGTGTTCCTCGGCCTCTTTTTTTTTCTCTATGCCCCTCTCCTATCTTCCTGAAACCAATCTTGCAGTTCTAGCCGCCGCCGACTACGCTGTCATTCTTCGCTACTTGCTTTATTGAGCTCGCGTATAAATGCATCTATAAAGCAGGACTGGCCGGCAACACTGTTTGCTGGCCTAACTCTAAAATGACGTGCTTTCAGTTCTTCCACTGACGGAAGGTAAATAATTCTACGTTGTTATGGGGAGACCTTGTTTCCTCATTTCTTTGCTTGTGTCACTCTCCTCGCGATTCCCTAAACTCGGTGTGTTCTACGTTATTGAGCATATCTCTCTTACGATCTTCCTTACGACCTTCAATCTCTTTCCGCGGTATGCGTTCTGCATTTATGTAACATCTAACCGCGTTTTTTTTTCAGCCACCCTGTCTTGTTCTTTCTCATTTCAGTGGCTGGCATAGACTTTCTGTCGTGTCTTTGTGCTTTAAAATGCAAGGCCATTCTTTTACGTGCGCATGCTTGCTACATTGCGCATTTCGTTAGGGCATCTGTTTCGTTTTGCAAAAAAAAAAAAAAAAACGCAAGGAAAAGCTTCCGCTGCTTTTAGCTGCTGCGTTAATGGTCGTTGTCATTTTCGCTCGAGAACTACTCTCTCCCTCAGTACACCAGAGTTCACGTGCTATGTTACACCCCATCGGGGGATTTCACTCTTCCCCCGGTAAGTCATTAGGGTGGGGTGAAAAATACAATTTGTATCTCATTGAGGCCGCAGATTTTGCCCATGCGATCCGCCAAAAGCGACTGAATATAACGACTTCTTCGAAGCTGGCCATTGTACAAAGATTATCGTCATGAACAGGATTTTCTTCTATATCGATTGCATGGGCCATTAATATTGGTTTCTTTCCTGTTATGCTAAATTTGCCCAAGTTCTCTCTAGCGGATCACGCAACTTAAATTTCGTGGTAAACTTTGTGTAAAAATGAGCAGGAAACATGAACCCAATGGCAATTTTGTAAACGACAGGCTGAATTATATTAAGTGTCACTTGGGCACGCCAGGAGCACTTGAGAGTTGAGACATCTTGCTTAAAGCTATACATTCTTTGCGTAGACTTTATGAAAACTTCAATCTAAATCTATAGCATAGCCGAGTATGAAGGGAATTGATCATGTTAGGGCACTGCAAGCAATCAAGCGTGGCTCATAGAATGGTCTGGGACGATCATTTCTGAAAATAATTATGTCCTTTTTGGCTTGAGAGCGTCCAAAGTATAGAATATACAGAAAAGCGTACGCAACAGGCGCATGTTTACGTGATGAACACTCCTCGGAATGCCACTCACTACGGCCAGCGGTGTGGATTCTTCATCAAACTTCAGCCCGCAATGCATGCTCCGCGAACCAGCATGAAAAGAAGAGTGAAAAGAAAAGACAAAGGCAGGAAGTGTGGATCTTCACGTCATAAAGATGCACTACGAACTGGAGGGGAGAGTTCGTTTTATATACGTGGCACTTGCGGGGGCTTGCCAGGGCCACACGAGATAGACGCCACATGGACAAATTAACCCGTGAAATAGCTGAGACGTATTATATTAGAAAACATGGTGAGGGATGCATGAGCCATCCTTCGGTGGCCTTGCATAACCAAGAGTTCACGCTTTTAGATAAGGGTTAGCCCTTTTATCATTGTACCTTTTTTTTATCAGACTCTTCCCCAGAATATGTCACGTTGCTGACGTTTGCTGTTAAAAGGTGCCTGTTGTATATATTATCATGTGTGCTGCGAAAAATAAAATTCAGTTGGTAGTCAGCGCTCGTGTTGTCCTCTTTGCTTTCCTTGCCTCGCCTTTCGTTTCACGTTTCTTCTAGCACCTTCCTGCTCGCCCTGCAGCCCTTATTACCATGAATAGATACAGAAACGTTACAAATTCGGCACTGGTGCCGACAATTTAGAGACTCGAAGAGCCAAGCTCTCGTCTCTGACACATATATCTCCTGCTTGCGACGCGCCGCAGGGCTTTTTTATATGCACCGGGAGGACTCTTTGAGTAACCAAATGTCCAACCAGAAGTGCCGCTGGCCGTGAGGTCAGAATCCTCCAATGGTGTCGCCGCTGGGCCGCGTCATTATCATCGAATCCGGAGCCGCTGCGCGTGGTTGCAGCCAAGGACGAGTGACGCCGCCACGCATTACGAACGACTCGCCAGACAGGAAGGCGCCTATTGCTGCAACAGGCTCTCTGTGCGTGCGCGACAGAAAGGCACCGCCACGTGATGACGCCGTTGAGTTGTTCGCGTCAGGCGAGCTCGCGTGCTGGCCTTGACACAGATTGCCTTTTTCAGAAGCATGGACGTTCACTGTGGATTCGCAGACACAACAGCACCCCCGCCGCCAGACAATCCGCCGGAAAGACGAGCTGCTTCCACGTGGATCGGATGTCAGGCGCGCTCGTTCGCCAGGTCCCTCCAGGTTCGCCTCCAGGGCCATGGGCAGAATGCAGCTCCAGACTCTGTTCCGGGAACACATCCCATTCTTGAGGACGGATCCCAGCTCCACTGGCTTGTTGCCACAACTTGTCGGCCAGCTTCGCTCATCTCTTCTGACGATCTTTGGTCTCAGCACTTGTCGATGGTTCTGAAACTTGTCAAGAACGGTTCGACAACAGACAACAAACGACACAAGCAAGTGCCCTCGGTCACCCAACAGAACACCAGACAATGTATATTACAACATATAGCTAGCTACGTGTCTATCGGAATTTCGTTCCCTCTACATCAAGGGGCACATGTGGGACACAAGACTCTTAAAATGAGAACTCAAATTTTTACATGTACAAAAACGTAACGAAATAGAATAGAACATAAAGTTGGCTCCTCGAGTTCATTCTGGACGAGAGCGCTCAGCTAAGGCCGTGATAGGACAAAATTTTGCCCCGAATCACCAGCGAGAAACCGAAAGGCGGATAAGGTACTAACTAAATGCATGGCTCAATGCGTCTGCAGTAGCGTTTAGCTTTCCTTTTTTGTAGCGAACGTCAAAGTTGTGCTGTTGGAGTATCATGCTCCACCTCAGTGACGCGCCACTTTTAGACGACATGTTATTTAACCATCTTAGAGGACAGTGGTCCGTTTCGACCACAAACCTCGAACCGGAGACATAACAAGCTAGCTTTTGAACGGCCCAAACGAGGAAAGCGCATTCCTTTTCATAGGCACTGTATGCCTCTTCCCTGCCGCTGAGTTTTCGACTTAAATACAAAACTGGCCTTTCGTTACCAGCACTGTCTTCGTGGCACAATATAGTTCCCATGCCGCGATCACTCGCGTCGCATTTAATCACAAATCCCTTAGAGAAATCGGGTGCCATGAGAACGGGCTTTTCGCTTAGGGCATGTTTTAGTTGGCAAGACGCATTCTCTTTTTTTTGAGTCCCATACCACTTTAACCGGCTCGGATTTTCGAAGTGCGTCAGTTAGAGGGCTGGCAATACTAGAGTAGTTTTGCACGTAATGCTGATAGTATCCAGCCAGCCCCAAGAATGCCCTTATCTCAGATTTTGTGGTTGGTCGTGGATAATTCACGACGGCGGCTACCTTAATTTCTGAAGGTCTACGCCGGCCACACCCCACAACGTGTCCCAGGTAAGACACCTCACCGCACCCTAGGTGACATTTAGTAGGTTTCATGGTAAGGCCAGCCTCTTTCAACCTGTTCAGCACGACGCGTAAATGCTCGACATGTTCTTCCCAGTTGTTTGAGAAGATGGCGACATCGTCAAGATACGGCAGAGTGAACTCAGAGAGGCACTTCGACTTTGCTTGAAACGATCAAAGCTCACTCTAATGCTTCAGACAGCCCTTCTCTAAACTACTATAACTTGAGCTAGAGTAGTCTGGTGAACTGAGGGAAAACATCAGGCACTCACCGCATCGATGTCGCTGACGCCGGCCGATCCCGCAGCTGCTAACCACTGTTGCGAAGCGCGCCTCCGACGACGTTACGGAGGGCGCCACGAATCTCACCGCTGCAACCACTGTTTCGAAAGACGGCGACGCCAACACGGTCCCGAAGGCGCCACTGCTCCGATCTCCGCCGACACGGTCACCAGCCGTTTGGTAGCGTAGGTTTCTCAGCTCGCGACTGCTTCTGCGCAGAGCTGATAGACGAGCGGACGAGACGACGGTGAGTTAAACAAGGTTTATGTACAGCATATATACAGAGGCATTACAAATTCGGCCCTGGGGCCGACAGCTTAGAGACCCGAAGAGCCGAGCTCTCCTGTCTAACACATATGTCTGCTGCTAACACATAGCTCAACTCCTAACACATAGCTCAACTCTCTGACAAACATGTCTGCTGCTCGCGACGCGCCGCAGGGCTTCTTTTATATGCACCGGGTGGATTCATTGAGGAACCAAATGTCCAACCGGAAGCGCCGCTGGTCGTGAGGTCAGAATCCTCCAATGGGGTCGCCACTGGGCAGCGTCATTCTCATCGAATCTGGAGCCGCTGCACTGCACGTGGCTGCACCCAAGGACGAGTGACGTCGCCACGCATTGCGTCAGACTCGCCAGACAGGAAGGCGCCGATTGCTTGCTCGACAGGCTCGCTGGCTGAGGTGACTCATTGTGCGTGCGCGGCAGAGAGGCACCGCCGCGTGATGACGCCGTTGAGTTGTTCGCGTCAGGCGGGCTCGCGTGCTGGCCTTGACACAGATTGCCTTTTTCAGAGGCATGGACGTTCGCTGTGGACTCGCAGGCATAACAGTGCTCAGGCGTTTAGCAAGAGCCCCATATTGAGGATTAGGCATGATAAAGGCACCAATAAAACAAAAGCAGCCCAAAGCCTGTTATTTTCTGTAAAAAACACGCGCTCCACTACATTATTTACAAAATTTAATAAACTTTGCGTCCCAAATTTTTTTAGTTTTTCGTGGCACGGTAAATCACTCCGGGCGAATAAACTATATAGAAAACGAGCAGTAGGAGAACAGTTTTGCCAGTGCGGTATGGTATTGAGCAGCTAGAATAAAATTTTGGCTCGCCTGTGGACAACTTGATTACTGAAAGTTGGGCGCATCGATAGTGACTTTCGAAGTAATTACCATAAACTGTATAAAGAAGGTTACAAGGCGGAACAGATTCAGATCTACTCACGTGACAAAAGAGCGAAAAACGATCATCGATGAGGGAACACGTCTGCGCGAAGAAGAGCACGCTTATCTTCTAGAATCATGAATATTTTAGAGGCAAATAATGAAGAAAGAGAAACTGGCATGTATTTATTACGAACGCACTTTCTTTTTTTTTTGCATTTCCTACCCAAAGTGTAGCTACGAAAATTGTCTCACTGAAAAATAGTTCCGGTAAACATTGCTCAATCAAACAGGAAAGTTTATAAAACACGCTTCTCTCCGCTCAGGGAATGTGTCAGGAAATGCTGGCGTATTTACAGAGGCTGCAAAACAACAATTCGAAGCATAGAGAAATAAATAATTCACTTAAAAAATCAGAGCATCAAGGAAACGTCAGCGCACACGATATCTAGAACCATATTTTGTCTAGTTCCGGTGCGCAATATATAAACAACACTCTTGACAGCACTGCTTTAGGAAAGGTGGCATTGAGTAGCCGATTCAGGTCAGCGTTCCTGAGTAACTCGCAACGCAGTACGTATCCATCATTATTCACCCGCATATAATTCGTCGTCCGAAGATAACATGCCACCTTCCCTTTTCCTTTTTCTCATAATCAAGGAAACACTGTGCAGTGATGTCCGGGTGAATCGTGGTATGATCTACGGCGTAATGACGGCAGCTTACACTCCGAGACCCAAGATACACCAGCAGTGATGGCAAGTGACGTGCATATAATTCTAAATATTTATATTAGCAAAGGTATAGATGTGTCACATTTAAGTGCCACATAATTAGCGGCTCTTTTTGTTGTGTAAACTGTGTAGTTATTTATTTAGGTGCAGAAGATTGAATCAGGTGTCTTTCTTGTGTAAGCTATGTATAAACCACGTGTTCTGTTCTTCTTTCACGACATGATCTTTACGAAAAAGAATGTGACAGTTTTAGGGGGGAAAAGTATATCGTATTGTGATGCCCTGTACGAGCTATATGATACTATGACAATCGATTCGCTTCAGCTGCTGCCATTGTTCACGATGGGGGCGAAGGATGCCTCAAGACGTCACTACGGCCTTTCCCTTCATTTCCTGTTACACAGTACCGCGATGAATTAAATCAACCAATCAATCAGCCTATCAATCGATATAAGCCTAACGCGGCCACAATGTACTACGCAATCATCGCTACTTGCTTCCTTTCGTACGTGTGGTTTCGGAAGCCTCTCGCAAATATCGCGGTCATAGCGAACATCTAAAAATAAGCAAAATGAAAAAGAAGCGCACAATGGAGCAAAACGAAGAAAGTGCATAGAGGCGAGGCTTGCTATACACGCCCCCACTCTGAACACGCCACTCGAAACCACGGTCGCCACCCCAAGCAGCAAAAGGTTCGATGTGCCGCGCTCTTCCGGCCACACGCGACTCACATTCATCGATCATGACCTATAAATGACTTGAAAAACGCGTAGCCTCCACGCAGTGTTTCCAGCGGCTGTCCGTCATGGACGTCGAAGGTTAAGACGGGTCCCTTCGGTCCCCAAGGCACACCGGTCGGGCCATTGCTCGGGGAACGAAACGACGCTTCGCGTGAAGGATTAGAATATCTCGCCAAAACTGTGGTCTTACCACCGCTCGTTACGCTGTCTTTGTTATTTATATGTGGCTTTTTAGTTTCTTATCAAAGTGTGAAACGCGGGTGTTGTGCGCCCCGGCACGTATTCTACGCCTTGTTGCTCTTCGCTGTGTTCGGCCGAAGCGTAAATCACCTGACGTGGCTTACAAAACACGCGCATTAAAAAAAAAGGATGCTTCAGGCTCTTCTTTTCTGGCAGAAGAATACGGGAAAAGCCTACCTGAAAGTGGTAGAGAGCAGTCATTATGCACTAAATAACAGACGACGAGTAGACAGCGTTCTAAAACTTTTACTCCATTACGGTATGACATACTGCATGTACAATGTTTTCACTCTTTTCATAGACGTTGCATCAATCTATAGTGCGTGTTCGCAACGCCAACGCCCACCGTGACCATAACTACATATTATGAGAGTAGAATAAACATCTAACAATAGGTTAAGGATTATACCTAGTCTGAATATCAATAGATGTCACGCCTACTTAAAAAAATTGTGTGTTAAGATCATATGCTTTATTGTAAATGCGCTGGCTACTTCTTTACTTGCGCGTGCAATACAATCGTCTTCTGCGCGAAAAGAACAGTGGAAGGATCAAACCATTCTAGAAGTATTAAAATTGTGCTAAATTTCCTGCAGTACTTAATGGGTTTTGACACCAGCTATGAGAGTCCAATCGGAATTTCCGAGGTAGAATGCAGAAAGATGTGGCAGTCAAAGAAAATATGCACAATTTACAGGAAAACAGAAGCAATTCACTGAAATGAACAAACACATAATGGATGTACACAAGCCCAAGTTAAGTAGTTCACTTTTTGTTCCCTCAATATTATGGTACTACGTGCCCCTGCATTGACACCTGAGAGTGTTGGGCCAATCACATGCAGCGCTGTCAGTTCGGCTTTGATTTCAAACTAAGCCTAGTTGAGCTTACAGAATTTTTTTCTTAAATCTTCGAAGGTGCAGTCAGTGAACCTTTGGTACCTGCATATCTCCCCTAGGAGCCTGCACTAAATCTACAGGCATTTCTCTGCACTAGTTGCACCCTCACAATTTTCTCGTATTTTCTCATTTCCTATTTTCCGAATGTCAGGTAGACGACCGCACACCATTCTGATTAGTCTACCTGTCTTCTCTTTTTACCGTTTTTCTTTATTCTGATGACTTACCAATGAAAGATGAGTCCACTTTCAGCAAATTTTGGTGCTTTACAACCACCTCCTGCATAAGATGAGAGCACGTTGTGCCACAAAATTATGTTTACTTTGAAGTTGACAATGCTTTGAGTACTATATAATGTGATTGATTGATTGATATGTGGGGTTTAACGTCTCAAAACCACCATATGATTATGAGAAACGCCGTAGTGGAGGGCTCCGGAAATTTTGACCAGCTGGGGTTCTCTAACGTGCACCCAAATCTGAGCACATGGGCCTACAACATTTTCGCATCCATCGGAAACGCAGCCGCCGTAGCCGGGATTCGATCCCGCGACCTGCGTACTGTATATGGTTTTCTAAATAAACAATCAGGGCGAAAGTTTGGGTGCGCATGCCAATTCCAAAGCGACCATTTAGCACAAAGGTGTGTTTTTGTGGAGACCACCAAGAAATGACTCGTGCCATTTCCGTCCTGGAGCTGACGTCAATAAAGCAGTGCTTAAGTAGTATCAAAAATTTAAGAAAGCGACATCTGAAATCTTCTTCGCGACTCGACTGCCATTTTTTTGTCCATAAACCTCTTCCTAAGTTTGACATTGGGTCATCTACCTAGTCATCTTTTTTTTTTCATTTCTCTCCGGCATTTAAAACTTTGCTCTAGTTTATTTTTGCTATTGAGGGCAGGTTAGCCTATAGATATGTGGAATGAAGAATCAGAAAACGAATATTAAATTTCTTCAGTTCTATTCCATTCTATTCAATTTCTTCGGTTCTAGCACATAAGCGCATGTGATATGCTTGTGTTTCGTGCATATGATGTCATATCTGAAAACCTATGGGGAATTCGTCTCAATAGTATTCTTAGAAATAATCAATCTCAGAAATAAGCTCTTTAATGTTAGCTATATCTTTTTCACGTGAAATGTATGTGTAGAACGTTCGTGTTGGCTACATGATCGAAGCCAAGATGCAAGTCTTTTCGGATGATTGCTAGGTCATTTCAGTTAACCAGAAAGTTGCCATGTTAACAATGCAACTTCAAATACATGTGGGACAAGCCATCTTCACCGAACGTATTTATTTTTATAACTGCAGTCACGTGTAATACGACTCGCTTAGTTGGTGCTCTTAGGCATGGTGCCAAAAAAATGAGGTTCTCGGTCAATGTTTTTAATGCACTGTATGTAGCAACTAAATATACTTTTTCTCTTGCTGTTTCAGTCAGTCGTATGCCATGGAATTGCTTTAATATGACCCGCATTGCTAGGTACTCTCAATTGAACGCCTTACTGAGAGTCATCAGCAGAAAGTCACATTATCGCGATTTCTTCGTTTCACTTCATTTGTGCTATTTCGTTTCAACCCGAGGAATTACATCTATTGCAGCCTATACGACTCTCAGTTGCAACTCCAGTTTATATTTTGAGTTTCTTCGACATAGCGTTTCTTTTCAGCGCTTTTTGTAGACAACATTGGAACGTGGAAAGAATGGGGCTTTTCTTCTCAAGTATATTCTCAAGTGCCCTACAACTTTTATTTTTTATTTTTTTGCTTAGACTTGTCTCTTCTGGGGCACGGCAATCGCTGTACCTAATACAAGTCTTGGGAGGCAAGCGAAGCATAAAACGTTCTGGTAACAGACTTCAGAAAACGTTTCTTTGCCTAACGCGTCGCACTCCATATCCTCAGTCGCTCCTTTTGCTTTTCACCAACGCAGACCCTACACTTTTTTTCTGAAAAAATAAATTGTTGCAACGACCACGTGCTCTTCTTGTACAAGCGTCTTCCTTGTAGCGCTGTTTGATTTCTTTCTTTTTACTAAACCTAGTCGGTTGGCTGAGTTAAGGGTGACGCTGCAAGAGGTTACCCGCCTTGGCCCCATGCTACGACACTGGAGTAAAGAGAAGGGGTAGGGGTGAGCTGTTGTTTATCTTTGCTTCCTTTAAAGGATGGGGTGACTTTTCTTCCGTTGCCCCCACCCACCATAGAGCGGAAAATGATGAGAAAAAAAGTCACCCCTGCTGCTGCATTTTAGGAGAAGTGCACCGATAGTGTAGACGTTCTCAAAGAAAGGGTCTACAACTCCTTTCCTTGTAGTCAGCGCCAGTTTGTTGGATTGAAGACTCGCAGAAGACGAGGGCCTCCAGGAAAATCGATCAGATTTCACGCTGATGCCTTATAAAAACATTTTATTTTCTTATCGTTTTTCGTCTCGGCTACTATTCCTGCTTCGAGCGCCGGGCTTTCCTTACCCGTGCAAGTTCCGTGAGTCATCACCTCACACTCTCCAAGTCAGCTGTCGCTTTGAGGCAAAAAAGGGGAGAGATACCAGTTTTCGTTGTGAGGAAGCTGCCATAGATAAATAATTATTTTGGCACGCACACTAATTGGTCGATGGCACCATTTATTTTGCTCAGTATGAACTAGAATGCTAAGAAATAGGAGAGGGGGGGGAGGTGGCACCAAAGAGACTCCAGCTCAAAACAAAAGACGGCATACGTCCGTCCACGTGCAGTATCCTAACAATTTCGCTTGGCGGAATGCCCAATTCATTATGCATTAGTCAAAACATGTTTTACCATTAGAGATCATCGTTTACTTTCCCTTAATGACAGACCACCTGCATCAGCTTCAGCTGAAAGGCGACAGCACGGTGCATCTATCGTCGGCATGCTCTTCTGAATGTCTAAGTGCTGCATGGTGCATTTACCACTACATATATCTTTTTCAGTTGGGTACCAAAATGATTCCATCACATGCAACTTTAGAAATGAAGCAGACATAAAAGAAGCAAGGAGGCAATAATCGAATACCGTCACGAAATGTCGATGCTCTGCTTTTCTATTCTGAAGCAATCTCGTGGACGAATGTTGAGTTGTTTAGGTCGAAAAAAGGGAGGCTGGCCTCATGCTCGTGGAGATCACTTTCGTTTGATGGAGTCGTGTATGGTGCATTTACTGGCTTTCAGCCAAGCGTTAGGGAGTGGATTGACATGCTCTTTTTTTGTTTGTTCTATAAATAGCTGCGCTTGTCTGCCCATTATCGAATTACCATGAACGCCAACTACACTGGCAACAAATAGACTTTTTGCCTGACGCTGAGTTCACACTTTCCTTAGGACGTAGGTGTTCTTATCGTAGAAAATAAGTGCATATTGATGTACGATAATTTTAATATCACATGCAACTGTCATTAGCGTATTCCTCCGGGACCAGGTGATGCTTGGCTATATGTTGCAGAACCCTAGGATTACAAATGTAACATTTACTACTAGACAGCAATAAAAAGGGAGTGAACGATGGACCCAAAACTTAGGTTAACCCTCCATAACGTCTGTATTATAGAAGTATAACAGCAGTCAAACGTTCAAGCAGCATAAGCTTCACTGTAAATGCAAATTTCGGATCTGTTAGTTCGCGTCCTTCTAACCTAATAGGTAGCTGTGTAGGATGCCTGAACTACTAGAGGAGGGAACATGTATTTGTAGGCTAGGTTCTCAGGCAATACGGGAGTAAAGCTTTCTCAGAAATATCATGCTGCACAAAATTATTGGGGCGTGGTGAAAATTTAATGCTTATTGCTTTGTTATGGAATCACATGCCTGCACTTCAACCACAGTTGACATCACGCAGACATCAAGTATGCACAGGGTCTTTTTACAAAGGAGTTTCACAAAGGAGACCTGACTTGGCATTGTGTTAGAATAACTGAATGCCACGCAGAACGTTTGAGTTGCGTTATTGCTTGAATTGATTTTGTTATTAGATGCAAAGTAGTCTAGAGCGGGGGTGAAAGCTGGTGTGCGTCGTAACCGCCCTTAGTGTGCATGCGCTACAGCTGGCCCAACTCTGCCAGAACGCGCCCAAGAGCGCGTTGCGCACAATGTAAGGTTCTGGGTAAGATGCTGTAGCCTTTCCCCCATACACTCTCACAGCAAGTATGTCATGGCGTCGGGCATAGAGTTTCATATATTAATATCTAGAGAGGATTCTGGCACTGCGAGTTTAAACGAGGCGTTATCCACTCACCGTTGCACATAGATGTAACGTCTCATTCCAATGCAGATTATTCTATCGAGTTCATGTTTTTTTTTCACGAGCGCGTCTTGCCTAAACTCACTTATGTCGACTGAAAAACGGTGGCGAAGCTAAGTAGACGCACTGTCAGGCTGCGCTGACTCGGCTTCATAACTTAACCAGAGGTGCGTTGGGGGTAGACAACTTGGACAGACGCATCTAGCGTCACAGAAGATGAAACGTTTAGTGTTACTCACTTAATATTGTACTGTTATTTCCATAAATAGATAATGCGTACTTTCGAGAGAAAAACAAGCATGGTTATTCTAAGGTGTTGTGAAGAATATTTCATTAAACTTTGATGCCAAATCTAGAACGCAATGGCAGAGCGATGCATACCTTGGTGGTTAAGTTTGCCTAGGTTTCCCTTTTGTCGCCTCGTAGCGAAAACCTATTGCAATAAAGTTTGCGTACAAATATATGAAGTAATTTTCAATGAAATATAAGTGCATATCACTTTGTTTCACACTCAGAAAAGAAGCGTCGCGAACCTCAAGAATGTAATTTATTCGAAGCAGAGGGGGGGGGGTGTTTATGTTTATAAGAAGGAAAAGAAGAGAAAAGTGAGCCCCGCAACTGTCTGCATCAGAGTGTGACATCTCAGCAGTAGCTAACAAGGGATGGGGGTGAGGATGGATTAGGAGGATAGGAATAAAGGTGTAGAGAAAGAGAGAGAGAAAGAGAGATGCGCTAAGCCAGCGATCGAGGACATATCGAGGGGATAGGAGAGATTGGAAAGATGGAAACACGGTCACATGAGTCAGAGGACGAGGTACCACTTGCGGGAGCTCTTGTCGGTGCCAGGAGATGGGGTAGAGCAAGTCAAGTAGGTAAGAGCTGCGCTGTCGTCGGAGATAGGCGTCAGGAGATGACTTAGAGCGAGCTCAGTCGGCCCGAGCTACGCTGACGTCGGAGATCGCGAGGGTACAACCGGTCGGCACGGAATCCAGCGAGCGAGTCCCCGAAGCAGGTCCAAAGCTTGTACTTCCCATAGTTCCCATAGACGTGCAAGCGCCGCTGAAGGAGCCCTAGTAGACAGTAGCGCCAGATTCCCCTCTAGGCATTATTGTATGAAACTCTATGGCGTCGGGAAAAGATATTCTGCAGACGCATGATAAACCAACGCATTGCATCCTAGTCAGAACCCGGTGAAAAGCATCATCTCGTTCGGGCCTGCGTAAGTGGCTGTGGTATCTTCCCCTTACACTCTCTCAGCTTCAGATGTCTGTCGAGATCACACAGCGGCGCGTGGAGCAGCGGAAGGCTCAAGGCGTCGAAGCACAACGTAAACGTCGGCAAGCTAACCACGAGCTCCTGTCTAGGGAAGCCCGGCGCAAACGGCAATGTCGGCCGTAAACTGCTACGAATGAAACGCTGGCTCGACATGCCGAAACGCAACGACTGCATCGGCAAGCAAAACCACGCCGTACGGAACACCGACATCGAAGCCAAGCATGAGCGTCGAGCAAACGGCTGCGTCAGGACCTGCAACGGCTGAAACGTAGAGTAAAAAAAATATCCAATTTACGTGTGCTCCTTTATTTCATGATTATATATATATATATATATATATATATATGAGTTTAGCTTGCTTCTTTCGTTGATATACATACAGCCACATCGGCTTGGGCCTGAATAGGGCCTTCAGTATTCGTAAGTTAAAGAATGAATAGAAATGAGAGCTAACCTCAAATTTTAACATCATGGTCATGAAAAGCTTGTTCCTTAACAATAAAGCATCGGCACTGGCTTCGTTAGTTGTGAGAAAAAAAAAACTATCTTCTTCGAGACCGCGAAATCCAGCAAGATTTAAAAAAATAAAAAATCACACCATTTTCCACTAAAGAGAACCATGTGGGGATGCCAGCCGCTCTGGTGTTCTAGAGTTTCTATTTGTTGTTTCCACTGGTATATTTCTGTGTAGGTTTCAATTGTCTGTGGAGTTGAGTACATGTTGTCTACCACTTATGTTACCACCCTCCTATTGGTACGTATTACTGTGTGTGTACCGCGTATGTTACTCCCCTACTATTTGCGTGTATTACCGTGTGGGTGCCGCAATGGGAACACCCAGCGCTGCTAGAAAAATATTCCGGAGTGAGCGGGCGCAGCATAATATACGAGCGCAGAGCTGTGGTGGAGAGATATTCGGCAGAGGTGAAACGAAGTCGAGGTAGCGCTCTGGCTTCTTCTCCAACCCACCAGGCACTGCACCGTGCTCCCAACCGGGCTGCAGAAATTAGGTGCCTTCCCCTTCTAACCAGTACCACCACCACTCCACCTTCTTGCGCTCTCGGGAGGGGAGGTCTAGAGTTGGCGCACGCCCTGTGGTGTAGCGGACGGTCGCCGAGGGATGGAAACAGCCCCGCGAAGAAGCTGCTTCACATCTAAAATTGTCGAGTATTAGTGAGAATTGAACCCGGGCCGTTCTGTTGGCATGGAGGTCTTCTACCACACAGCTGCACCCCTGCTTGGACATACAGTGAAACTAACTTGCTCCGTTTGCAAATGCAGTGAAAATAACTTTCATGTTTTACAAACACACGCGTCCTCTTCATGGGCTTTACAACTCATATAATAGAGCAGTAATATATGTGGTACAAGCGCACATTACCATCGGCCGTCAGAACAAGCGATTGTTATTGACTTTGTGGTTTAAATTTATCCACTCATATAAAAAAAAAACACATGTTATTGTGTGTATTCCCTTAAGACCACGTAGTGGCTAAATAGCGAGTTCGAAAACATTTCATGTGAAGAATTGCGCATGAATTAAAACCTGCTGCTCAATACATGGAATAAAGTCATTTGCAAATGCGTCATTGACACAAGCCTTTATATAATTCATTCATTACATTAGAGGAATCCGGAATTGAAACCTATAGAGTAAGATCGTACAATAAAAAGTGTACTCTAAGTGGGTGAAGTATGAACTAGGGACAAGATATTGCTACAGTGTTCAACTCTTAAAGGCGAAGCTTAAGGATCCTTCACCCGCCTCCCCAATTTTTTCTCTTAATAGCGATGCTAGTGGGCTATATAGATTATAGAAGCGACATTATTTGAGGTATTTTAGTGGCATTAGGACACCAGAAATAATAATATTGGGGCAAACCCGATGATAATGTCATTGAAAAAATTTTCGCTGTTCAGTTTGAAGTACATTTGACTGTTTTGGACGAAAAAATACAAAAAAAACACCACAAGTATTTTCCTATAAAATATTTGTTCGGGAGATGATAGCACTTGTAGCGTAGAAAAGATGCAGCCGTTCTTCTTCGGACTCTGTAAGTTTATTGGCTTTATTGTTATGGGCACTTCAGAGAAGACATTTTCCTACGTAGGCAAAGAAAAAAACATCATTCTATACGAAAATCAAGGTATCTTAGAGGAATGAATCAAGGAGCAAAGCCACATGCAAATTTGTTTACCCATAGCACCTACTTCTCTATGTAATATTCGTTCTTATATTTGGCTTATTTGTGCCAAAATTGGTCTCTAATCTAAAACATCTCATGTTTTCACACATATTGCTAAAACGACACAGGAAATAAATAGCATCGGTGGCTCTACGTGAAAACAACGCCAAGGTGAATACAACACCAAATTTTGTTTTATTTCACACGGAGACTGAACGTAATTTCAGGAAAGCACGGATCTACGTGACATTCTTAAGGAATCTCGCCCCGAGAGGGCTCGCCGCCACAAGCTATGAAAAGGGTGTTACACCGCGAATGCGTTGACGGGAAAAAGAGAGGCAAGAGAGAAAGTTTCATACCTTCTGGAAAACTACATCCACGCGAATGACTTTGAAAAAGCAAGTCAACGCTACCCTCAAGTAAGCAACAAAAAGGAAACATGAAGCTTAGCTGAAGCGTGACTCTTCATACACCAATTCCATTCGGTGAACAAAATAGCTAAAGAACAGAGAATCTTCAAATTCACTCTCAGCTATTTTGTGGCTCAGAGAACCCAAATAAAAAGAGGAAAGTCAGGTAGAACTGGCGTATGCTTCTATTGTTGAAACAGTAAAGTTTCGAAGACAAAAGCTAGTGAGTACGACACATTCAGGGTCCGAAAAACGGTGCACTGTTTTAATTTTTACCGGTGGGTAGCATTCTGTCGTCGTCCGTCGTCTTCTATTGCGATGCGTGGTTTCCGCTTGACTCGATTACAGAAGCAGCGGAACTGCCACCTGCCCGCCGCGTGATGTGCCGCGTTCGAATATTGATGAGTCCTCCCCGATCTCGTACGCTGGAAAACCGGCACTTCCTCTGCGCGGCGCTTGCTTCCCGAACCGTGCCTCGAGGGCTTCCATGGCCGAATGAAGCATTTATGCCGCGCAAGAACAATTCCTCGAAAAGGCCCTACCGCTAGTTTCCATGGTGAACTATCTTTATACTTCCCTCACTCGTAATACTAAACGGCCCACGCTTTCCATCACAGGTATCGTTTTTGCTTTTTAGGCTATTTTTTCATCACTCAACTTAAACTTTTTTTCTGACATGAAATTACGCTTGACAGCAAAGGTATCTTCTCAGTTTATGCGCTTTATTTTATGAGTGTGAAGAGTTGGGTTGTGGAAAGAAGATTAGTGTGAAACGACTATCAGCATTCTGTCGCGTCTGTCAACAAACTAGAAGAGTGATGTGACATTAATTTTCGATTATAGCCACTTTCACTTACGTCCGCTAAATTTATGTAATGTAAGACTATTTTTGGGCTAAGCTTTAATATTGTCTCCATCCATGTATAAAATATCACGATCGTATTTCGACTTCATGTCAGGCGAGACCCTTCACTTCGTGATCAGTTTGGTAGAATGGCTGTAATATATGCGTACTTACATCAACGTTCATAGATTCTGATTTCGGGTACGCTAGTTGTGTAAAACAACGTACGTATGTTTATTTTCACTAGAAAGAATATTACACAAAATATTTATCTTCTTCTACGCGAGCTAGATTTGCGTAAAGTATGATATAAGCCAGATTTGCGTCAGTATAATAGTGGTTAAGGGCACCGGTGGCGGTGGCAGACAGCTACGATGCACGCCACACTTGTTGTGACCTCATTACAGCTATCGTTGTAAAGAAAAAAAACAGCCATTGAAAGACACCGCATCATGGTAGGAAATACTCAGCAACACTGCACTTCTTACCCTCCACCAATGGCCTGTGTATGTGCTCAGATACAGCGGCAGCACATGACAACTGCGAGTGGCCAAACGTACACCAAGCGTATGTGCTACTTACATGGAAAAAAGAGGTGAAAGCTAGAAATCGGAGAGACAGTCGAGCAGGAGTTCGCAAATTACCCGAGCTGTAAGTTGTGGTAGAGGAAGAAAGAAAATCACTTCCGAGAGCAGGAACTTTCTTTTTTTTTCATTTCCGTCAGCTAGTGTCTATTTCAGGCTTGGTGTCAAGGTACGACCAACTGTCACTCATAAAGAAAAAAATTACATTTCTTTTACCAGTCCCTGCTTTCACTAGTATTGTGGATTGTACGTTAATGAGCTGCTTTGTCAGAGTTAATATTCATTCATTGCCACTTGAAGACGGCCACAGTTCACGAGCTTGTGTGAACCACCAGTACGAGCTCCTGCTTCCTTTGTTCCCGCTTACTGTTCTTTTTTGTTTTTTTTGTTTTGCTCCTGATGTTTGTTTTTCATCTTTGGAATATGACCATTACTCAGCCCCTTATCTTTAAATACATATAAGTTAACCTAAAAATATAAACCGTATTCGCAATCTCTATTAAGTGCACGAAGTAACCCAAGCAAACAATTGACTCCGCCTCCATTAGGCATCGCCAGCGCTGTCTAGCGAGTGGAAAAAAAGTTTATGTACAATTGCTCTTTTGCCCAATGTCTTTCTTTCCTGGCTAGCGCTCATGGAGTCAACTGATTGAGTTACCAATAACACACTTCCTTTCACTTTCCTCGCACTTTAGTTAAGTGCTCTCCTTTACAACGAGTGGTTCAATATAAATGCCGAGAAATAAAAACTAGGGACGACACAGAGTGATGTGCAAAATAACAATTGCTTTATTTTAATGGTGGGCAGCCTTAATAAGTACGAGAAAAATCACAGCATATACATAAATTTAATGATCACGAGTGGGCGAAGTTCCGGGGGATCATGAACCCACGTACATTGTCCCCTAGATAATAAAAAGACGTGAAAACACGTGTGTACAGCATATTTCAAGTTGTTCATTAATCACAATGCGCATATGGTGTTCGGATGTCTATATGAATAGTCGTATGAATATATACATGAATATTGATGTCCTTATAGTAAGTGATATTTATATGCATATTCATAGGAATATCCATATAGATACTAATATCTATATGGGTCATATGAGTATTTATTTAAATATTAATATGGACATGGATACCGATAGCGTGTCGCGCGGATGGGGTACAAGAGACAGTGGTCATGGCTCGGCCCTAAAGAGTTTCGCCCCTAAAAGTTGTTTGCGGCCTTTATATTTTACCGCTTGTTATGAACGTTGCCTTGGCTCTTCGTCTCAAGGCTTCAGTGTCAGTCAGCTTGTCTGCCTCTGGTCTTTAGACAATGCCATCAGGTCTATCACTGTAACAATAATCTTCAATCTCGCCTCCACGGCACTTCGCTTCTAGGTGCACCAATTTCACTAAAATGCTTGTTTCTCTTTCCGGCCGGGTAGGCGATACGCCCCGCCGCCACCATGTTATACTCTCCTCTGCATCCCTCAGTCACAGAGCACCCGTGGCGGTAAGCTGAGCGCTAGACGCGGCCAGAAAGTGAGAGCACTGGAAATGGCAAGCGAGGGAGCACGGTAGAGAGCAAGGCGTGGTTCTTATTAATAATTCCGTGGACATAGCGTCCTCCCCTAATTACTCAGCGCAACGTGATGTGAATGAGCGCGCATCCTCGGGTCGCATCTTCGGCCAAGCCTGTAAAAAAGAATGGCTTCGTAGCGTTAGTGTCCTTTCTGCCCTCTGCTGCCTTCGTTCTTTGACGCAGTCTGAAGCCTTTTTGCTTCATGGAGCGCTACCTCCCCTACTTATCCGCGCCCCACCCTTTCCACACAACGTCTTTTGTGCTGGGTCGCCCCTTTATGGTTGTTATGAGAGGGCCACGGGAAAGCAGCCGATTTGCGGCTTTTTCTACAACCTCTAGCGCTCTCTTCTGCCGTGAGCGGAAAACATTTTGTCCTGTACAGAGTGGTACTAGCTGACAACGTTAGTATAAATTTCACCGTGATCGGCCGCTTTTAACGCAAGAACAGTAGACCGTGCCCGTCGCGTAGTGAGATGCTTCGACAGGCACACGCCCCACTCCCCCCTTCGTATTCACCAGAAGCACAGTTCTCCAGCTCAAGCGCATTCACCGCACCCCTCTCCTCACTGTTGATTTTCTCTCCGTGTGGCGTCTATACTACACACACGGCTCCTTGAAGCCTCGAGAGCTATTTTTGCACAACTTCTTGTCTTTCCTGCTCACTTTCTTTCTCTCTGTTTAGCTAAACAATTTTTTTCTCTGTTTAGCAATACTATTTATACTAGAGAGCAGCTATTTTGCTGCTGCCTAGTATAAGCTGCTTTCCTCAAAAACCAGGGTGTCGAGTAGGAGTGCCTTGCCTATGACGGTCATAAGGGAGGGCTGTTCTCCCGATTCACTGACCAAGTACGGTAGTCGACGGGTGATGCCCCGGTATGTCAGCGTGGTTAGGTGCTTAGAAGAGGAAGTCGCGTGGAATATCGAGCTGCATGGAGGCAACTAGGATGCGAAGCTTTCGCTGAAGAAACAAGATGGGCCCAATGCCCATGTTGTTTAAAAAAAATCGTTTTAAAATGTGCGCGAAGGCTATTCGAGGTTCATTTCTCAGGCAACTTCAATGAGGCGAAGAAAGTCTGAACGAAAAGATAATAATAAATTTGTTTTAATGAAATTTCCTTAATATGCTAAAACAGAAGGAAGAACAAAAAACCGAATAAACAAACCACTTACCTCTGAAAAAAAAAAACACTCTTGTTGAGAAGAGCCCAATATAAAGAAGAACGAGCAAACGTACGTCGCTGCCGTAACTCATTCGTGAGCGCAATTACCGGGAGCTGAGAGTGGGCCAAATACAATTACATGCTTTGCCTTTGTTTTTGTGTTTCCATGGGGCCGTCGTTTCACTCTATACCGCAATGAAATATACACCTGGCTAACAGAGTTCGGATTTTTAGTTTTCTAGCTTTAGGCTTTATGTTGAAGCGCGTGCGGATGTTAATAAAAGCACGACGTTCGGGATTTATTTTACTTGCAGGGTTCGTGAAAGTATGAAGCTTATAGTTCTTTTTTTCCCCAAACGTTCGTTCAGATTAGTGTACAATGGTCAACTACACATAGAGATTAAGCGTGAATCCCTTTACAGAGATTATGTGCTGTCCATGTTCCTTTATGAACAATATGTGAAAGAACACTGTACTTGCCTTTTCAAGGTCATATATGCTATGCGAAATTGCCACGTGCAATTGTGCTGATAACACTAACTGCTCAAGCTTACTGGTAACTCTTGCAATTCTGTAAGTCACAATAGTTTTGGTATGTTACATGCGATCCTTATATAAGCATAAATTTGGTGTTGCTGAATATATTGCTCCCGACTGTGCTAGAACGCTCGAATTGGTACGATGCTATGAACCCGCTATCCTCTAGCAGCTATTTGCACTACTGTTAGTTACATTTCAAGTTCACGATGTATAACTCTCTGTAAATGGCGTCATATTAAAAAAAAAGATTGCCAGTTTTCATTGTGTTATTCTATACTTACGCGTCCCTTTCGTAAGTGAAATGGCAGTGCAGTATCGTGACAAACAATTCTGATGCGGGGAAACACCAAAACGCTATAATGAATATCTTTGCGAAAGCAAACGTTGGAGTCTTCTACCAGATAATTACGAAATCTTGTACCCCAGCCGAACATTTCGAAGCAGAATAAACAATTATCAATTATTATCTGCTATGAACGGTTCCACTACTTTATAACGACAATTTTCGCTGTTCTAACGATGTTTTCTTTTTTCAGTGCTGCTTTTTGCTTTCGTAATATAGCGTATATAGCCATGTTGAGTTTTCTCTACATTTTCGTATCAATTTCGCAAGTTCGTGGCAAAAATATTAGTGGCACGCAGTGAATAATGTACATAAAATGTAACGGTAACGTTCTAGATCTTGGTGATACAAAACAGAAAAAGGGAGGAGTGTTTGTAAAAAACTTAAACCTACTTGTATGAGTGTGAGCAGCATTGCGTCACGCGGAAAACGGTACGCTTACCTTTTGCGCTCCTTACGCACCGAATGACGTAAAGCTGAAGCCCACCGCATTAATTTTACTGTATCTCATTCGTTACTCTTCTAACACTTTTCTTCAGTCTCTCTGCATCCCACGAGTATTGTTGCAGTGCCTCTCACACAAACAGGTGTTAAGCTAGCCGACAACACTCCCCTTATTTCATACGGCTGGAGGCTGGATCTTTTCAGGATAGGCCAGTAGCGTGGCAGGGTAGAAGTAAGCTAGCGGCGAAAAGCAGCAAATGTAAATAAGGAGAGTCTAAAACTGAATTGGTTTTGAACTGCAGTTCTGGCGTGGCTTCGCATGCTGCCTTTACCATTTCTCTTCCTACTGTGGCTTGCCTACCATTGCCCGAACAAGTCAACAGAGGAATTTAGGTGGATCCTTGCCCTTGGGGTTTCATTTGTGGCTGCTTGTCCGTACATATGCATAACCCTGACACAATCTTTTTCGCCATAGATAGCTGAGTGCTTTTTTAAAGCTTATTTATTGCTGCGTTTTCGTTTCGACCAGTGCTATCTCACGGGAATCGTGCGTCTTTCTCCCAAGAAAGGTTTCGCCATACGTTCTTGTGTGAACATACTTGATTGGCCCACGCGACCTATTCAACCCCAATTTTTCGCGCTGTTATTTCATGCGTGGTTGCAAAACAAAAAAAAAATTGCAGAGTGAGGTGGAAACGTTTGTTCAGGTTGACACAGCAGGGATTTAGCAAAACAATATTCAATCCCGGGTCACAAATCCCTGAAGCATGTTTTTTTTTCTTTTGCACTTTTTTGCTTCCTTACAAGGGCACTGGTCTCCTTTGTGTTCGGCCATAATTCGTTGCTTATTCTGTTTTTATTTTGCGGAGAGCCTTTTACATGTTCTTTTTCATCGTCTCGCCTGCCTCCTAGACTCTAGTGGTGGACGCGGCGTCACGTCTCCTGCAGCCACCTTGTTACCTTGTACCATCGCAAGTAAAAGATAAGTACATAAAACAAAAAAGAGTAAAAGTGGGGGAAGGTTTCACAGGTTTCAGTAGTTGCTTGTTTTGCATTTTCGCTATTTCTGTTTCACAGTGGTAAGCGACTCAATTAATTTCAACGGCAGTTATCTGCGTTTCTAAGAAAAGGGAAGTAGTCATGGTTCTTATTGGTTCAACCAAAATTTCTTAAACCCCTCTTTCTTTCCCCTACTTCCCGCCTCCAGCGCTGGGTAGCAAACCAGATACCAATATCTGGTTAACCTCCCGGCCTTTCTTTTCGCACTCTCTCTCTCTTTATCTCTCGTTTTTCCTTCGTGTTTGCGTATCACAAAAGATATGCAAACTCAACAAGAAAACTTGCTTTTTGCAACGATATTTGGGGTTTCAGCAAGTGAACAAGACATATGGCGCGTTCTATATACGTACGTATTTTTCATCACTTATTATCACGACTAGAGAAAGAGAGAGAGAGAGAGAGAGACTGAGAGAGAAATGAGGGAAAGGCAGGGAGGTTAACCAGAAAATGGAGCATTCGGTTTGTTATCACGACTAAATGTCGAATTTGCAAATATGCGTGATCCTCAAAGTTCATCTAACGTGTTTATTTGCATAACTATATTGAATAAACCTAAATTTCCGGCGTGCTAAAACACGCACGTTAGTGCTAATTTGATTTAGTAAAGAATTGCCTTTGCTTTTGTACTCATTTTTTTCATGGATACCCACGCTTTGCATGCTTACAATTAAGACAGATCAGGCGAACATCCCCAAAGGCATCCTAACGTATGACCGCAAACTGACGCTTAGTCGCTATTGAAATGTCGCATTGCGCGTGTGCACTGCTAAGGTAAAATGAGTGAAAAGCAAATGAAACATTTTAGTAACAATTCCTTACAAGTAAAAATATTCCTCCACCCACTTGTGGCACAATGCTATACTTAAAAAGACAAAAAAAACACCGTTTTAAAGGAAAAGTAAAAACTAAGTTAACGTCACGTAAGACTTATGTAAAATTGTTTGAACATTGTATTGGCGTTCACTTTGTCATCGCAGATTTGTTTTTCTAATTGAAAAGCAACTGTGTATATATTTTTTAAATGTTGCATGGTTCGCTGTAGTGTCCTGATGCTTTTAAAATTAATATCAAACGATGCTGCGGTAGCATACTTTGATGCTTACTTTTACCTTCAATGTCTGAACTGTCTTTGCCTTTTGACAGGGCTGTATAACAAAAATGCCCGCTTTAAAAACGAACAATCAAAGCTGTATCAGATACACTACTATGAACAAATTTTATGATGGTGTTACCAATGGTAACAGACAGCGTATAATTAATAACTGCATAAATTAACATCATTCGTGTCTAAGGATGATGCAGCAATGAGATAAAAAATTGAAACATATATTAAAAACATAAGTTGAGCCTTTTTTGATGGCTTTGCTTTTATACTGAGCAAATTTACGATGAAGCATGCTCTACAGGCAAACATAATAGAAATAGTGGTTCAAGTTTCCAATGTTGAGTGGAATACATTCGAATAGCCGAGCTTTATTTAAAGGTGGTTTGACGGCAGTAACATGCCGCGTGTATAATGAAGATTTGTTATGAAAACACTGAAATAAAAAAAAACATGGAGAATAAAAATTAGGGCAGATTTGTACTTCTCGAGACAAGCCCGAAGGAAGTGCGGGGCTTGTTTTTTTTTTCATTGGTTTTCTCTTTTTACTTGTTCTCTTCCCAGTTTCTTTCGACTTTTTCACATGATTTCTATTTCTTTCCGTTTCCTCCTATTTATTCGTTTCTTTTTATCTGTTTCTAATTACTGCTTGTAAGGACGCGCCCTGTGTGACCCTCCCCCTCCTCTTCAGTACGTCGACATTCCTTAGGTGCGAGAGCGGGCAAGTGCTGCCCTCCCTCCCTCCCCCCCCCCCTTCCTCCAATTTGTTCAAAGACCTGCCTGTCCAGCTAGTGTCAGCGACCGCAAACATTGAGCATTGATCCAGGATGATTGGAGACAAGGGATAAAAAAAAAACGGCTGGGAGAGCCAGTGAGGTCTTTTTGGTACGACGAGCTTGCCGGCTGGACACCAGCCCCGTTGCTGACAGACCCACTTCCTCTTGCTGTACATAGTCCTTCATGATGTCTTTGTGGTTGCTGGATCGTCAAGCGTTAAGGCGTCATCATCCGGAGCAAACAAATACGGCGGCGATCTCTGGCACACAGCTCGGGCCCGGACTTGCTTCGCCCGAAAAGGACCTGTCTGAACGCCTGCCTGTGCGGACTAAAACTTACTCAGCTTGATTCCTATTTCTCAAGCTTTGTACATGTTTTTACCGTGTATGCAGTGACGACACCATAACAAAGACCGGGCACATATTGTGCTCAGCACTCAATATCATCATCAAGACTTTTTTTTGGGAGGGGGGGGGGCGAGCACGTGCTCAAATGGCTATCTTATATAAGGTTTTGCCTACGTTACGCCAAGAGACAACGATAGCATTGAATCAGAGCCTACAATGACATAACTTCCTCGGCACGTAAAGTTGGAGGACGCTTGAGCTTCGTTTTCTGGAGTAAAATGCCATTGAGTTATCGGAGAGTGCTTTTACCACCTTCCCGATTTCTAGCCTAGCTTTGCTTTTTTGAGGAGATCTAAAGCATGTCGCAAGAAAAGCGAGAGCATGCGGTGTGGCGAAAGATGGCCCCAAGGCGGAAGATGCTGTTTGAAAGCGTGGCAGTGGCCCCTATGCGCCATTTCGCTGGCTGTCTATATATATATATATATATATATATATATATATATATATATATATATATATATATATATATATATATATATATATAGAGAGAGAGAGAGAGAGAGAGAGAGAGAGAGATGCTAAATACATTGCATCTAGAAAAAACAGGTCGCACGTTCACATGCCGAGTTTTACTCGAATAGAAAAGTTTATATTATTTTCCCATCCCACCTTTCTGAAATTTTCGCTCACGAACAACGCTGATTTTTTGCTCACAACCAAAGGCCTCGACGCAAAAATTTCTCCGGAACGAGTTTTTAACGCTATCAGGTTAATAACGACTCTCGTTTGCGAAATTGACTTGAATCATACTTTCTTTTTACAAACACACTTTAGGGTAATATAGATGCACTAAGGAACAGCACTAGAAGATGTATGACCATTCTGTGGTCCCTACATTAAAACCGTGTGTTCTGGAAGATGTTCACCGTGTACCGGATTCCACAAATTTGAAATGGCCGCTGTCTTTGCATTTATACCATAACAGTCAGCACTTCTAGCGATCTTAGTTTAGGGGCGAAGCTCTCTATAGCGGCACCCGTTTGTCCCTCGTAGCCGTCGTAGTGTGTAACAAGTACAACATTTTGACTTCAAAGGTGGTGCCGGTGAGAGATTTTATCTGTGCGTTGTTGAACAATAGAAGATCGTGCTCAATGTACATGCCAATTGCTGCTAAGGGGTAATAAGAGACAGGAGGATTCGGCTTTATTTAACGCGCATGCTGCGATCCCCATTAGCAGCCATTGGCATGTACATTGAGCACAATCTGACAAGAAAGGGTTGCTACGTTATACTCGCTGGGTGTAACCTCCTTAGCTTTAGAAAGGTTTAGCAAGCGTTGAGCCGCAGCGCCATGAATACAATGAGCTAGTATATACCATGAACTTGAGGTGGTTAAAAGTGGGAAGTAGATACGAAGCGCAAGCCATAAGAAAATAAAAGCCAAATTCTCCTGTCTCTCATTTCCCATTAGCAGCCATTGGCATGTACATTGAGCACTGGCTGTCAGGAAAAGTTTGCTACGTCATACTCGCTGGGCGTAACCTCCTTGGTTTTCGAAAGTTTTAGCGATCGTTCGGCCGCAGTGCCATGAATACAGTGAACTAGTATATACCATGAACTCGAGGTGGTTAAAGGTGGGAAGTAGACCCGAAGCGCAAGCCGAAAAAAAGTGTGTGTGTGCCACCTCTCGCTTAGTCCTTGGAATGTCCGCTGGATGGCCGTGCTTCTATATGGGGAATATATGATGAAAAGGTGCGAGATGGTGGTACTTGGAGTGTTGAACAGATGGACGAACGGACACACAGACAGATGCATGGATGGACGCATGAACGGACGCAGAGGCGGCTGCATGGACGAACGAACGCAGGTACGGACGCACGAACAGACGCACGAACGGACGGGCGGATGGACGCATGGATGGACACACAGACGGACGCATGGACGGACGAATGCTTCGCCCCACTCTCCATGATTCACTTCGTGGATATGCTGCCATTTTTTTTCTTGTTATATAACATGACAGCCATAGAAAAAAAGACATCACTCTTAACTGTTTCGTTCAGCAACAATGCTTGCAAATAAACTCGTTGAAATATAGACAAATCTAGTGCTTGGATCGTTATTTTTAGCATGTTAGCCGACCAAGTGATGGTTCTGGCTCGTTTCGAACTAGTTGAAGACAATGTGTTATACAAACGATAAACAAAACACGAAGGCGGCTGAGGCCAGTAAGTCCACGATAAACATCGTAATTCACCATGTTGTATGGGCCACAACAATGTTGTATGTTATGACGCCAACAAAACAAAACCACCAAACGGGTCGTGAAGGTTTCTATATACTTTCATACATCAGCAGGTTTACAAAAATAGGAAAGAGCCCAATCAAAGTGCCATTGTTGAGCTTCAGTGTGAAATCTGGCTCCACGCAACAGGCAGCGAAGAGTTACAGTGTCGTTCACTATTGCGTGGTAGATCGGAGAACACACCATATGTTTGAATGTCGGCACTATGCATAGACACATAACACAAGCTATCCAAAGCAACCCCGTGAATACTTCAAGCGGGGGGAAGTTTTTACTGTTAAATTAAATTGCATTCTGGGGCAAAAAAAAGAACATAATTGTTTAGAGGTGCTCTTTGTTTAAGATCATGCACAGTGAGCGTGCATGCGCGCTGTCGGCGGGATAGGAGATCTCAAAACAAGCTTCTTTCGTGAAAGGTGGGTGACCGATGAGGCAAGCTCATGTGGCATACACTCTTATACTGGCCTTTCTGTAAAAATACGTTTAACATACCAGAATGAAGCTTAACTCAAACGATAGCATGGTAACAGCATATGTGAACACTTACCACTGTGTACAAATGCAACCGTGGTTGCGTGGATGTTATCAAACCTTTCTAAATACTTTCCTGAAAACTATAAAAAATAGCACGTGTGATGACTGAGCACATCGTCAGCGTGATGCATTTTTCTTGTGAAATTTCGCACGTTTCGTTGTGAGTCTGGCTCAGTGGATTCACAATGGGCGTTTATCGGCGTCCTCATTGAGCAACTTCCAGAGCTTAATTTGTTTAAGGTAGTACACTCATTCGTTTGAGCTATGACAAACGTGAGCAAACGCCAGGTCTTTTTTTTCCAACGGGATTTTCACCGGTACTTTTCTATTCTCGCGAACTTGCCCGTCTATTTCTCATCAAAACTCACATATACCAAATCTTAAGGCTTTGCGACTTATCTTAGTAAGCGATGTAGCAGACGAGGTGAAACAAAGCATAGGACAACGCGAAGTCGAGGAAATATCACACAACAACGTTTGCGAAACTGGAACTCCAACTAATGGCAGTAGACAGGAATCTGCATACGCATCGCAGTAAAACCAGAGAAGTTATAGCAACTAACTCCAAAACAGAGTAAAAGCAAGATGGACGGCCGCAATGTAAATATTTGATATGCAACATTTCGGCAAGACCGGCAGAAGTATTGGCGGCAAACTACTGTCAGAAATACATACGGTTCTTTAGAAAACAAGTGTTGGGATTGGTCAACTATGGCAGTCAATGAGCCTAATTTTGGCTACGATATGTAGTAGTGAAACTCAAGTGTTGGATTCAAGAAGCAAACATTCATTAGCCGGTCAACAGGCATGGGCGAGTGTCTCAGTGAGCACTTTCTGCTTTGCACTCAACATGGCAGCTTTGCGCCGAAGCAGGAGTCTTCCCGTGAAAATGCTGACTGCACGCGCGTGTTGTAGCCAGCATTGTTTACCATTTGTATGAGTCAGAATTAAACTTCACGCAGCTTTTTTTTTTTTACTTTGAGGACGCGTGTGCAGGATAACACTGGGTTCTACTGCATACGTCTTGCACTGTGGTACCGAGCAATGGCTGACCCTATTAAACGCCTTCGAAGACAGCGACGGCATAATGCAATGTCGTCAATATCGTCAGGTGTACACAAGATATGATCATGAGACATGCTGTAGCGGAGGGCGGCGGAAACATTAAACATCTGGTGTTTATTAACATGCGCTTGATGGAATAAAGCAACACTGTCCGCCAAGTATGACGGAGATGCAGACAAATTTTTTCAAAGCGGGGCGTCGAATCGTGATTGTCATCTAGGTTTGCGAACTTTTAGATAAAATAAAGTACATAAAATAGAAGATAACTAAAACAGAAGATAACGAACGTCAACAAAAGTACATCTGTATTCTATAGTGAGATTCAATGACCCACTTCATTGTTCCTTATTCAAAGATTCATTGTACGCATCATAGTAGAAAATGTCATTAGCGTCTTGTGCCCAGTCTTACCAAGCGTTTTTGCTCGCTGATATCTCTTGAGTGGAGGAGCATGTATCACTTATCTTTTCTGTGCAAGGTCGCAGCACTTATCTGAGTGGGTGTATTGTAGTAAAATATGCACATAGAAAGATAAGCAACGTCTATGTCTCACTATATCGCAGTCGCTAATGACCACAGTTTGCGGAAGCTGCTGACCGTTCCTATACGATCGGTATAAATAAGGCCACATATTGTGAGCAAGGAGACTGCTCATGTCATCCAATGTAATGTACGTGTATCAATATGACACTGAACGGGTGGGCAAAGTTTGGAAGATGCATGTCGATGATGAATTGGTACTAAGACTGAAGATTACTTGCACTATCGTAAATGTCAGAGGCAGTTAGGCACATTACCACCCTATGTTCTAACAAGCAAACTAAACATGTGCTAGTTGATATAGGCTTATTACCTTTCAGGGGCACAAGACACTTTCATTTATTGAATGTTCTAAATTCAAAGATGCATGTCTAGTATTGATTATTACATAGGCTCCTTGAGATATCTTTGGCTAAGCTTTAAACCATCAAAGAAAAAAAATGAATTCAAATTTTCGCTTATCCCTGAACTCTTGACCAAATACTAATGCTGCTTGACGTGAGCTTCCCGATTTATTTAAAGTTAACTGAATGGCTAGCCTTCAAGGTATTTTCTCAAAGAAATCAAATTCATTGTAGAAAGAAAGTGTAAAGCCTACGCAGTTCATTTTCCCGAAGTGTTAGTAACAATACGTGTGCATGTACGTGTGTTTACGGTACGTACATGCAGATATGTGACCAGTTGAAGCACCTTGCTAGAATCCCATGAGAATAAAGAAGCAGAGAAGATAGAGGGAACAGTGGAAACAAAAATATTGTGTAAGAAGAGGGGTAAGCAGACAGTTTTTACCTCTTTTTCGGTTACACTACCGGCCATGAACTTCAGTAATGCTTTTACTCAAAGAAACGTGCAAATGAACTCTTTTCCGATGATGGTGACCATCGCCTGACTGAAAATGCGTTCTGTGTTATTTGCACGCCTTGACTATACTTGTCATAGAGATGTCTTGGTTCGTAACGAAACCTTCTAGTAGCAGTAATGTGCATGTGTTGATCTGTAACATTTAGTTCTTCCTGCACAAAACTGAAGTTTGACACAGAAGCCGCGTCCTACATTGCAGGTATCCTTGGCTTGCGCATCGGGTCACTGCGCGGGCATCAAAGCCTAGCGTTGTTGAGGGAAGCTCTGTTGAAGTGTGCCTATGACCTCGAAGAACTGCACCCTGTGAAGTGGTAAAAGGATGACATCCAATTCGTAAGATACATCTCGTACGGTAGGCCAGCGCGGCAGTACCTTGAAGTGAATGGCATACGCATAGACGTAAGCGCTATCGCGTAATGAAGACCTGAGCCCTATTCCAATAAGTTCATCTTTATCCGACTGCTCGTGCCTGAACGTTTTCTTTATTCCTCTCCTCTATGTTCTTCCATGTTGCCGCTTGTACGTAATCATCGGCAACATATTTCAAAGGAGCCAATGTGATCAGCCGGTTGTTGACTCCTGTTGATTTACTTTAACGTATATACCTTCTGAACTGGTTGGTTGATTACTTGTCCAGAAGCTAGTCGCAAGATAAAGATGCGTGGGTTACTGTCCTTTCTCGAGTTTCGGCACCAGAATGAATGTAGCGTTATTAAGACACGAGCCCCAGTGTTTGAATTCCATGTTTATGAAATTCAAGGGATGTTCCATGTTTATGGAATAGATCTCTCGTACTGTTGCGGGCCATCAAAGTTTATAATTCCCAAGGTCGTGCAGAATAAGTGGGTATTTCTATATGTATATTTGTTTGCGTTATACGTACTGACATCGCAATTGTTTGGTCTACTCACTGTGCACTTTCGTGGTATATTTGGCGCCCTTCTGTTCTGACAGATTTTTGACCCAAGCAGTGCTCAAATGCTAGTACTACGTGTGAGGTTAACACAGTAGTCAAATGCGTGAATTTTCGCTCACGGTAATATGTAGTAGTGATCAATTTCTATAATAAATTATCTTCTGTGGTTCAAGAAAAGGAATATAGGACGACCTAGGTTTTTGCAAAACCAGTAATCTATAACTCATGCTTCTAGAGCCACATCTTAGTGTCCAAAGAAGTCCAGGTGGCCATAGGGCGCTTTTAACAGTGCCTGTCCAATACCCCTGTCACACGTCACCCATGCTGTTAATGTCATTTTTGTTGCTTCTACGCGGGCACAGTGAATGACATTCACACCTAATAAATTCACCCATTGAATGTGCTCACCAACCTCATGCAAGCGCGATATGTGTAATTTCGTCAACACGTGCTTGAAAAAAGATTACAAGATTGATATCTTAAAGCAACTGTAAACAATGTTCAGATGTTTATTAAAGGTTGTTGTTAACTTTAGGTCAACTTTTTAACGTACAGCGCCATATGTGAAGCAATTAGGGCCGCTATATCCTCTTCCCAAGACTCCGACTGCAGGCTAGCGCCTCCTGTCAGCTATATTTACGAACGCTCGACGTTGTTTTGACGAAGCGTGTCATGGTAGCACTTCTTAGTAGCAGAGTATACATGCACGCATCGGAGATTGAGGACTGTTCTCAAACCTATTTACTTTTATTAGGAAACTATACAGTCTTCTGTTCATCGCCGACAAAACTGAAAGCCAAAGAGCAGCCAACGTGAAAGTAAGGGCGCGTAGGCCCAGTTCCGAATTCCTCGTCGTCTGTGATCTTTCTGAATAGCAAGCTTGATCCACTTCCGTCAGTTTTCATGCTTTATTCTCAACAACTTGAGAGCAATTAACGTTCGTTTTCTTTTATCATTATTCATCCCAGCCACAAATTTATGAGCGCTGTTCCAGTCACAAATATTGCTGACTGCCAGTTGTCAGCGGGTTTTAGCTGGTCTTGCTTTGGTTATGTGGGAGGATTTTTTACTGATGCTGTTTTATCGTGCCGCAGTATATTTTGAACCACTAGGCAACTTCGCGGAAAATTGAATGCGTGATTTGAAAATTTTGGTGTCACAGCAGCCTGCCGATAAACACTGACACCAATGCCAAAGTCATTTCACATAGCCATGCAGACCCATAATGCAAGATCGCAATGACATACGTTATCAATATGACTCGCTGCGAATGATATCGCATGTGCCAAGTGAAGATTACATTTATTTCAGTGCCATTTGCTTTCATTTTCTAGTCTTTAATTTTTGCAAATATTAAAGTAAACATCATTATACTGTCGTTCTCACACGCCTGGTTAGTCGTACACAGGTGATCTACTTAAAACTTGATGAACAGTGACCCAAAGCCATCAGCAACAATGAGATACGTGATAGTAATATAACGTGCATGAAGGGATAAAAAGAACACGAAAAAGAATTCATGTGCATTGTGAATTTTAGCTTGTCTGCTTAGTGGGCCAGACTATGTGGCCGAAGCACGAAGACGATCGCTGGTCACGCGCACATTGTATATGGCGCGAAAATAGGCCGAACTTAATGCAAATCGCTGGAGCTCATTAACGAAACCATCCCAGAATAAACGGCCTCATTATCATGTCATACAGGATATTGTGCGTGAGGGCGTGCTTACCTGCTACGTGCAGGCCGTTAAATTCGATTAATGCTGTTTCCTGTGTTAGGTCAAATGACGACTCACGTGTGTTGCGAAACTTCATGATCTGTCTAGATATTGTTTACGCGTGCTGCCTTGGTTGACAGGACACTGCTTGTTGATGTTACAATGCATCCTGTGGCGGCGCTGGTGAAGCTCGTACCAGTAAACATGCGCAGTCGGGTAAAAGCCTAAACGTTCCGGTACTGCATCGCAATGAGTTATGATTTATTCCGGGTTCAGTGAAGTAAGGCGGAGGGGGGAGGGGTCAAATACTATGCCACTGCAGGGTTGATATTAATTGTTGACTTGCTTCATTTCTCGATAAACATCATTTTAATGCGTCGCATGTATGAAGAGTCTCCTGGCATCTTGTAAGTGATGCTGATCTCATTGAAAAGCTTTCGTACTCGTAATTAAGGCTGTACGTTTGGAACGCCTGTGCATTCATGCCTGGAACATGCAAGCAACATAAATAGCAGAAAGCACACTGCACTTTAGAAAATATATAGTCGGAAAACAAACTGCACAGTCACAAGAAGAGAACAGATAAAGACAGAAAATTTTGCATACTCGCACGAAAAGCACACAAATGAACAGGAAGAGCACAAAAACGCAAGAAACGAATATAGAATAGCAAGAAAGAGCAGATAAACACAAGCTAAACACGAAATAAATACAAGAGAATCAGTAGGACACTGTTCATACAGCTTTCGTTTGGAGGGAAACTGGCTTGGATTTTTGTGGCTAGTTCACCTTATGCTACTATTTTGTACTCAACGCGGCGTTAATATTTATTCAGGCGTATGGAGTAACAAATTAGCATATACAAACGTACATGCATCGAACGCACGTACTTGCTTACATATATTCGTACACAAAAATAACAAACAACGTGAATAATTACCTTTTGTGACCTGCATAAAAAGCCTTAAGAAAGTGAAGGCTGTCTTCCAGCGTTACAACCACTTTGCTAACATCTCCCAATAAAAGCGAAAATGAATTTCCTCAGTTTGTTTTTTAAACTTGTTCACTCGGCTAAATATCAACTCTCCTCCCTTGCACCTTCTGTGTTTTCATATTAGGTACCAAGCAAGACAGCCCAGTCTGCAAACATTAAAGGAAAAAATGTGAAAACCTGCCTTGCGCTCCACCCAGTACACTTCTTGAACTTGAACTTTTCATTTTGCAGGAGTGCAATATCCCCTCGAAACCATGCGCCGTCTTTACAACCTATCGTATTCGTCCTTCATTTCCTTCATGATTTCACGTATCCTGCCTGAAGACAAGCCTTTCGTCGTCGTCTCTTTTTTCTCCTTAAGCTTGTTTTTTTTTGTCACGAGACTGTAAAAAAGCGCCGCTTGACGACCCCAGCTCTTTTTGCCGAGGTCCGCCCACTACCAGAAAGCAATTTCATTTCCTCCCATGTGTACAGAGCCACAGGCGACCCTAAATGTGCTCCAAAGAGTTCACCCACGGCCCGTCAAGTTGCACGTGCAAAATACATGCAGCGAAACAGTTCGGGAATCCTAGCATAGATTTCAAAAAAAAAAGAGCTCCTTAAACGAATCGTCTGCTATTTCCGTAGGCGTTAGAGCAAGAGATTTAGAAACTTGAGATTTTTCATTTGTCTTTTCTGGCCACCAAATGAAAGACACTCGAAACTATAAACTATCGCTTAAAAATTGAAGATGATCAAAAGGGCAACAAAGATAGAAAGAATTAATCTGAAACCACTGCTGAAACAAAATGTTTTCTTCAAAACGCCGACTTTCCCACTTCGTCAACCCATCGCCCACATCATGGCTCTAAACCGACAACGTCAAGCAAACAAAGATTGCAAGCGTAAGCGAAAGAAAGAAAGAGAGACATTCAAATTGCTTCTTTCGGTGTACTTGGTAAAACAGCAGCTTCCCTTTCTTCTCCTCAATTGCGTACGTCACCTTCTAGCACTGTCTGCGCCAGCCCAGCGCTGTGCTGCGGAGCGAGGACGCGTGCAGTCCGTGATTAAGGAGGCAATTGTGGGGAACGTTAGCCCGGCATGGCTACAGACTATCTACTTCATGGCTACAGAACTGCGAGACTCTCGTTTCTTCAGCACTGCATCTATATGTTCTTCTTGTTATTCTGGCGGCACTGTACAGTATCACGATCGAATGATTCACAAAACGTGTGCCATTATTTGTTGGTTGTCTTCAACCCCGACCACCCGACTCTATAACTTTCCTCTCACTCTTCACCAAAGAGAGCGGTCGTCTCTTTCTTCTGCTGCTGCTGCAGTATTCGGCCGTTGCTTGAAAGCAGAGTACATAATTTGAGCGTTATTCAGATTTTCTTCATCGGAAATTTTTTGGAATGAGATGCAGTACATGCGCCATTACTCCAATAACACTATGGAGCCGAGTAGATGGCTTGGTTTGAAGGCAACGTCACTATGAACTAGAACATGAAAAAGATAGGTTATTCTTGACGTATATTGAAGCACCTTTTATTATTTATTTAGGGGGCAAATAAAAATGAGAGAAATGTGTGTTCAATTTATTGTTTCCTTAGTATCAAGCAGTCAACTGAACAATACAATCAGCTATCACCAGATAAAACAAATAGTAGAGAAGGAAAGACCGGGAAATTATTCATTTATCAACTACCACTTTGCTACTCTACTCATAGGAGCAGAATGGAGAATTTGAAAGATGAAGAGGAACGAAAAAGAAAGCACAAAACAGCACACGCAGTTAGTGACAGTACCTCACTTTTGCGCCCTACGCGGCATCACTGTCACTGTGGCTTTTCGAAGCTTGTCTTGTTTAAAACATGAAGTACAAACTTTGTCGCCTACAGCTGTGATGTGCTCTATCGGCAAATGTAAGAATGGTTTCAACAGAGATTGGTGTATTCTCAGAGTGCGCTGAAGCTATCGTCATAACGCAGGTTACACTCTGGGCCTGGCTCTGGATTACGCTGGAAAAAGTGATGCTAGCCAGATATTTTCCGCAACAATGTTTGCTCATTTTCGCTGAGCACAGTGATCCTTTAGGACTCCACTTTAGGCACCAGTGATCAATTGAGAAGAAAAAGTATTAGCAGCTACAAATGAGGGTGTGGTATTTGCACACCGCTGTTCAGTCGGATGATAAAGTGAACGCAACAGTGCAAATGTCTTATATGTGCAAGCACTTAATCTCCGGAAATAAAACATACCTTGGTGCAAACGCTTTATTCGCCCCTGACTGTTTTGTCTGCAATATTTAAACGATGGCTGATAATAGACATGCCACAATTGAACACACCAAAATGTTTTCGTGGATGTCTATGTTGTGCTTTTCTGGCGCTGCAGTAGACATTAGCATTGCTAATATTGGAGTCCTGAGAGCAAGAATCTGATCGCAGCCCAGCATGTGGTATACGCTCGCATTTGTGGAAGCTGCCTTGATTTGTCGTGAGGCACACAACTTGTTTGCGATGACTCGTAAACACAGAGCCAACAAAAGAGTCTTATTTTGTAAGAGTTGGAAAATATTCCGTACAAAAGCAGGTGTGGCTTTACGAAGTGAAAAAAACAGCGCGTAACACAGGACACAGGACAGAGAAGAGACGGACGAGACGGACAGGAGAGACGGACAGCGCCTCGTCCGTCTCTTCTCTGTCCTGTGTCCTGTGTTACGCGCTGTTTTTTCACTTCGTTGACCATGTACCAACCGGCCCAAATAAGCACTTTAGTAGGTGTGGCTTTGTTAAGGTTAGAATAACCACCAAAGTGGCGTCATAAGAAAGCATGCCTATGGTCCATACTAGTGGCTGCGTCGCCTAAAGAGTTCAGCACAGGAACATCGGGTCACCGTCACAAGCGGGAAAGTCACGTGATCTGACTAGAAACGTCCCGTATTACGCCGATGGTGAGCGCCACGTCATTGTCTATTCTGGCTAGTGGCTGCGTCGAGATAACAATTCTGCCACAGATACGAGACCTGGTGCGCTCTAGCGCGTACCCTGATGTGTAATTTCTTACATACGGCCATTAAAAGAAGCGTGAATATTTAAACTGAATTGACCAGCCGCAACCAACGGGCGAGTGACAAGCCGTGTGGCTGGGCTTCACTACACAGCCTCGCCCATATCATCAACGCGTTGGAAGACTATTCTCTTTAAGGTCAACTGAAAACTTTATCACAGTGTTTGCAGTTTTTCGTCCACATTTGTGTAATTACCAGACCCTTTCTGATTGGACCTTGTCACGAGAGACAGTGTCTGGGAACTCACCTGTTAGTGAAATAATTCATGACGTGAGCGCCCGGCGTATGCCTCCCTTGTTCTGTCGTCACTGCATGGCTTGGCTCGACGAGGTCTGCATTACCGGTCACCACAGAAAGTGGCATGAAACTTTTGCTATGCGCAGGGATTCCCCCGGATGTCTCGCCGCTACTTCGTCCTGCTGCCAACATTGCGGTGAAGACGTCGTTTAGGAGTACTATGGGTGTGCGAACAACGCGCCATGTTCATCAGAGTAATAAAATAAGCCCGAGATCACACAACTTGTTTTAGTTCGTTGAGCAACATTGTTTTTTGGCTACTGTGCTGTTTATCGTATTCCACTCGGTGGGTACTTGCTTCTCTACCTTATGGTTCAGTGTTCCTTGCAATTTGTGTCACAGTTTTATTGCTCAACGTTTCTGAATTCGGAGCAAAAATAAGTAAGGAGCAGCAAGAGACAGTTATGAAAATTTACATCATGATTCCAGTATTTGCAGACGGAGATTGTATGCTGCTCAGTAGCGTGCGAATCGTGAATCGTGAATCGTGAACAAAATCTCATCTTCCGCACTGAAGTTAAAAGTGCGTCGATTTTTCAGTGGAATGCCAGAGGCATGAAGTCCCGTATCTCGGACTTTCGCCAATTTGTTCGGGCCAATCAATTCCCTATACTTGTCATATGTGAACCAAACGTATCAACGCCTTATAGATTGTCCGGTTATGAAGCTTTTTGTTCAGCCGCTTGCGAAGAACGAAGCAAAGTAATTGTTTACATTCGCACAGACTTGACTTATCTTTCGCACCCAATAAGTTCAAATGACGACAATCAGTACGTGTGTCTTCGTGTAAAGAAGAATGCAGTTTCGTTCACGCTTATTGGTGGATATATATCTCCGTCATCGCGATTTGACTGCGACAGATTAAAAGACATCCTAATGAGAACCGAGGGGCCTTGGATCATCACCGGTGACTTCAACGCCCATCACATGCTTTGGGGGAGCACTAGGATGAATGCCAGAAGCCGGAACATTGTTACATTCGCTTCCGATTACGACCTTTCCATCATGAACGATGGTACCCCCACATATCTGCGGGGTCTCACGTATGGCAGTTGCCTTGACCTGACATTGGTGTCACGGGGCTTCTCTCACAAAGTCAAGTGGTTTTGCGATATTGAGACTCATGGGAGTGATCACATACCCACCTACGTGACGATCGATGGTATCATAAAAAATTTCTCTTCTGGTGTTGCAATTGGCACTGACTGGTCGATGTTTGCATCGCGTGTTGAGAACGCTTGCCAAGAAGGCCTCGCCTGCAGCCTGGAAAATACCATAGCGGAAGCTATGCAAGCGTACAAATGTAAATTACCATTTTCGTCTAAAATAACACAGTTTGACATCGAACTGGAAAAATTACGAGCTATACGAAGGCGTGCTGAACGACGATACAGACGCACAAGATCAATTTACGATCTGAGGGAAGCAAGGCGGCTCCAGAAAAAGATTCAACGACGCATTTACAAACTGGAGAGCGAACGCTGGAAAGCATTCTGCGAATCTCTAGACCCTCATAAACCGCTGTCATATATCTGGAGAACAGTTCGTGGTCTTCGCTCCTCTCCGCAACAACGGCACCCTTTTAAAGCTTTGGCACTCCATCATGGAAAAACAGAACTCGAGGTGGCTGAAGAATTTTGCACGAGAGTTGCCGGGAATATTATGAACGAGAGCATCAACGCCGTGATCGTTCCTGAGACGCGATTACCAGAAATGGACATTCCGTTCACCATGGAAGAACTGGAAGGTGCGTTAGTCGCTTCTGAGCGCATGCCATCGCCAGGTCCTGATGGTATTACTTATAGTGCGTTGGGACACCTTGGACAAAAAGCCAGAAAAGAACTTTTAACATGCTTCAACAACTCCTGGCTCAGCGGCAGTGTTCCCCGAGAATTAATAGTTTTTATCAGTGTAGGTCTGGCTTGGTACCAAACAAGTTGTTAAAAGTACCTGCTGTCACTTTGTTGATTGCGTAATTGTAAATTTTTTGTTTTTATTTTGTTCCCGCTCATTGTTGCGGTTGTTTTGTGGACGTATTTGCGTATGTTCTCGCATTCTTTTATTTGTTCTGCCCGCTCCTGCCAAAGGCCTTTTTCAAAGACTGGCAGTAAATCTGAAAATAAATAAATAAATAAATAAATAAATGGAAAATAAGTCGATTAATACCACTTTTGAAATCAGGAAAATCACCATTGGACTTGACAGCGTATCGCCCTATTGCCCTCGCAAGCTGCCTCGGAAAAGTGATGGAAAGAATGGTTCTATTTCGTCTCGAGTGGTACTTGGAACGATACACCAAATGCCCTTCTTGCATGGCAGGCTTTCGTCGGGGCCGCTCCTCCATTGACTGTGTCCTTGACTTATCGACATTTGTTCAACAAGAAAAAAGTCGCAAGCGCATATCAGTGGCACTCTTTCTTGACGTGAAGGGTGCATATGATAATGTAGCTCATGATGCCATCCTCACTTCTCTCGTAGCAATGGGCATTGGTGGACGAATGTTTCAATGGATAAAAGATTATATAACTGGAAGGGGTTTCCTTGTACAAACAGGGTACAACTGCCCAACATTACACCTACTGCGGAGTACCTCAGGGAGGTGTTTTAAGCCCCACATTGTTCAATGTAGCCCTCATTGGTCTGGTGAAGGTTCTGCCAAAGTCGGTGTGCCTATCTATATACGCCGATGATATTTGCCTCTGGAGTGCTGCAGTTATCGCCCTCAGGTGCGTGCACGAATACAGCGGGCAGCAACCCTCACAACAGCCTACCTTCAGAAACAAGGCCTAAATATATCAACTGTGAAGTGCGCGTTGATGGCGTTTACACGCAAACCAATGACGCCATACCCTGTTTACATCAATGGGCAGAGTGTCAAATATGCACGGACGCATCAATTCCTGGGCATAATAATCGACAGAAGTCTTTCGTGGAGCCCACATTGTGCGTACTTGAAGAAGAGACTGCTATCTATTGTGCATATCATGAAATTCTTGTGCGGTAAAGCATGGGGAACTTCTGTGGCCTCCATGCTACAGCTGTACAGGGCCCTATTTCTGGGTCTATTGCGCTACAGCTTGCCGGTACTGACTAACACTTGCAAATCGAATACTCATTCATTGGAGAGTTTGCAGGGTCAGGCACTGCGTGTCTGCCTAGGACTGCCCCGATGCGCTTCTACTTATGCCACAATCATGCTTGCCAAAGACCATCCGGTCAGGACATATATAGTTGTGGATTGCCTCAGAGCGCACATTCGACATGCTAGCCGTGTCCCCGACCACCACTTGGCCCTTCTACCTTCCGGAAGACCACGTGCTACGTTTTCAGACGTCATAGCCAAGCACCTAAACAGCATTCCATCAGGATATACGCCAGCTGCGAGAACGGCATGTCCTTTGTGGTGCCTCGACCAGCCGCCAGTACGTCTAGAAATTCCGGGAATCAAAAAGAAAAGCAGTCACTCCAGAGTAGCATTGAAGCAAGCAACACTGCTATTATTACATGAGTTGTACTTAGACCGAACGCAGATATACACTGATGGGTCCGTCTCGTCCAGCAGCTCATCAGGTGCCGCTGTAATTCCGGCTGCAGAAATGACAATCAAGTTTAAGTTGTCGCATATGACTACATCTACGGCATCAGAGCTTGCTGCTATAAGGGCTGCTTTACAATATCTCGTTCAAGAGCGTCCAGGAAAATGGGTCATATTCTGTGATTCGAAGGCAGCGCTTCAGAGTTTGCAGTCTGCCATGCGTAGGAGGAGTCATGACCAACTGGTACAAGAAATAAGACATTGCCATCATGAAGCTCTAGCACGAGGGCATGATATTATATATCAATGGCTGCCTGGACATATCGGTATTACCGGAAATCAATTAGCCGATGATGCAGCCCGCTCAGCCCATTAAGAAACCTGTGTATTCCCGATTCCTCTATCAAGGAATGATGCAGCAAGACAACTTTACCTGCTGGCTCGAGATCTCACACGCACGTTCTGGTCGTCTACCAGCTTCTAAAGGTGTCAATTTTATGAACTGGATCCTTCGCTCAAGCTAAAGCTATCATCACAACTTTCCCGCTCCGATGCGACACTGTTATGCCGCCTTTGGTTGGGTGTTGCATTTACAAAGGTGTACTCCTTTCGCATTGGTATGGCACACACTCCTACATGCGACTACTGCGGAGCTGAAGAGACCATCGAACACGTCCTGTGCAGCTGCGCTTGCTACGACACACAGCGATGCCAGCTCCGGATGGTTTTGAATCAACTTGACCCCGGACCATTTTGTGTGCAGAAGATACTAGGGCCTTGGGCATCTGCCTCAGTTGCGCAGAAAGCAACTAAAGCACTGCTACTCTACCTTAAGTCAACAAACCTGAGCGACCGCCTGTAGACTGTGTGTGCTCCCCGAGTGTGCTCGTGATTGTGTGTACCTTCTCATCTTTCTGCAACCTCTTCTCTGCCCTTTATCCCTTCCCCAGTGCAGGGTAGCAAACCGGATGTGCGTCTGGTTAACCTCCCTGCCTTTCCTTGCATATTTATCTCTCTCTCTCTCTCTACATCATGATTCAAACGCACAAGGTACGAAAAAATAGAAATTAAAGCATCATGGTTTTGTCATCAATATGTCCTATTTCCTGCGGTCGTAGAAGTTAAAGAGGCAGATTTCACACAGAACAGAGCGCGGGCTTCGAATTATCCAAATTTAAACTCAACCATTATACACGTTATCTTCATCGTAGAGTACAGACCAAATGTGGTGCACTTAATATAGACACCAAATAAATACTTATTGAATAACTACGTATTGAATGATAAGTTAATTGATATGTAGAGTTTATAGTCCCAAAACCACCATATCATTATGAGAGACGCCATAGTAGAGGGTACAAGAAATTTCCACCACCTGGAGTTCCTTAACGTGCGCATTGAATGACAACTTAACATACTAATATTTCCACGCCACAACAAATCTGAAGTATGAAGAAATGTAGTGCGAACGTTTTTTGTAGCAGCACTAAGAAAGCGAGTTTGAATCGATTTTGAAAAATCAGGTGCTTTTCTCTGTTTTTCTTTGACGTAAAGATGCCTGAGTAATCTACCTGAATTTTAATGAAAGACGTCTTCGGTTACCAATAGGTTATGCGTGAACACTGCACTTATGGCTATGGACGCGGATTTTTCTGTGGCGCTGACCGACCAGAGATCAACTTATGCAAGCTTGTCGTGGAAACGAAGCACCTGTTCGAGTGCCAGCGAGGACACGGAACTCTACTCGGCCTCTGGTGGCGACTGGTTGGTTGATAGCTTCGAGACCGTGAGATGCAGGAAGGCCAAACGAATAAACGTGAAGCCATCTTCATCATCGGGAACGCTAACTGGAAAGTCAAAAGAACAACACTGGCCGCACACCATCTTGTTCGTGCCGGAGGGCCCCTCCATCAGCCTTCGAGCAGTAAACAGGCAAGCTCTCTCTATGTATTTTGAGGGGGTTGCGCCGAAGGAAATCAAAGATATTCGTTTGAACCCACGCAAGAATATTCTTGCAGTTGACACGATGACTGCCAGTGCCTTAGACAAGCTACGCAGACTATCGGAGTTCACAGACATCAAAGTCCAACCGATAATTCCAATAAACAACACCGGCATGGCGGGAGTAATCTATGACATTGATTAGGCCATCGGAAACTCGAATCTTCCAATTCCTATAAAACTAGCGAACGAGGAAGTTGTCATCACGAATGCACTTTGCCTCGGAAACACCCACTGTGTAAAGATAATGTTCAAAGCAGATTCCATTCCATCACATGTCAAAGTGGGACACTTCCGACATTCTGTTCGGCCATTTGTTCTTAAACCTCTTCAGTGCCATAATTGCATAAAAATCGGACATGTCAAGGGTGTATGCACGAACACCACAGTATGGCCACAATGCGCTGAATCACACACTGCAGACGCATGTCAGGCAAGTCTTAAGTGCGGAAACTGTGATGGTTCACATGATGCTGCCTCTAAGAAATGCCCGCGGATAAAGAAATTGCCATAATCACACAACGGTCAGAGACAATTCATCGCACAGAGAGGCTGCTTAAAAGGTACAGCGCCGACGCAGCCGTCCTAGAAGGCGTGCAATACAGGGTGTCGCTAGTAACCCATCTTATTCGAACACCAGTAAAACAGTAAGCACGAAGCGAAATGAGGTGGACAAGCCCATAGCTGCGGATGACTCACCTACACTTCCTCGCACGCAGCCTGCGAAGAAGCCCCTTCTCAGGCTTCCCCGCCCTGCAGCTACCTCCGAGCCTACTTCCGTTGAGGATGTTAAGGGTAGATCGACAGATTATCCCGATACAACAATCCCTGGTCGCTGTAATTGCAGACCTACTCAGAAGCCTGGGAACTCCAACTGCTCGAAGTAGCTTACAGGTGCTGGACGCGTTGAGCCCAGTCCGTGCCGCCCTCTCGTGGAACCATGGCAGGAGATCAACAATAGTTCCGCAAAGAGGTAAGAGAAGCATCAGTTATCCAGTGGAACGCAAGAGGACTTAGATCACAGATTTCCGATTTTCGTCAGTAGGTGTTCTTGAACCATTTCCCAATCATCGTGATTTGTGGAGCAAACCTAACAAACCCAATCAGACTATCAGAATATGTATCAATTCCGTCCCAAACCTGCAACGAAATCAGCAAGGTCGTTGTGTACATTTGTCACGAGCTTACTTACATTATTCATCCTGTGTCACCACATGACGAAAACCAGTATTTTTACCTGTCTGTGAAGCAAAAAAAAAATCATCGCCTTCACATTAGTGTGTGTTTACCTATTTTATTCAGCTCGTTTTGATCGAAAAAGACTGGATGACATACTTCTGAGCATACCGGGTCCATGGATAACTACAGGGGACTTTTATGCCCACCACTCTACCTGGGGAACCTCGAAAGTCAATGCCACAGGCGGGAAACTGGCTTCATTTGTGTAGGCTCATGAACTTTCTCTACTTCATGATGGGAGCCCTACATTTTTACGATGGTCCACGTACAGCAGCTGCTTGGACTTGACATTCTTGTCCCGTCGCTTCGCCACATGCGTCAAGTAGTTTTAAAACATTGAGACCCTTGGTAGCGACTACCATCCTTAGTTATCTCAACATCAAAGGCTTCGCCAATGGTCAACCGCCAAAAACCATCCGGAGGATTGATTTGTCTCCATTCACAACCAACATAGAAGACGCATGTCATCATCTGGCATTGAGCAAGTGATCAAAGAAGCAGCGCAGAGTGCGATGTGCACGCTGACGTGGTCTTCAATGCCCTAGGAAATAGACGCAGAGTGCGTTGTAAAGTGACTTCGCACGATTCGTTGGCGTGCAGAGCGCAGATATTGGCGCCCAAAGTCCATTGAAGATCTACGCATTGCAAGGCGCATGCGAAAGAAGATCCAGCGCCGTATGGATAAACTGGACTTCGAACGGTGGGTGAAGTTTTGCGATTCTCTAGACCCTCGCAAACCACTCTCTCAAATGTGGCGAACGATGCGAGGCCTACGCACATTTCCCGAACAACATTTTCTGTTTAAAGCCCTGGCACTTTTCCAACGTAGAAAGGACATCGACATAGCGGATGATTTTTGTAGGAAGATTGCATGCCCATCACATTGCACAGGGGTTTTTACTGCTGCTTCCGCACCACACTCCCTTGATCCATTCATGGCCCTGCCTTTTTCGAGAGCTGGACGCAGCTCTTGCTTCTTGTAATCGATCGTCGTCACCCGGGCCAGATGGTATTTCATACCGCCTATTGTGCAACCTCGGTGATCACGCACGTTGTACATTACTAGACGAGTTTATTGCGTTTTGGTGAACTGGAGCTCTTCCCAGAGAATAGAAAACAAGCCGTTTGGTTCCAATTCTCAAACCTGGAAAATCACCTCTAGAGCTGACGTCATACCGACTAATAGCGCTGGCTAGTTGCATGGGCAAGCTGATGGAGCGAATGATTCTTGCCAGACTCGAGTGGTTCTTAGAACAATACAGAGTCTATCCAGACGCCATAGCCGGCTTTCGTTGTCTTCATAGCTCCATTCACAACGTCATTGATCTCATGACGTACGTGCAACACCAGAAAGCAAGCTGATAGCTATCTGTAGCACTATTTTTTGATGTCAAAGGAACTTATGACAATGTCTCTCGTGAAGCCGTACTTGATGCCCTCGGGTCCGTTGGCATGGGTGGGCGAGTGTACCGCTGGATCTGTTGCTACCTTCATATGAGATCATTGTTTATGGAAGCTGATGATGGGCCGACATCTGAGCATTACGTACACCGTGGTGTTCCCCAAGGTGGTGTATTGAGCCCCACATTATTCAGTCTTGTCATGATGGGCCTTGTGGAAACTATACCAAACAGTGGCACATACCCAGGGGCGAGTATGTACCACTGATATGCGTGTATGTACCACAGGTGATTGACACTTAGTATCTACCGAGGAACGACGAGAACACGCATGGCACAATTTTAACGCACGAGCGTTAGGAAATACCTGACAATGGTAGTGTCGACCCGACGAGAGCAAAGAATAAATGTCAGGGTCCGAGCTGGAATCGAACCCAAGCACTTTATGTGGCAGTAAAGCATTCTACCACAGAGCTACGCCAGGCCTTGGAACAATTTTTCAAAAAGACGCTAATCTTCATGAAACGTGAATGGTGGTTGCAGTGCTGCTTATCCAAATTTATAAACACTACATTGGTACTCTTTTCATACAGCCGTCACGTTGGGTTAACGTCAATTGTGGTGAGGTGCCATGCGCTGAAGTCTACTTATGTAGCAATGCTAAACTCGTACAGTAGCCAAACAATGCCGCTTGCTCGCGCTAACGTTACGTAGATGATAGCAAGTTTCACCTGAGTGTCCGCTCCTCTGGTCGCTCGTATACGACAGCGTAGTAGGGCACACGGAGTGTGTACGCATAACCTAACACAAGTGGATTGCACTCAAAACAGAAAGCTATGCGACCTGCCAGTAACGGATGTAGTGAGTGGTCGCCCAGTGGCGGCACAGGTTATCAGCAGGAAATTCACTTTACAAAGCTAAAACCCTCCCTTTCTTTCTGCCCTTTTGTTACTTTTACCGCGATTCTGCCTACACAACGTTGCTTCGAAAAGTGCTGCTTGGGAAGAATTTGCGAGACGGGAGCAGTGCCTTCGGGCTATGCAGTTGTGCTGTGCTTGCGTCCACAAATTAGGCTCATTAAGTCATTAAGGCCGGTTTGACACGGGCAATTGATCCTAGTAGGATTGATTATTTTGTATGTCTGTTTTGAATAATTCTGGTCATCTTATAGTGACTGAATCTCATCAGCAAAACAATTGTTTTGTATGTTGGAGCCAGTATAGTTGTCTAGTATTCCAATCCACATTTATTGCAGAAAGACTGAAATTCTCATGCGTTCCGAAATAAAAGGCATGTCATTGTGAGAAATTACTACTAAACGGCAGTAAAGGCATTCATGTCGGTGATTCACTAAACTTAGAGAAGCAGTAGTGGTGTATGAAATGCACTGTCTAAAGGCAGTGGTATATGAAAGTGCGCAAATATACACAACTTGTTCGCTTGAAATGCATTTGACATTGCTATTGTATCAAATATTGGTACTGAAATGTCGCAACCAGGCGTGAAGTGATGTTAGGATGTGTGGTGACAGTGGCTTGTACTAGAGTGGGAGAAAGCCAACTGAAACACGGCAGCCGTGGCCGTAGTTAATCCAGTGAAAATTCTTACAGTGAGCTTTGCACTCGTGCCGTGGGCAAACGACAAAACAACGGGAACAGGCTCTGTAGTTCCTCTTTTTTCAGTAATCTGTCCTATTAATCTTCATTGCACACATTTTCATAATGAACACCAATCAGCCAGCTTAGCTCGCTATCTTACTTGAATGGAACCCCAAAAGTAAATAACGCATGCACGCCGCCGGTTAGCGGTAAATGTCAGTTTACGCTTCTGGTGCGATTTCATTACCCTCAAAATGGAGCGCGGTTCATAGTTTCTGAGCATGAAAGCTTACCGGCTTGATTGTTTAGGATGCTCTCCGATGTTGTTAACAGGTTTGTACAGTGCATGGTAATTTAACAAACACGTGGGATATCGCACTCATGATTGTCCCGCTACAGAAGATTGCAAAGGCACTACCGTTCAAAGCACGGGTAAAACCAGCTAGTCGTAACTGTACAACGCCGCATTGATAATGGTAATTGTTAGTGTTTGACGTTATAAAAAAGCCTGCCTTGAGAGCTGGCCTGCATGCGTGTACGTTTCCCGTTTTTTTTCTTTACCAGATAGGTTTTCGAAGGACATAGAATGCCACTTGTCATTATTTCACTTGTTCCGGTCAGCCTTGAGCATACCTTCACAGGGTACCTTTTAGCGTGCTTCTAACTATATGCCGCCATAAGAAGCCACAATTATCAATTTTCTGCTCAGCAGAGTTTCACTTCATATGAGCAGCACATCGCAAACAGGGGCATGGAACAGTAGGAAGCATTTCGCGTGATGGAGTTTAATTGTCATGATGGAAATGAATTACTATCATATCGTCTCTCAGTTTTAGCTGAATAAGGTAATTAACTCGTCTACGTGAAACGCGCGCGCAAGCACGCACACACACACACGCACAAAGACACACCATCGACGCCTGGTACGGTTTGATCATTAGACCAACGTAGATTGGGTCACCTAACTGAACAATTAATACCAGTTTTTTTTATATTTCACTTGCGCTCATATGGCAAATTGCCTTTTTTGGACTATTCTTGTACAAACGTTCTACTAAATGCTTCTGATTTTGCCGCTGCAAATAAACAAAATACTCATCAAGGTTTCCCTATCAATGATCATTCCTGTATCAAGACGCAATCACCGGAAAAAAGTACCGATGTCATTATGAGTGTTGGAAAATGAAGCACATGGCTTGTTCACACTTCGAATCGCAGAGGACAAGCTGCTGCGCTTGAAATCAAGTATCAATGTTGCGTTGTTCACTCAAACGAGCAGCAAAAGTGATGTGGCCAAACTGGTAGCATCAAATTATTTTCGCTACAGAGTGAGGCTGTTGGTCACTAACTCACTGCCTGACATTGTAAGCTCTGCGACAGGAAATCCTGCTACCAAATCAATCAGTTAGGAATAGTATGCTGCCCGGCCGCGGTGGTCTAGTGGCTCAGGTACTCGGTTGCTGACCCGCAGGTCACAGAATCAAATCCCGGAGGCGGCGGCTGAATTTCAGATTGAAGCAGAAATGTTGTATGCCCGCGTGTGCTCAGATTTGGGTGCACGTTAAAGAACCCCAGGTGGTCTAAATTTCCGGAGCCCTCCACTACGGCGTCTCTCAAAATCATATGGTGGTTTTGGGACGTTAAACCCCGCATATAAATCAAGAAATATTATGCTGCAAACGGGAACTGGTTTGTGCTACTGTTTAATTTCAGGAGCTTAGCCAGGGTGCGGTACACCGTGTCCGTGCCTCCCCAGCTCCAGCCACCCCCCTCTATTTTTTTTCACGACATAGCGAACAAAAAGTGACCATATCTAAAGGGTGCTCCTTTCTCCTATTCCTGAAAAAATTCCTGGCTACGCCCCTGCTTGAATTAGGTCATCATGGCACAAATGAACGGCAGTCATAAGCCATTTTGTTCCGTTCGGCTAATTGGTACGGAAAATGGGGCGTGATTATTAGAGTAAAAAGTTTTGAACGACCTTCTCACCTCTACGCTTGTTACGCCATTGAAAAATAAACTTGTGGCCCAACCTTGCTAAAAAAAGGAAACAAAAAAATACACAGCATATCTGCTAAGTGAATGATGACGTGTGGGCAAAGCACCGGAGGATTATTAACCCCCGTACAGTGCCATCTCGATCATGCAAAGACGTGACAACACGTGTGTACAGCATTTACAAAGTTGTTTATTATTCACAACGCGCATATGGTGTTGAGATGTTCATATATATATATATATATTAATTCATATGAATATTCATACGGGTATCCATAGCGTGTCATGCCGACGGACGCGGATGGCTCGAATCTAAGGAGCTTACTTCGCCCTTGAATAAAAACGGTGTGATACCCGGTCGAAATCCATGACATAATGGCGAGCCGGGACTCCACGCATGCTTTGGCTTCTGCTATTGTTGTGTGTTTGCATCTTGTTTCACATTTACTTTCTCAGTTGGTCTTGTTTGATATCTGGGGAATAACGTCCCAAAATCACCATGTAATTATGAGAGATCCCGTAGTGGAGAGCTCCGGAAATTTCGACCATCTGGGGCTCTTTACCGTGCACCTAAATCGGAGCACAGGGGCCTACAACATTTCCGCCTCCACCGGAAACAAAGCCGCCACAGCCGGAATTCAATCCCACGACCTGCGGTTCAGCAGCCGAGTACCTTTCACACTATAGACCACCGTGCTTAGTTGGTCTTTACAGTTCATTGCAGCAGCATGGTTTCAAAATTTATCATGGCAACTTCCATAGTACTTTATTATGAATACTTCAAAATATCACAGGAGCGTTAGCTTCAGCAACTTTCAGAACTTTCAGCCAGGGTGAATCACTCTGAAACATTTACGGCAGCCACCTTGCCAAATTTCGAAAGAACGAGCAGCTTTATTTTATTAGAAATCACGCAGAATATTTTAATTTTCGAACCTTCATAACAAGATTTTCCCTGAAAGCCTACTGACATCTGTTTCGCGCACTGTCAAAACTCTCATTAGCCTTCCAGCCTGAAAAGAACAGAAATGTGACAAGATACTACATCTGGTGCTTTTCGTGCTAGTTTTTATCTTGGCTGTTCTGAAATTAAATCTTCATCACTATATATAAAAAGCCAAACACCATAACTGCTTGTGTAATTTCATTTAGCTTCTTCACTGACTTCCCACCACGCGGTAGTGGCGAAATTTGAGGGCATGCACAGGCGATCAGCTAGCAGAGTTTTTTTTTCTTCTTTTTTCTATGTACACAGTGCATGGTAAGAGCAGTCCTTCAAAATCATCCTTTTTACCATTATTTTAAATAATTATATTTTAATTGAACGATGCTGCGATTTAAATATTAGTTCCTCGGCACTTCATTTTAACTACACGTTTTTACAGGAGCATAACTTTTCATGTACTAAGAGCCCGAGACTAAAATCTTTTGTTTCTTGGCAATATAAAGAAATATATGCACGTAAAATGCATCCATAGTGAGAAAACGCAATGTCTTACAAAGCTGAGAACTACGCCGGATGAGTTTATGGGGCAAGAGCTGTTCACTTTTTTAAGGAATAAAAAAACTATACAGCAATAAAGCATAATCAAGATAACGCCTATTGCGAACAACCTTATATAAGCATGTATATCTTAATCGTGATAATTCAATCGCGAAAGTCCAAAAGGCTAGACTATTATGGGCATAGCATTCGTTACCATGCGAAGCAAAACATAAAGAGAGAAAACCCCAAAATTATTTCTTAGTGTGGAGCTTCCATTACTAAGAAAGATGAAAAGCTCTAATAATGAAAACAATGTTCTAATATTAAAAATATTTGAAATATTTATGTGAAAATAGAAAATCAGTGGCAGACTTTCAAGTGACTTTCTTCGTCTCAAAATATTGTTGAATAAAGAAACTTGTCAAAGGTTATGTTCTTTAAATGTTACCACATGCATGTTCCACTTGATAATGTATTGCAGACAAAAGCGGCTGGAGGCTACAGAACTGCCATCAGAACAAATACGTACATGCCAGAGCCCCTTTCATGGCAACGTTTGCTGATGAGTTTCTCATAGCAGCGCTTTGTAATGCGCAACTTGGTTTGTATTACTAAACAAAACGAGGATTTGTGCACTGCACTTATTTATGCGTTGCTATGGGGTGTTCTGATTGTTACAAGTGTTATTGCTGCTATTCAGACGGTTCTCGTGCAGTGTGTTACGCAACTACGCAAGCCTATTATCGAAGTATGAAGTAAGTGAAACAGCCTACTCCGTAAATAAATTGTTAGTTGTTACCTCCATTTAGCAAACAGTGGCTCTCTACATAGTTGGAGATATCTGAGGTTACTAAGGCACGGTCCACGTTGTAACTAGCAAGGACGACGATACAGCATGATGGCCAGAACAAGAAGAGGCATCGGTTTATTCAGTCACTGATTATATAGGCGCACGATAGCGCGCCGCGAGTATCTGCGCATGTCCGATGCGCAGTCGTGATGCAGTAGCCTCGCCGGATACATCCTTTCCGTTAACAACGAAATTACATACCCACCGAAACAGTGGTAAGTACATGGCATTTCAAAAAATGATATCATACACTTGGTTAAAGTCCTTGTCATAATGAAGACGCTGTGGTGGCTTCACGGTTCGAGTCGACCTTCTCAAAGCTGGCGTCGATGGTGAAGTTGACTGACGCACCACAGATGGCGAAGGGTCGCCCGACGTCGGAACTTCGCGACGTCGGCCATTGGCTGGCGAGGTTGAAGTTGCCACTGTCGGATGGCCACCAACGTTGTCCGCTGAGCTGGTATCAATGTCGTCGTCGCTTTCCACGATGAACCGTTCGCCAGTTTGAAGTAGGTGACGACGGTTGCGCCTTAACAGCTTCTGGTCTTCCGTTTTGACAAGGTAGGACCTTGGATATGGCGAACCCACCACTTGAGCTTTTCGGTGCCATGCAGCGTCTCTGAGCCTCACGACGACACCCTTCTGCAGAGGAGGTAAAGGTCTTCCCCCTTGGGCCTGGCTGTGCTTTTTGACGTCGGTTGCGGTCACCGTACTGAAGTCCGGGAGGTTGGCGCGAAGGCGCCTTCCTTGCAGTAGTTCACCAGGGGATCGCCCGTCCTCCAGTGGGGTAGAGCGGTAGGCCAGCAGGCCCAACGAGAAGTCGTCGCCTGAATCTACAGTTTTTTTTAAGATGCGCTTCACAACCTGCACACCCTTTTCCGCAAGCCCGTTTGACTGCGGATAATGAGGGATTGAAGTGACGTGCGTGAAGTCTTACCTCCTTGAAAACAAAAGAAATTCATGGCTGGAAAATTGTGGGCCGTTATAAGTGCATACTTCGACGGGCACGCCAAATCTGGCAAAAATAGCGCTCAGTGCTGCGATGGTTGATTGCGCCGACATGTCAGGTAGTTTCTGAACTTCCGGAAAGTTTGATAAGGCGTCAAAGACAACGATGTACGAGTCCCCCGCAAACGAAAAAATATCAGCTCCAACTCTATGCCATGCACAACCTGGCACGGGCCGCATTTGAAGCGGTTCCTTGGGCTGTTTGTAAGCATACTTGCGGCATGTAGGACAAAGTTGCACCATGGAAGCAATCTCAGCGTTAAGCCCCGGCCAAAACACGAGGCGTCTGGCCCTTTCTTTGCATTTTTGCCGAGGTGACCAGCATGGATTTTTTCAAGCATAGTTTGTCGCATGCTTTTCGGAATAACCTTCGACGCCTTTAAAAGTATTCCGTTGACAAATGAGAGTTCTAGCTCAAAAGGCTATAGTTCACCTTGTACTGGAAGCCCCATTGACAAACTTGCGATCACCGACTGCAGGTAGCGGTCACGAGCCGTTGCCGCTTGCAGTTCTTTCTGCGTTGCTTCTGTGACACGGTAACCTAGAAGCTGGATTGCGTGAACTTCCACGTCGGTAGTAGCACCAGCGTCGTCTTGGTTGTCAGCAGTTGACCGGGACAACATGTCAGCAAGAACAAGGTGCTTCCCAGGAATATACTGCAAAACAAAATCGTACTTGAACAACCTAAAAAAGAACCGTTGAAGACGAGGTGGCATGTCACTAATTTCCTTTTGAGCAATTGACAAGAGTGGCTTGTGGTCCGTTTCAATTGTGACTTTCTGGCCGTAGACGAACTGGTGAAATTTTTCGCATCCAAAGCAAATTCCTAGGGCCTCCTTTTCTATCTGTGCGTACAGTTTTTCTGCCTTAGTACTCGAGATGCGTAAGCTATGGGCCGCCACTCGTTATTGTGACGTTGCAGAAGGGGGGCACCGATGCCATCCTTCGATGCATCGCAAGACGGCCTTGTTTCCAGTCGTGGGTCAAATATTGCGAGCACGGAAGTGGTGGTCAGAATTTGCGTGACGCTTTTCCACTCTTTGGCGTGATTATCTGTCCACTCAAACTCGGAACTGGCCTTGATAAGAGTTCTTAACAGGGCCGTTCTTTCAGATAGCTGTGGCACGAACTTTCCAAAGTAGTTCAACACACCAAGCATACGTTGAACATCGGCCTTGCATGTTGGCACTGGCATTTGAACCAAACTTTTTACGAGCCCTGGATTTGGGGATATGCCGTTCGCACTTATGATATCACCCAGAAACCGTAGCTCTTTTACGCCAAACTTGCACTTGTGCGGATTAAACGTTAATCCAGCTGTTTCAGCAGTTTTGAGGACTGCTACCAGGCGCTCATCATGCTCTTCCTTCGTTGAGCCCCAGACCAGGATATCATCTATATATAAGAGCACGCCTGGCAGACCGTCAAATATCTGACAAAGTGCCTGCTCAAACACCTCGGGTGCAGATGAGATGCCAAAAGGTAGCCTTAGAAAACGGTATTTGCCAAAAGGCGACGAGAACGTACAGATCTTTGATGTCTTGTCCAAGGGCACCTGATGAAAGCCGGCGTTTGCATCCAAACAGCTAAAATAAGTAGCACCGGTTAGCCCTGCTTCCAAGTCCTCGCGTCTGGGTAAAGGGAAATGCTGCCTCTTGATATACTTGTTTACTCTTCTGGGGTCCATGCAAACCCTTAGAGCACCGTCTTTTTTTTTCACCAGTACCAGAGGGCTTACCCAGTCGGTTGGCTCACTTTCTTTGACGATGATGCCCCCCCGGGTCATTCGCTGTAGTTCCTTCTTCAGAGGTTCCTGAAGTGCAAGTGGAACCCGGCGAGCAGGCTGAACGACCGGAACCGCGTCTGGATCCAGGACCATTCTGTACTGCGTTTGCAAGCAGCCGAGCCCTTGGAACAGGTGCCTGAAATCTTTCAAAAGTTCATACTCAGACGAGGCATTGACAGCGTCCACCGTACGTCGAACCAATCCAAGCGCTTCACTGGCATCGAGCCCAAAGATGGCTTGGCGCCCATTCTTTACGATGAAGAATTTCACGCTTATCTCGGTGGTTCCGACAGACACTTTCTATGACGTTGTTCCATAACTTGAAATAACACCCCCGTTGTAGGCGCGCAACACTGACCCGGTAGGTTGCAACGCTTCTTTGGATCCAAGCTTACGGTACGTTGTAAATGGAAGTAAGCTTGCCTGCGAACCGGTGTCCACTTTGAACGTAACTTCTCTGCCATTTACTCGAGCCTTGATTGTCCAGTCTTTCTTGCGACAATTTTCGGAGCCGATTTCGAGAATCTCAAAGTCATTCTCAACGAGATTAGCTACTTCGCTAACAGCGGTAGACTTCTGGCAACAACTTGCAAAGTGGCAAGAATGACATAATTTACCATACGCGGGGCATTGCTTAGGTTTATGTTTGCGGTTGCACTTCCTGCAGCAAATATCTTGATTATCGCGACTCTGCTTTTTTTTCCGCTGCTGCCGTTTTTTCGTCACCGTTTCGCCACTTGAAACTGCGTCAATGCTGTCTTCTGTCCTATTCCAAACTAGGCTCCTTAGTGCCGCTGCTTCTGCCGCTTTACACATTTCCTCGGCTTTTAGTAGCGTCAGGCCTCTCTCGGCAAGCATTCTTTCACACAGCTTTGGGTTGTTCGTACCAAACACAATTTGGTCTCTAATCAGTGAATCGTGCTGATCCCCAAAGTTGCACTGTGTCGCCTGCTTCTTTAAGTACCGCACAAACTTCTCAAAAGGTTCTTTCTCCGCCTGGCTTCGTGTACGAAAAACATATCTTTCGTGAATTTCATTGCTCACCTCGGAGAAGTAGGCGTCGAACTTCCGCACGACCATGTCGTAACATTCCTTGCTTTCTTCGGGGCCGTACTGAAAGTTGTTGAAGATGTCGAGCACTTCGTCTCCCGCGAAGCTCAGCAAGAGCGCCACTTTCGAGGAGTCACTTCTCGGGGACTTCTCGGCTGCCGTTGCTTGCAGAAAAAGCTCGAACCTTTGCTTGAAGCGCTTCCAATTTTCAGACAAGTTTCCCGATAGGCGCAATGGCTCCGGCGACTTCAGTAGGTCCATGGCGATTCCGCGCCGTTGCTGCCGTGCTTCGGTCCGCGGTGGCCACTTCTGACACCATGTAACTAGCAAGGACGACGATACAGCATGATGGCCAGAACAAGAAGAGGCATCGGTTTATTCAGTCACTGATTATATAGGCGTACGATAGCGCGCCGTGAGTATCTGCGCATGTCCGATGCGCAGTCGTGATGCAGTAGCCTTGCCGGATACACACGCCACATCACGATTAACATTTTCTTTTTGGTTTGGGATGTAGGCACGCAAAAAAATATTTTCTAGGTATTTGCCCTTTATTTTGCATGTATTCAGAAAAACTGGACATATGTTTCGGCATGCACAGAAACATGGAATAAATAAATAAGACAGGGTATATTCAAACCATTTAAAAGTTTGTATGTTTAACGGAAAAACCCCAATGAGACCTTTGTCATCATAGCAGATCATGGAGTCACTACACCAGTTTTCCTAGAACTGGCAAACATATAAACAAGAAAAAAGAAAACTGTATCACAGCATGTCGTTATTCTGATATAGCAGACAACCTAACAAACAAGCAAGCTGCACAGGTTTCTCTGCTTTTAGAGAGACTGTCTTCCGGTGCTTCCAGTCCTCATTTTGCCGCTAGCAGTCGACAAGTGTGGTGGGTTGCCTGCTTCGCATCAATGTGCACAGACAACTTTACGTCAATATTTATTGTCACCACTGAGAAGCAGTGTATTGAAAAAAAAAGAGCTCTCTCAATTAGAGTAAAAGCGCAAGCGGGTAGTAGTATTTTCTGATACGACTATGTACCCAACGGCAATGTGTTCCTTAAAGGGAGGTTAGTGGAAGATTGCAGCATAGATTTTTCTTTTCCGCTCACTTGTTTATGTAGCTCTTTTTCGAGGTATGTTGACCCAAGAAGACATTCATTTCCAAAGAGATACGCCATTGCTTAGCGCCGTGCAAGACAAAACAGAGCGTATAGCGTCGTTGCTGATGATGAAGGTACTCTCAGGTAACCATCAGTGTGTTGCTTTTGCTGAAACTGCATCCCAGCCAGTGCAAGGTGCGTTCTCCGAAGCTTTCTTTGCTGCTATCACGTATGGAATCCTTCTAAGCATTAATGAATCCTTTCAGCCGAAAGCTTGAACGCCTACATAGCTTGTATCTTACCTTTTCATATATCGCTGAGAAAAAAACCATGCTGACTCACGTTTCGCCTGCACTTAAGAAAGAGAACGGTAAGGACAATTCTACGAACGTAACTGCTTGTCATTTGTTTGAGTTCATTTCGAACATCGGCCTCCAACCTCGATGAAGAAATGTTCTTCTAAGGTGAAGCTGCAGTAGCCCTGTCCTGGCAGACGGTGGACAAAAATGTCAAGATGATATAGCCACATTATAAATGGAGCTAACAGCAGTCTTTTTGTTCCTTTGTTACAGCATCTGATTTTTTCGCTTAGATTGTTTCGTATAAGCTATCGTAGCATTATAAACTTTCCGCACAAACACTCAAATATTCTTATAAAAGAAGTAACGAATTCGCATGTTTCACAACGAATAGCGAGAGAGATAAATATCGTATACCTGTCTCATATCGACAGTTTTATTGCAATCTACTACACAGCAATCGGATGGCGTACACAAAAAAAAAAAACAAAGGATAACTTCAGATGACCCTTCCCAGTTTTCTCCTTGCTTAGTATCGATCAGTGGATATTGGGTCTTGATGCTCGAAATTGAACATTGCTCGGTTGATAGCACCGGCGGCCACTCTCTCAAGTGAGAAAAGAAAAATGTATAGCGGCAGTGAAAGACAGTACTGAGAAAGACAAACGGCACGCGAATGCAATTAAAACTGATTATATACTAAATGACATAAGGGGAGCACTCCGGGCGCTCTCCCACTGGAAATAAAAAAGAGAGAGAGAAGAGGAGGAGAAGGATGAGGAGAAGGAGGAGGCGGGGGAGAGTGGTGGAGGTTTTATGAGGTGCCCGTAACTCGACCCAATCTTGAAACCACGGGAAGGGCTTGCGAGGTATCTGTGCCATCGGCGGTGCTGCGAAGGCTTGGAATGCCACCAATCCTTGCTCGCCTCTTATCTTCTTTTTTTATTTTATTTTATTTGTTTTCTTCGTTTCCTCAACTGCATAGGCCCTGAATTTCATTTAGCTCAGTTTGACTTGCTCTCCTTTCGCCGACTTCCCTTCATCTTACACTATCCTCTCCTTATTTTGCGGCGAGCTGTTTTGACCTTTGTTTGAATCTGGAGTGCGCTGCGCTTCACCGGCTTTGCTGCCCACCTCATTCCAGCTTTTACTTTTTTCTGTTCATGACATATTATTTCTTCAATTTTCAGTGATCTCTTTAAAAAAAAATGTGCCGCGTATACTTTACGGCTGCGTGGCCGCAGAACCATGGAGCTTCGCTGAGCCATGATACTGCAGAAACAGTTCTGAATAGCAGTAGAGACAGAGAGAGAGAGACGAGAAAGAGACAACGGAGGAGGACTAAAGGACGTCCCCTCAGAACAGACAGGAAAAGTAGCCAGTACCATCATTAGGTTCAGTACATAATTTTCACGATGCCCCAATTTCACTCAAAATCAGCTCGCTGTTACTCCAGATTTGAATACTGCTTGGTCGGACGGGATTCATCCCGCAGAGCACGCGTTTTGAGATCAGCTTTGGCTTCCCGCGCCTTGGTGTGGCGTGCGTTGTTCTGAGGGTCTATAATGCCGTGTTCTTCATTACCTGAATTACTTTATTAGTGAACCAAACGCTGCCACAACATTGCCGTATAATCTGCCGCTTAACATGTGCATGGTTCTCTAGGAACGTTGCACCGTTCAGCAAGGTGCTGGTTTCTTTCTTTCTTTCTTTCTTTCTTTCTTTCTTTCTTTCTTTCTTTCTTTCTTTCTTTCTTTCTTTCTTTCTTTCTTTCTTTCTTTCTTTCTTTCTTTCTTTCTTTCTTTCTTTTTTCTTTCTTTCTTTCTTTTCTTTCTCTTTCCTTTCTTTCTTTCTTTTTATTCTAAATTCTTTGTTTTTCTACTTATTTAGCAAGTTAGGCATGAAAGAGTTTGATAGTCTATGTATCACATTGTTCAAGTATATGGGGCGTGGCTTTGGCGAAATGCTCCAGATAACCACTTACAAAAATGTTGAGTCAATAACAAAAGGCATGCACCCCGGCAATACTCGGTATCAGTACCTTGTGCATTGTTCCACCAAAAGCAAACCTCTCACCACTCTGTATTTTTCGCTTTAAAAAGTCTATTTATTGCATTTCTTTCTTCTATTATCTGGATGCATTGCATCAGTACTGCCTTTTTTAATCAGAGGAAGCCATGTGCTGAGCGTAAATTTGTAATATTAACACCTAGCTATATTTCTCAAAATCTAAAAGAAGTAGCTTTCCGATTTTTACAGCAAACATAGACTTGCTGTGCAAAAGTTCTCTTGTAATTCTTCCTAATCAAAGTAAATGTTTTACTTGATTATACTGTGCCTTAGACAGGGGATTACTGACACACCATGTAATTTGTCAACGTGTGGCGTAGTCACTGTAATACAAGCTAAACTCTCATCTGTCCCCACGCTCTTCGATGTTAACATAAAAAAGAAACGGAACGCTTTACTGCACGTACGTGTTCGTGCGAATGCAGCATGAATACTAGTGTAGAAAGCACCGACAACGAATCGTCCCGTTTCAATAATGATCCCTTATCGCGGCGTTCAGGGTATATGCGACAGCCCATTTAAAATTGACTGCTCCTGCTCCTGTATGCAAACGATGCCTAAGAAACAGCGTAAAATGTTGTCGAATTGTGACAGTTGAAGCGGTGCTGGTACTTCACACTTCTAATCGAAAGCTTATCAGCGTAGTTTAAGCTCATGAATAAGCGTTGCACGTGTTCTTGTCAGTACGGGCTTACAGCCTCTGCAAGAGACTGGTGTAATGTATCGCAACAAAGAACACTGAGCCATCTCTGAAGTGTGAGAAAGTTAACAATATTAAGCTGTAGAACAATGGTTCATGTTCCCTAAATGACCCTCATCTTGTTTATTGCTATGGCTCCTGAGAAAATAGCTAAGACATATATACATGGGAAGCAACCGAAAGCTTGTTCTTTATATGAGATTGGTAATGTCTGGCTATTATCATAAAACTGAGCCAGCTACACGCGAGTTTGCGATTTTTGGATAAACAGGGTACGTGAAATATAATTTCGAAGCAAATGTTCTCGTTTTCTCACAATATTTCTTAGGTGCCTCATGCGCCTTCAAAGCGTGTTTTTACGCAAAATATGCTATTACTGGGTTGATTTTTGCCATTTTGTGTGAAGCCTTCCGCTTCTTTGTAGACGCATTGTCGCTCCGCTAATAACTGTAATAGTTGCGAATATATGCACTGAAAGATACAAAGATAACAGCGAGTTTGTGATTTTTGGATAAACAGGGTACGTGAAATATAATTTCGAAGCAAATGTTCTCGTTTTCTCACAATATTTCTTAGGTGCCTAATGCGCCTTCAAAGCGTGTTTTTACGCAAAATATGCTATTACTGGGTTGATTTTTGCCATTTTGTGTGAAGCCTTCCGCTTCTTTGTAGACGCATTGTCGCTCCGCTAATAACTGTAATAGTTGCGAATATATGCACTGAAAGATACAAAGATAACAGCGAGTTTGTGATTTTTGGATAAACAGGGTACGTGAAATATAATTTCGAAGCAAATGTTCTCGTTTTCTCACAATATTTCTTAGGTGCCTAATGCGCCTTCAAAGCGTGTTTTTACGCAAAATATGCTATTACTGGGTTGATTTTTGCCATTTTGTGTGAAGCCTTCCGCTTCTTTGTAGACGCATTGTCGCTCCGCTAATAACTGTAATAGTTGCGAATATATGCACTGAAAGATACAAAGATAACAGCCGTAATTCACTTAGGGCGCGCTTTAGTACTGCTAGACAAGGAACAAACACCTATAGACCCTTAGTATCCCACTAATATAGTCCTATTTGGAAGGCGCAACATTTTGTGAAGCACAATATAGTTGGTTTATGGAACATAGAGAAGAGGGTTTAGATACTAAACTTACGAAACGAAAATTGTTCTGCTACACATACAGTCTCTTCATAGGTTGTTAATATATATTTTTTATTGTAACACATAAAATATACATTGGACTTGAAAGAAAATAGTAAAATGCTGCAACATATATAAATATATGAAGAGAAAGAAATCGCATTTTCAATACAGAAGCCTAGGGCGTGCAGCTCTTAGTATGTCAGTAATAGAACAATGAACATGTGAGCGCATAAGCCATGGTTGCTTCACTAGTAAAGTGGTCGCTCTTTAGCTTAAAGACGAATCATGTTACACAACATAGGCGGCCCCTGTCGTGGTACAAATATATTTTAACAGCTTCTTGCGCAATGCAGAGAATACGCTGCAATGTTCTCTAGAACGCTTCGTAAGCTGCAGCCACAATTTCATTTTCAGAAAAGAGTTGCCGGTTTTTAGGCACACTAAATATTTTCTGGCAATTTTAAACCTCAATTGACCTTTTTCAAGACATTTTTCAAATTAAATTTGCACATAGGCTTCCAAGTTCTGTTGGAAAGAAACTTGGTACGTAATCGATGTGCACATCGAAACGGTAGTGGTGTAATTTAAAAAAAGGTGCACAGATTTTTACAATTTAAATAGCTCACCCTTTAGTTCTACAACGAGCCAACTGGCTGAAACATTCATAAGAATAAAACGAGAAAGCTCATTTTGCTCGTATGTAGTACACTCAAGTCCTTACTAAAAAAAAAAGTAACAGCACTGTCTCCAAACAATTCGCGATACACAAGCAATCTTCACGCATGTGAAGTTTACGCTTCAGAATGCTCGAGATTCAGTTATTGCAATGGACTCTGTTGCTCAAAAGTGAGTTAGCTTTCGGCAACCCAAATTCTGTCTTCACTGCCGTGTTTTGCATTTTCACGTGGTCTTCAGCCTTTCAAAGCGTGTGAAAAGATTTCAGCCATTTGCTTTTCTGCCCGCGTACAACACAAAAAATGAGAACCACGAACATGAGAACAAGGAAGAGTAAGACATATACGAGAGTGCAGAGGACAATATTTTCCAACCACCGCGTCTGCAGAGAAATTCAATCTTTACCTTAAAAGAATGATTTGAAGCATGTAGCGAATGCAACTAACGCAGTGCAGAAATGTGTGTATATATATTATAGAACTTGAGAAAGACACATTCACTTGAGGACAAGATGGCGCCAACACACTTCGCTAGCACAGGTTTTTTTATTAATACCACTCTTTTTCTCTTCTCTCACTTTTTAAGCTATACGCTCAACCATCCTCGGTTCTCAGATACAGCGTAAAGTGGATGCTTTATTCAGACATTATCTTTCTTTACTGTTGCTTCAAGCCTAGGCTCGACGACAGTGGTGACGGAAACCATCTGGAGGAGAATTAATAACTGCGTGTCCCGCGTCGTGCATTTCGACGCTGGCATGTCATCGCTTTCTTTTGGCAAAAGGGGCTTTTTAAAGCATGATTTGTAACCCGTCCATAATTACGTAAGCCACTCTACCCCCCTCTACTCCACCTCCTTACATGTTTTCTTTTTTTCCCTTTTGTTTGCGCCGAAATGACGCCTTCCGCACACGCAGTTGGTGATTTCTCTTCGGAGCTTGCTCAGACACCACCACCAACTCTCTCCCTCATCATCGCAACAAATGATACCCTAAAGTACCATTAATTTCATTTCGTAGGCTCTCGTGTTCTCCTGTACGTTAATGCATTCACGTTTACCTCTTGCTCTTGTGAGTTTCGGTATGTAACGCTTTTCTGTTTTGCCTGCGTGGCAGCCGGTGGCAGCGGCAAAAACAGCGCAGTGAGTGACTTTGTCGGCAGCAGAACATTTCTGATGCTCTGGTCGACAAAGAGAGAAAAGCGGTGTCTGGCGAGTGGTGAGCGGCACGCGGGGAGTGGGGGGAGGTGCTGCGCCGCCTGTATGTTGGTGCTTTTACACTCTCTACGAGTGCACATTGGCAGCGCGGCGATAGTACAGTGTCTAGAAATATACTGACAGTATATTTCTAGACACTGTAGCGATAGTACCGAGACATGACTGCATATGGACTGGTGAGTGCGCCTACTAGTTCATTGCCGGCGGAAATCGCCATCTCACCTTGACCAATCAAACTTTATTATTTCAAGTGTGTTAAGCAATGCGAAAGTTTGTCGATAGCCTCTGCACCTGAACTTGCATCCATGTTAACGAATACATGCTTAGTTGACGGCACAATGTGAAGACAGAGGTGGTGTAATAATGCAACGTTTGCACTCGACAGTGATTCTAATATCCCCAACGTCTGGGCCTATATCCCTGTGCCTGTGCGAAATTGAGCAATGCGACATCAAAAAAGAGAGAGAGAGAGAGAGAGAGAGAGAGGGAGAGAGGGAGACCGCATCGTTGACGACGCACAAAGAATGCTATTCCTTAGATGCGGCCGTATGAAACCAACAGAAATTGTAGCTAATAAATATACAAAGGACATTAGTAATAAAATAGAGATAATGAAATGAACATTTTTCTCAGCTTCATTGTCCCTTGGTTTAATTCGGTTGTGCCTAACAATAAAATGAAACTATGTTTATCCTTCCTGTGTTACGAATTCACAAGATGGTGGTTTGGTTAGGTGCAAAGCCTTCGTTTCGTGCTCCAGAATACGCACTGTAGGTACAAATGAAATGTACACGTCTGCAGTTGCAAGTTCAGTACATAGTTCAGTTCTACAATGCAGGAGGTTTCTAGCCTAAGGTGAACATAAACGACGCAGAAAACCCTTACTCAGCAGCCAACAGTGGCATCACCTTCACTACGCCACGCTGTTTACCCTGTTGTGCACCGGCTTCACGGACCCGTATTGATCTGTATATAGGCATTTTATATATACAGTTAGAGTGAAACCACCTGAATTTTGTACATGGCAGTACTGTGCATTGCGTTCACTAGATAGGATAAAATACACATACGGACCTCTGAGCAAAAATGTGCGTCCAGGCAAGCCCTTTTAAACAAATCATGAAACCTGACAAGGAAGAAGTTTTTAACACAGTAGCTGCCTTCTCGGCAGTGTCTAAAAGGTACAATAACACTAGCATCACGATACACGATGTGTCAGCATACTTCCAACAAGAAAGACATGTTGAATACCACCAGGTGGCAGATATGTAGGACAGCCTCCAGCACCCATGTCGTCTTATGAGAGATGCAACAGCATGGTCCGGAAAGGTCCAGTCAAATGAAGCACTTGTTTACTGCATAGACTTTTTGTAAAACAAAAGTAACATTTCTACCTTATTGCTGGGGGATCTTGTCAAAGCCTTGATGCGTTTATTGGTGATTCCACGGTGAGGCACCACTGCAGCTTTTAACCACTGGGATTCTTAAATGTGAACCAAACTGGTTGTGTATGGGCTTATTTGCGTCAGGCCCCAGCAGTAATGCAGCTTCAGAAGTCGGAAATCAAACCCACGTAGCGGCGGAATGCGTTCAATTCTAAGCTGTACCATGGTGGGAAAAAGTCACAGCTTTGCCGCAAAGGCGAAGCAATGAACGTGATAGTCACAAATTGGGAGGTCAAGCGCTGAATGGCAAGCAAATTTAAACGTGCCCCGTCTTTCTCACGCACAAAAAACGCACGAAACGTACTCGCACATACACATTAACGCGAATAAGCCTCTCAGTTGTTACTTCGCTGTCTGAAAAGCGCGCCCTTTTAACAAGCGGAGGCTCTGCAACGATTGCAATGACCTTTGCGGGCCCGGTAACAACAACAGAATCGCTCCGACGAAATTCAAAAGCTAGCCAAGACGTGCAATTTTCCCCACTCCATGATAAGGGCGCGCGATTGAGCGTACATCCCCTTATTCTTTCCGCGGGCCAAACTACACGTGAGAGATGAGAGCCACCGCACATTTACTGCGCCATCTTGCTGATAATGCTGAAAACACGATATTTCCCCCTCTAGATGCCTGCTAACGGTAGTAAGTTGTAGATATGAATAGCTTGCCGTACAAAAGTCGGAGGAGGTGCCTTTCGGTAGCTCAGTTGTTAACGCCTCGCATTCACGACGAGGAGGTCCCACGTTCGATTCCACGCGCCGGAGTCATTTTTTTTCCGGGATTTTTTTCTTTCTTGCGTTTTCATATATATAGATACGTATACATATACGGTGCATGACATGGACGCCCGCGCTGACACCGGCAGCGAAATGCAGCCGAGAGTACCCTTATAATTGCTATCGCAATAATAATAGAGTGCATGAACGAATTAAACTAACACAAACAATACTTGTACACATATATGCAGCGAAGAAAGCGCCCCCGTCATTTATCAAAAATTTTAATGGCCGTTCTTCACGTGAAGAATAATCGTTATAGCTAAACAAAAAATAATGAGGGTCTCTAGTTTAAGTATACACATGCAAACACTTTTATTGAACGCCTTTTTGCATGAAATACGTTGCGTGAAGTCCGAAATCAATCTGCCTAGCCACCTACGTCTCGGTGCTCTCATTATCCCCCTTAACTTTGGGTAGACCAAAATTAGTACGGGAGGGTAAGACGGTTCAACGAGTGCAGTTCAATACTGATGACATGAATAATGTTACCATCTCGTCCCGTACGTCATCAAACACTTTCAATAAAAACAATTGCACATACCCGGGGCCGGGTAAGTGCCACTGGTATGCGGGTATGTTCCACAGGTGATAGAGATTTTATATCTACCCAGGAACGGTGAGAACACAAAGGGTAACTTTAACACTTGAGCGTTAAGAAAAAGCTTCCATAGGCAGCGTTGACCAGGCGAATGCAAACTATATAATTCAATGTCCCAGCAGGAATTGAATCATATCATTCTACGTTGCAAAAAAGTATTCCACCAAAAAGGCACGTATGGCCCCGTATATACTTTACAAACAGACCCTAATGTTCATGTAACGTCAAAAGTCGTTGCAGTACTCGCTATCCAAATTTTTAAACATTACATATGTACTCTTATGATAGAGCCATCATGTCGGGTCAATGTATATTGTAGTTAGGCGCAATCCGCTGAAGATGATTTGTGTAGCAGTGTTGAGGGCTACAATCCTTGCACGCGCCAGCGCTAACACCAGCGCTTCATATCAGCTTACCGCTTGTGGTGTTGCTAATATCCATGTTGCTGTTGACATCGTTACGCAACTATAAAGAACTGCTAATAGAAAATATATGCGGCAGTTTAACGTCTATGTGTGCGTGGATTTGTACATATAATTTACCGCACTTCGCAACGTCTACCTTAACAGAAGAAAATGAAGCACATTCACCTTCCAATTCGCCTTGTTCGCATAACATCAATTCAGATGGTACGTTAGATCTGTCGAATTTCTTTTTCTTGGTTCATTGCTTCTGTCGTAGTGTTTACAACGCTTCCATGCAGATAGTTGTGACGTGGACGTGCATACATTCAGACGATTTGCAAGCATTGTGTTGTTATTGAACTTTCGATCATTGTATAGATATTTTTTTTAGTTTTAAGTGTACCTGGAATATGTGCTGAATTTGATTTCTGATGAACCTAATGCTCGAGCATTGCAAATGTAAATTATTTTGAGTGTATAACTAATCTTCTGACACATAGCGCATAATTTTCTAGCATTCTGGTACTTTCAACTGCACAAAAGTTTTTATAGCCAGCGTAAAATTAGCGAAAGAGGCTTGTTTACATGTTGTATCGCGTTAGCCACGACTTGAACAGATTTTTGTACAGGTTGTGTTCACATCAACAATTTAAAAGTTTAGTGTTAGAGAAAACAGGATAAAAAGTTTCACTGTTCAAAAAGCTTGTGCAGCATAGCACAATCTAATTATGTGGTGCCCTGATGAAACATAAAGTGATTACAGTCTAATAAACATTTTTGTCTTGCTCTATCCAGTAGCGATACTAGGGAGATCCGTAATACTCTCACTCCGAAGTGCTTGCTCCGCTACTTCGCATAGTTCGGCACTGAATACACAGGAAAATCTGAATATTTTCTTTGTATATTTCCATATCAGTATAGCTGATACGCTTGAATACATTCTGTTCGTATTGGATTCTCGTGCTCACTCAAGAGGATAGAGGATAATCCCAACTCTGGTCCGCCCATCAACAACGCTCTTCATTAGACACGTCCATGCAAAAATTTGCCCACTTTACTTTGATAACTGGAATCTGGAAGCCAAAATATCGTCATATTGCTTCTCACCACTTTCACAGTGAGTGAGCTATCAGAAAAATGAAGCTCGTGGAACTGACGGGATACGTGTCTAACACGTGCCTCGACGGGATCATCTCAATAGGCGAACGTAGCCACTTTTTTTTAATCCAGCGCAAGTCTGAAATAAAATGCAAACAAATGGAAGGCACTGGTGAGAGAGAGATCCCACGAAATGTGCGTTCATACACACGTGAATTCTTCTCGCTGTGCGAAATCATCAACAGTAGTCTCGTAGCCATCACGCGTACTACTTGTTAGTACTTCGTAGGGTTGCCGAAGTTAGTTAATCACTATACACCTGAGAAAGACTCGAATAAAGCAATCAACACAAAAATGCGTATAACATTCTCAAGCAGCAATGGTGTCAAACAAGCTCAGCTGAAATGGCTCTGATTACGTCATAACATTCATAGTTTCATTAAATAGAAAATTGCGAGAAAGTGCGATAACACTTCAATATACAGACGCGGTGGACACCTCAAAAGCCCAACGAAAACGACTTAGCACCGCAAGCACTCTGATCCCAGCGGCAAATTCTAAAGCAGAGCGTAAGTTTTGATGCGAAAGCATGCGTATGCTCGGCTTGCATTAGTGCGATGAAACACTATCACCAACTGCTTAAACAAAATCACATGCATGAAAAATAGGACCAATGGATTCGCCCGTACTTGTTTTCGAGACATAAAAGCAAGAAAGAAAAAGTAGCATGGCTTAAACGATAGGACGCAAATTCACTTTGTTAAGCCAGTAAAACGGCGTTGAGTGACAAGAAAGAGTACGTCAGGAAGAATTCAAAAGCTAAGAGAGCATCGCAGTCAGCCGCAAATCCTCACCGCTTCGTAGAGGAACCAAATTACTTAACATGACCGAAAGAAGGGAGACCACGGGACCAAGCAGTGTTAAACACAAGGAGCACGGCCATAGCGTTACTTGGGCGAGATCCATGCCCAGCCAACATTGAAGGCTGTGAAGGCGGCAAACCATTAAATAAATTGCTTTTAGACGAGAGCTGCTGCGTCCACAGCGTGGCTATGGGCACCATACGTCGTATGGTAGAACCAAGTGAAAGACGACTCAGTGAAGCATCAGTTGTCAGGTAAAGAAAAGGGGGAAAACATATGGCTGATATAACACATGTATGGGTAGATAGCAAAGAAAAGACGAGCCATAGATACTATAGGGGAGTCCCGGAGGTAAAGGAGGGGGGGGGGGAGTTAGCCAGCTGTGGCAAAAGCCTAACCTCATCTTGGATATCCTGGCAAGGCTTACTGAGGAACACGCTGCTGCATTGGGATACATTGTATACGCTTCAAACCTGAACGATGGCTCGTTCCAACGCCCCCCACCCCACATGAAAGACAGCGGTGACGCAATAAAGTGCCACCAAAAATTGCAATAAGTAACGCTGTGCGTTCACGTACTTATTCGTTGACGTTTGTACATAAACTAGGGTACATAGCTGACTGTGGTACGCAGTTGTGAGGCAGTTTGCACGAGGGACTCAAGTTGCATTTCGCGGTGCGCAATGCACAACCCCCAAATGAGTAAACTTGATGGGATAAAGTGGAGCGAGACCACCATTATTCCATGTGTATATATAATATTTTGCGAGAGATCATACGTCGTATGATGAAACAACGGCTTGAACTCTGTAAAATACACTGCAACACGATACAGTGCCTTTAAAATAGGCACCGAGAAGAAACTGCTGTCAGCTCTCTCAGTTGCAGGAAATGACGTACAAAATACAGCCTCATTCACAAGAACAGTTTACGATAGATTTCTTCGCAAGATAAAATTGCAGCTGATGTCGATGCTGAGCATAGCATTAGAGAAGGAATAAAACAGAAAAAAGCAATTGGTAGTCAAATGACTTGTCAGTTTTTCAACACTGCTATGTCATTCCAGTATAGCTCTGAATACATACATACATACATACATACATACATACATACATACATACATACATACATACATACATACATACATACATACATACATACATACATACATACATACATACATACATACATACATACATACATACATACATACACCTTGTGTGTGTCTATAGTCAATTAGTAACGCAGCGTTTTGAGAGCATGAGCGAAATTTTTTCTCAACAAATTGGCTGTCTTCGCTCCGCGCGTTACTCTACGTCAAAGCCTCCTCTAGAAAGATACCTGTTGCATGAGCCAAAAACGTAGTCTTTTAATTTCCCTTTTTCCTCATTTTTAATCAGGGGAGTAGGTGGTGGTCCTTGTGGTGGCTGCTTGCAACACGCCAACTACTGCGCATACGCCCACTACACCCCCCCCCCCCTAACCAACGCCACACCACCCCAGCCCTATAGAAAACGAGAGGGAAAAACGTGGCGCCATCCCTCGGCAAATGACAACTCAATGCAGGACTGCTACAATGAGATAGAGAGTGACACCACAGGCATCTTTTTTCAGGAGACGTTGCCTACACATATGTTTGGCGGAGTTTATGGGGGCCTTCTCAAGTTGAACTCTCCCAAAATCACACCCGCCAGCCTAAGTCTAGCTGATACGAGGAAGAGGTCACAGTCATTCCGTATATTCACGGGTTATTACACCTACTATGAAAGATAGGACAACCCGCGAACGTTAAAGTAATGTTTTTGGCTCCCACAAGATTGCAGAGTTTGTGCAGGTTGTCTAGACCTATTTCGTCAGAGAAGTAGCGGTGCCAAAACAAACATAAAACAGTTTATACAATGTTATGATGGCGTGGTGTACCAGCCTGCATTATGTGGCATGAATTAAATAGGTGAAAATCTATGGTGCGTGAACGAGAGTTTAAAGTACCTCCAATAGAACGTGAACGAAAAAAAGTATGAATTCCTCGATTCTTACTGAAGACACTGCTGTAATTCAGGTGCAAGTCACGATGTTTATAGCATGTCCATGCTCATTTTCAGAAATGTTCTATTATCAGTACCAGCAGTGGCCAGCTTAACTGCGAAACTATCGAGGCCTATATGAATGATAGGCTAGAAGATAAGTGCATTTTCAAACCGTCAATTGAGTTTACGCAGTTACCCTATCTGCGCCAAGGTCGCTGAATTGGTAGAGTGCTTGAAAGGACGATGGCTACAAAACGATGTTGCATGTAGATCTAGTTTCCTGTTCGATAAATAAACGTTGTTGCGAATTGACGCCTGTGTCTGTCATGTCTTCCTTAGCCATTTTTTTTCGTGCGATAAAGAAACTTCTGTCTATACTGGTACTCAATACGACTTGGAACGTGGCATGGCGTGGTACCATGAGATTTGCGATAGTGTATGCTTTGAACTCATCCTAACTTTCCCAGCTAGATAATATTTTGTCAATTGGGATGATCCCCTTTTGAGCGAAAAGGGTTTAGATGTGGAAAAGTTGGCTACTGTAAACCGTGAATGGTATACCTCGCGCTTGTAAAGCCACGTGCCACCTGCTCCCGATTTCCAAGTCATATTGATTGCGTTTCTACAATCATCATCTGGGCGGGACACCGAGAATTGAATGACTCACGCACGCCGGCAAGTGAACGGGTGCGATTTCGTTTTGTAAACCATGGCCGGCTAATAAAAGAAAGAGAAATAAATCAAGAGAGTAAGAGAAAATGAAGAACGACAGTCATGCTATAGTATATTTTGCACATGTCTAGTAGGCTACGCGTGGCATGAATAGGATTTTAACGTAAGTTATTTTGCGAGAAGTTCATTATCGAATCTTAATTTATTTTAAGTTGATCATAAAGTTTAGTCAAATTACTTCATGATATAGAATTAGAGATCCCAATATAAGTAATTATACATGACTCTGCTATCGCTAACACCCAATATTACCGGAACTGTGGAAAGCGCAATAACGTAGTGCTAAACAGCACCATGCTCGGCTATACATCAGAAATCCGAGCTGTGTAAAACGTCATTGGGCTCCAAGTGCGCGTAATTCTTGCCAAGAAATCTGATATTTGAACGGTGACTGCGAACTTATCTTCGAACACCCTGTCCAACACACTGTGATACATTTTTGTAATCGTGTCAAGGATGAGCTCTTTGAGCGTAGCAAACTTGTCAACAAAAGCCATGATGACATTATTCTTCGCCAATTAGCAAGTGTAATCTTCACCTTAATTGTACAAATAAAGATGTTCGATGTTCGGTTACAACACAAGCGTAGCATTGTGACTGCGCCACCATTCTGCTCCCTACGTTCAAAGCGTTGCAAGCAGCATCGGTTTATTCAGGTCTTCTATCACTGGGGCAGTTTAAATCTCAGCTTCTTTCATTGGTTGACGCGTCAGTGCAGTAATGCTGGACACCGGCTTAAAACACTCTCGAGCTAAAAAAAACTGTTCCGAACAGTTAGGCAAAATGACAAATTTTGGTTTAACCATAAGTTGTGGTAATAAGCTTAGTGTGCTGAAAGCTTGTTAAGAACCACCGAATCTCTACATAAGATGCTATTAAAACTCTTCTTGATTTCATAAACCGCAATCTTTCGTTAAATGAATACGAGGTAGTGAATAATGAAGTCAGAACAGTGAGCCTATCAAGGGCTAACAAGAGTTTCCACGTTACGAGTATCAGAATGTTCTCTCAATTATGCTTCACCTATTGGCAGCTTCTGAATTCCAAAGCATAACCGGCGATGTCAAAACAGGCTTGCGTAACATCAGGCTTCTATCTTAATAGGTTCTCTGCTCTTTGTGCTTGTAGAGATAATGATTAAGGCTTGAGCGCTTCGCCGAAGGTGGCTGTTAATTAGGCAGCATTTGCATAAGTACGCTCATAGGCAAGTCCTAGCAAGGCTGGTACCAAACGTGCTCGTGACGAGAATGACAGGATTTTGATTTCAGTATGCGCCAATGACGATGAATATTATAAGCGTCGCGTCACAAGGTACGCCAAAGTCGTCTAACGCCACGCTCTTCGTTAACAGCCGAAGCGTGGCCTATTCATATGGTAAAGAAGTGCCTTCCAAAAAATGTTTCAAGAGTCTTGCTGGCCTACCATGGAAACTCTGCATCTATTTCACCTGGAAGCTAAGCCCGCAAGCGAACGTAATCTGTATAGATTTTCGGAGAAGTCTTGAAAACGTGCTCAAGCGGCTATGAGAAGTTTCTACGTGTGCCAAGCGTCCTTTGATTTTTTTTCTTTGGATGTTTTTAGTAAAAAGCTACAATCTTTCATGTAGCTCACGCTGGAGGAGTCTTATCGGGCTGAGTTCTTATTCGATTCACGCAGTGTTATTGATTTAAATATAGCTCATTTCTTATGAAGCTGTTGCATGTCGTGAGAGGAAGTGCGAATCCGCCTGCCACATGATGTCTAAAGCTGTGGACTTCAAGATAGACGCCATCAGGTATGACCTTCTGAGATAGATAAAGGAAAAAAATATATAAACTCAGGCGTTGTCACCTCCAATAAATTACGATGTTGTTTGTAAAACTTACACGGGGTTCTTCTTTCTGTTACCTCCAATTATTTCACTCCAAAGTTAGCTAATATACGTTCATTGTGTAAATAATGCCATTCCACAAATAACAGTGTGTTTTGACTGAATTCAGTTCAAAAGGGAGCCGTAAAGATTTCAATTATTTTCCCCATACTCGCGTATGCCACCCCCTTGTGTGGTTGGATTATCGTAAAGGATCCTAAAGGGCTACTGCAAGCTTTGTTATTATTATTTATTGCTGTGCGTATGAAATGTATTTTTTATTGTAGACATGTGCTACTGTTAGGAATAGTAACACCGTAAAACTGTTATTATGCTGATGTGAAAGTATTGCTCCTCAAATGAGAAAAAAAAACGCTTCAAAAACAAGAAACTGATATAATGTGAAAAACAACGTGCATTTTAGGGTCATCGTCTTCAAGCATTTCTGTTACCTGCTGTTCTATCGCTTCTCGTTCTTTTGAAGCCACACGGTACGGATTTTGATGGATTGGTCTAGCCGTGTCCTCTGTGATGATTCGGTGCTTGGTCAAGGACGTCCGGCCAACTTTCGAGGTCGACGCAAAACAGTCGTGGAACTCGGCTAGCAGCACAAGCAGGCGTTCCGGCTGTTGCTGAGTTAAAATAGGGCTGACGTCAAGGTTAGGTGCTAGGTCATGTGGGTCTTGTGCAGGTGTTGCTTCGAGTGCTGAAAAGCAGTCACAAACATCTGCGATCTCGTCGAAATGTGCCAATGTTGTGCCTTTTCGAAGGTTCCGTCGCTCGGAGGTGAAATTGGGGAACAGCAAGTTCGTTCGGCCTTCGTTGACGTTGACTATTCCTCGTGCTACGGAAATCCCGTGAGTGAAAAGCAGCGAGGTTAGTTGGTCGGCGACTTCTTCACCGTCGAACGGTACGTCACATGCTACTGAAACGAGGATACAAGAGTTATGAAATTTCGCCCAGACTTGTACGGCCGCCCATTCAAGGTTATCAGTGACCACCATTCCTTGTGTTGGTTAACAAGTCTGAAATCTCCTTCCGGGCGATTGGCACGCTGGAGCCTTAGACAACAGGAGTTTGATATAACGATGATGTATAAGTCGGGAAAACGACACACGAACGCCAACTGCCTTTCTAGATCACCAATAAAGTCGGCTGCTTCTTTTGATGAAGAGACAGCGTTCCTCGGGATCCTCGACACGTCAACCATCGCAGATCGTCAGCATGACGATCCTGAGCTACTTGGCTTGATTAATTATTTAGAAGGACGAAGCCATAATGCACCCAAAGCCTTTACAAGAGGACTGTCGTCGTTCTGTCTGCGAAACAATGTCCTTTACAAAATGAACTTCTCGTCAGACGGATCCACCCACCTGCTTGTCGTCCCTACCACTCTTCGTTCTGAGGTGTTGCAAGCGTGCCAAAACGGGGTAAAATCTGGAAATTTAGGCTACACGCGCACACTGAGCAGAGTTCGAGGGAAATATTACTGGCCTAGACTCACCGCTGCCGTGAAGCATCATGTTCCGACCTGCCTCGATTGCCAGCGGCGCAAGTTTCCTCCAACGAAACGAGCCGGTTTGCTACACCCTGTCCAGATGCCGACAACGCCATTTGACCAGATCGGAATGGACCTTTTGGGCCATCTTCCCACCTCTAGTGTTGGTAACCGCTGGGTTATAGTGGCGACCGACTACCTTACTGGCTACGCCGAGACAAAAGCCATCCAGAGAGGCACAGTAGAGGAGGTGGCCAGGTTCTACATAGAGAACATTGAGCTGAGACACGGTGCGCCATCGATCGTTATAACAGATCGCGGAACCGCATTCACGGCCGCATTTTTAGATCATGTGCTGGTGCTCAGCGGTACTATTCATCGCAAGTCGACAGCTTATCATCCACAAACCAACGGGTTGACCGAGCGACTTAACAAAACTCTGGAAGACATGCTTTCAATGTATGTGGACATCGAACACAAAAACTGGGACGAGATTCTTCCTTACATACGTTCGCATACAATACTGCGAAACAAGAAACCACACGGATGACCCCATTCAGCCTTGTTCACGGACGAGAAGTAAGAACGATGTTAGACGCGATGCTGCCACACAAATGCGATGACAACGAAACGAGTGCTGACGCGTTTCCTCAACGCGCAGAGGAAGCCAGGCAGCTCGCACGTCTGCGAATATACCAACAGCAAGAGTACGACGCAGGCCGCTATAACCAACGTCACACACCTGTAACGTACAAAACCGGGGACAGGGTATGGGTGTGGACGCCTGTACGAAGACGGGGACTATCCGAAAAGTCGCTCAGAAGGTACTTCGGACCTTATCGAGTGCTGCGACGACTAAGTGACGTTACCCATGAAGTCGTCCCGGATAGCCCAAACTTTACAAGGCGTCGCCAGCACCGACCTGAGCTTGTGCACGTAGTGCGCATTAAGCCATACGTCAGCGAGTGACTCTGCGAGGCACCATCGCTTCTACATAGTGACTTTATGCGCGAATCACTGGCTCAGCTACAACATCGGGGCAATGCTCTTTTATGGGGAGGCAATTGCCGTGCCCGAAACGAACAAAGACGATGTGCGTGCCAACAGCCTCGTGAAAAGGGAGACCGAAGAAGACGACGTACTTTTGTTTTGCTCTCCTGCTCTTGGCTCCTGCATAAAAACACACGCCGTCGGTCGGTTCTCGGACTCAACGTCTTGGTGCACTGCTTACGTTGAACCGCGTCAATATATATATATATATATATATATATATATATATATATATATATATATATATATATATATATATATATATAAAGCAAGAAAGAAAAGTGGTCCTTCTTGCTATTGTTTTTATCCGCCTGCCATTCTTTGCAGACCTACCAACATGTTGCTATCGCGTTCATTGCTCACAAGTAAGTAAGTTTGCTATAGCCCCATTTTGTCGATATGAATTGCAACAACCTCAGATCATCGAATATTTACAGCATGTTTCACCTGGTAATGATGCATTTGGTTTTTATATTGGTTACAAAGACATTACAGACGGCACTGTCTTCGATCGTCTTCACGGTTTCTTTCTTCACTGGAGAGAGTTCGGCAGAATGCACGTAAGGTCACATCTGTAGGGCAATCATTTTAACTAAAAATCATACCACCTAAAAATTTGCATATTGTGCGTTTTTGCAAGCAAGAGTTGTCGCTGACCATAATGACATCACAAAGAATTGCGGCCACGTGACAGCATGAATGTTGATACAAAAAGCTGAAATACCTGAATCGCGTTCCACTCGAAGCAGACGTATTGTTTAACTGCCTGATCTCAGCGTCATAACTGAATTTATTCGCTTTACGAGAATCGTGTTAGCTTGGTATAATATTATAGCGTAGATAATTGGATAGAGCGCCGAGTGTTTGCCAAAAACAAACTACTCCTTGATAAAAAATATGTTCGAAAACCACTCAGAGCAGTAAATCTCGTGACAAGGAGCGTCACTGCAGCCTGTCACTGCAACAGGCAAATTAGATTTTACCAATAACAGAGTTGATTGAAAAGGGTATGAAAAAATTACAGAAAAATTGTAAAAAAGAAAACGCAGTGCATCGAGATGCTATATCAACGTAAGCTTTTTCTACACAAATGAAGTTTTGGCAGGTGTGTTACTGTAAAAGCACTTCGCATATTTAGGTTTTTCATTATGAAATGCAAATGGAGTATGATGGAACTTTGGTTAGATTCTGTTATTCCTTCTGCATTGCATGATAGCGTGACGAACTACAAAAGCAACCACCATAGCAACAACAGCAGGAATAACAAAACAAAGGAATGAAATAGATGGCGTGTGCTCCGCATAGGTTTGCGTAGGTAAAAAAACAACAATAAAACAAAATAAGAAAAGCTATTGAGAAGAATAAAGTAGTTGCTTAAAATCGATTTTGTTTTTCTTTGCGGGAATGTGTGAATAAGAGGGACAGCAGATGCCAGAATTTAAACTAGTACTCATTCAAGAAACGAACAGCCCTTAAAATGGCACCGCAACAACCTTGAGACAATAATGTACAGCAGCTGTCGTGAAAAAAGAGGTCTTCACTGATGAGCAATTTGAGCACGTTGCTTCCATAGGCGGTGTTCTGCAAAACGATATGCAGGCCGAGATATAACGGGCAATGAAGGAAACACTTCTATAGTAACATGTGCGAAAGAAAGAAATGTGAGTGGTGCTGCAAAGCGATGCACTTCATGTCGAAGTGGGGCCAGTGCAGCAGTGGCTGTGGCAGCTCGCAAGAAGTATATTTTCGGGGTGGGGTGGGAGGGTATTTGAAATGTCGTGTTTCTATATTAACATGATCTCCCGTGCTTACAACTTTGCGTTAGAGGCACTATTTCAGCGCAGACGGAAATGTTGGTGCGCAAAAGAGAGGTGGGTGCTGGGAGAGAAGAGAAAGCAAGTCGTTTACTAAATGAAGCAAGCGAGTAAATTGAGTCGTACTTGCCGTAAATCCAAGTTTAAAAAAAAACGTGAAATAAAATAGAATGTTGCAGCAGAAACATTTTGTTTTTACATACGAAAATTTAATTCCTAGCCACATAAAAATAGGTAGAAAAGAATGATATAAGTAGACAGGTGCTTCGAGGAGCGTTGTAGAAAGAATATCTAAGAGAGACAGTATAGGTTGCTGCGCATTTTTCTTCTTAAAAACTAGTCTTAATGGGGCTTTCATTACGCAATTTGTCTACTTCCAGTGACTAGCCCTTGGTTGGTACTATACGTGAGCTTTTTTGCGTCGTAAACGTTGTCGACACTGCCTATTGAAATGTGAGGCCCACGAGACGGGTTTATATTCTCCCATAGTAGATTACCAGCTATTCTGAATAATTACCAACTTTTTCTAAACAAGTTTCAGAACCTAAATATCTGCCACTCTCCGCAATCCAAACACGCACTTAGTTCAAGAGTGTTTCTACACATATCTACCTTACACTCTAGGCTGCACCTTGGCTAGAATTTTAAGAATGTGATTTGTTAGTATCCCTCTTGATAATCAAGATAACACGTTTCTTGTGTTTTCTTAGGGTTGTTTTTATAGCTTTCTAATCTTGCCGTAACGATGGTGACGATGCCTATGAAAAATATCTGCGCAAAGGTTATACACATATTCAGCGTGTATATATTCCTATCAATTTTTATAGAACTATTTTTCTCGCCGTGAAATCAGCTGCATACCTAATATGCTCGAGCCGCAAACTCTGCCTAAATTGGCCTGAATAACATATAGTATGTGATGGTAGTAAGAGCACTTCTCAGCAGGAGCCCACCTCAGTTTAATCTGAAATCGTGAACAATTCCCTCTCTAAGCCTCTTACTCGATATGCGATTTGTTGTTGTGAGTGATTATTTCTTTACCATCACTCGATTGTCCCGTAGCGGTAAAGTAGTGACGTAGTATTTGACCGAAATGTCTCCAAAGAAGCCTGTGGTGCACCGAGCTGTGATACACCAGAGTTTTCTTAATCAAACGTTATTTATAAATGAACCATACTTATTACCAAAACATGAACACAGTTTTGATTGATTTGATTGATATGTGGGCTTTAACGTCCCAAAATCACCATATGATTACGAGAGACGCCGTAGTAGAGGGCTCCGGAAATTTCGACCACCTATGAACACAGTTTTCGTATGATAAACCAAGCAGAAGTGAATGAGGGTTGAACGCTGTTCAGTCTTTCTGAATTACTCAACTATTTTGATTTGTGAAATGAATTGTCAACAACACCCTGTTTCTGACGTACACTTTCCGGAATCTCACAAAAGTATCGTGCTCTTCCTGGGCAGCATTTTGTGCTCCTGAGTAACAGCTGGAAGAATAACTCAAGGCGTCAACATTAAATATATTAAAAGTACGACTGCATTGCTTAGTATCCTTTTATACAAAATTCCTAAAAACGCTTTATTGACGGAGTTATACAGATCACTTATTCAGAGAGGCTTATTAGCAGTGTATTTGAGTGGGGAAGACACTTTTTCTTTCTTTCCTCAAGCATAGCCGACGTAAGGGATATGTGAACTGGAAATCTTTTTATTTCTCTATTTAAAATATATTTAGCAACATTTTTGTTACACTTTAAGGAGCTTTGGTACTTGACATTCAGTCAAGAAAACTTTCGCCCCTAACAGGCACTTTATTTTTTGAAGGGGCACTAAAGTTTTCCCCCGGAAGCCACAGTTCTTCAACTTGATTTTCTTAATCACGAAAGAGACCACTTGACTAGCCCGAGAGGAGTGCCATACCGGCTGTTAGCGGCAGCCAATTAGCGTCTTTTATGACGCAGAAGACGACTGTGATAAAGGCTCCTGCCTCCATCTATCTCACGCACGAAGCTGTACAGTGACGGGCTGAAAGAATGAAAAATGCTGATGAGGTAACCTAAGACACTACAACCGAATGAAGCGATCAAAACCAAGAAACTAGCTGAAAGATTTGTGAAGAAGCCTATCTATCTATCTATCTATCTATCTATCTATCTATCTATCTATCTATCTATCTATCTATCTATCTATCTATCTATCTATCTATCTATCTATCTATCTATCTATCTATCTATCTATCTATCTATCTATCTATCTATCTATCTATCTATCTATCTATCTATCTATCTATCTATCTATCTATCTATCTATCTATCTATCTATCTGGCCGCTTAAGAATTTCAGCTCTCCTGGCTGTTTAGATAATAGTATTGATTCCAAACTTGGTATGATATAACATGACTGTATGAACATATTTGACTAGACATAACATAAAAATCATTACATGCATGTCAGAAATGTCATGATTTACATTTCATGATCCTGCAGCTCTTGCGGTGGTTTCGTTTTCGTGGCATGTTGCAAAACTAGTATACTATGACATGATTGCATGGCGAACAGAAGCGACATACCCTAACATGAAAATCATGACATGTGTGTCATGTAACAACATGACTACATGGCACGTAAATAATGCGCTCACAGCCGTTTCGCTTGCGTCACATATATCAAATTTGGTATCACGGTACGTGAATGAATGACGAAGGTATGTGACTGGTGCAAGCATGATAATCATGAGATGCGTGTCATGTAACATCATGACTATATGCCACACTCATGATGCGCTGGCAGCCGTTTTGCTAGCTTCATTTATACGAAATTTGGTATTACGGAACGGGAATGGATGACTAAGGTATGATACTGGTGCGAACATGATAAACATGAGATGAGTGTCATGTAACAACATGACTGCATGCTACCATCATTATGCGCTCGCGGCCATTTCGATAGCTTCACATATATCAGACTTGGTATTACACAACGCGAACAGACGACATATGTAAATGACACATCCAAAGATGAAAATTGCAACATGCGTGTCATGTAACAACATGTCTGCATGCCACACTCATGATGCGCTCACGGCCGTTTCGCTAGCTTCCCATATGCCAAATTTGGTATTACGTCAAGTCAATGGATGACGAAGGTATGTCACTGATGCGAACATGATAATCATGAGATGCGTGACATGTAAGAACATTACTACATGCCACAGTCAGGGCGCCAATACCTTTCGACGTGACGTGATGTGCGTGCTCGTCGGCGTTTATTCCGTCGCGTCACGCCGGCGTTGCCATGCCAGGCGCCCTTCCTGCCACAAACTCGCAGGCGTACGCCGCGCTGCGTTGCTTTCACGCAGACGCGTTTCAGTGCGTCCGGCGTCCTTACGTCACGAAAAGAGAGAGACGCAGTGTTGACTGGCTAACGCGTCGGCGCGAAATGCAGCATGTCACTTTGGCGTCAGACTAAAGAGTGCTCACGTTTTGCTAACGTAGCGTCGCAGTACCCAGCGTGCGCGCGCGTCAACGCTACATTGCAGTATATTGGGCCCTTCATGATGTGCTCGCGGCCATTTTGCTAGCTTCACATATGCCAATTTTTGTGTTACGTGACGTCAATGGATGACGAAATATATGACTGGTGCAAACATGGTAATCCTGACACGCGTGTCATGTAAGAACATGACAACATACTACGCTTATAGTGTGCTCGCGGCCGTTTCGCTAGCTTTACATATACTAAATTTGGTATCACGTGACGTGAATAGATGATGAAGGTAAACGACACATCCAAGCTTGATAATCATGACACTAAAACCATATACGGCATCATTTGCCTCCACCTCGTAACGTTGTGCTGATTTTAAAGTGACACATCAACCTTTCTCATTCGTGCTTCGCATATTATCGATTTCCACTGTACGTGAGATCTGCCATTTTTTTTCATATATCCTTGATTGTCCATGATGTTTGTCGATTCTGTGAAGTTTATTGACATGATAGGGTGGGTGAGCGTTTTGAGCAACAACTGTCCTTACTTGCAACAAAATAAGCGCACCAGTTGTGCAAAAAAGTAAATGACCTTTCAACCTTTGTCTTAACTGAGACATCCGTCGGTTATTCGCATAGTGCCTAACCTAACATACATGGCTCGTGGCGCGATGAAAGTGTAAGCAGAATTACTTCCTGCCTTCCGCACGTTCCTGGAAAATTTTCTTGAAAACATTCCTAGGAATGGTGTTTTTATAAGACGTTAATTATTGAATGACGGAAAACAAGTCTTTGTCCGCACATGAATAACACTTTTTTGAAAGGCACAATTGTAGCCAGAATTCAAACTTTGGTTGCTTGCAATACTTAGCCATGTTGAACCACAGACGCAGTTCTGTGCTTGATTATACGTATGTTTGCAGAACGACTGAAAAGTAAAAATGCTAATAATATCTTGGGTTTCACGTCCAAAACCCTGTTATAATTACGGTGAACTCCGTAGTGAAGGGCTGCAGATGTTTTGACCTCCTGGTGTTTTTTAAGGTGCGCTGGTATACTTCAGAACACTGGCCGCTAACATTTCATGACCGGGATCGAGCCCATTGCCTCCACGTCGACAGCCAAGCCCCGCAAGCATGGCTGACCTCACATTAGGAAGGTGTGCCAGGGTGTCATTTTCTTGGATTCAACCCTGTCATGTGAAATAATCCCATAAGCGAACAAACCAGATGAGTCGTACGGAAATATGGAAAATTATTCTAAAAGAAACGTTTCTCTGACAAACTTTATGCAGATTGTTGATTAGTGGAACTTTAGAAGCGCCGTCAGAAAACGTCTCACACAGAAATCTTTAAAAATTTTTTACAGAGCCAATACAACGTAAAGCAATTTACCGGGACAGATACGGTTTACAATAGCAAGAGCACAACGTGGTCACTCTCTTGTTCACTCACGCACGCCCATTAAGGGCCACGCACAGTCACGTACAAAAATGGCACGCATTTTTGGATGGATGGGTACACTCTGATACGTACACCACGTAACCACAAGTGCATTTCATTTGCCACTAGTTCGCGCATCGCTAAGTTTGAGCCAGTGAGGGAAGCAGAGTGCGACGTGTCTTGGCAACTTTTTTCCAGATTCAGCTGTGAAACTATCTCCGACCTCATATGCTACTACACTCCCTCCATCTCTACCTCTTGCTGAAGTTTTCGGTTGCGCATGAACACTAGATGGAAGGTAACAGGGCATCACGTAATCGCGTCGCTTCCTGTATGCTTCACGTGAGGTCTATCGTGAATGATCACATACATTGGCCATTGCTTTCCGCCTTCCTTTCTCTTTCGCCGTGCCCGCAAACGATAGGTGAATGCTTATGCTGTCGGAGAGGAAATGACACGCGCGCGTAATCGTGAATATATTGCGGCGGTCGACAACGACAGAGGGTTACAGTGTCCGGCCCGCGACGGCCCGACTTCAGGCCTCGTCACACATCTTCAGCCTCCCTCCCCCTTTCTGCCGCCTGGCCTTCGCTAGCGCACTCTGTTCACGGTCCGACGCGCGGCGCGTTCGATAGGCACACACGACTTTGGGTGGAACTGACCGGATAAGCGCTCCGGCTCGGGAAGTTTCCTATATGGCCCCGTGGGCCCACACGCCAGGTCGTGACTGCCGAGGCCCGTCACGTCGCTTTCCGCCTGGGGACATTCTGCGAGCAGGGTTTAGTTTGTGTTGTTGGGTTTCTCTTCGTCATCTACTCACGATGTTCAGTCGGAAAAAGGCCCGGGCTCTGTCCGTATTGTACAGCTGCCTTCTCTGTGACTCGGCTCAATGCTCTTCTTGCGCCTGCCGGGACGAGCGTTCTGTCACCGCTCGCAGCTCGCCTGTTGCGAGTGCGAATTGACCCGTCCTCTGCAATAACGCTAGAGTGGTATCGCCAAGGCTATTGAATGTTTGGGTGATCAAAATTGGGAGCATCTATCTAAACTTATGCCACCGCTCGAAAAAACGACCGAAGTGCATGAGCATCGACGTTCAGGAGTCAAATTCATGACAACCACGGAAAATAGTGTTTTATTTTGAGATCACATATGACCAATGCTCCCTGAGGTGTTCACCGAGCATGCTTGGGTAACATTGTTCACTAAGTGAGGTATACTACTCTGAATGTCTTTCTTTCTGCCGCAGTAATTATGACCAGCCTATGATAACTTGAGCAGACACAACCTCTTAAGGTGTAATATGTTGAAAAACCTCATATTTATCAAATGCGAAACATTTCATGGCAAACTGCGGCGACTTTGAGCGTATCTATCTATCTATCTATCTATCTATCTATCTATCTATCTATCTATCTATCTATCTATCTATCTATCTATCTATCTATCTATCTATCTATCTATCTATCTATCTATCTATCTATCTATCTATCTATCTATCTATCTATCTATCTATCTATCTATCTATCTATCTATCTATCTATCTATCTATCTATCTATCTATCTATCTATCTATCTATCTATCTATCTATCTATCTAGCCGCCTACGACATTTAGATCTTCTGGCCGTATGGATGATCATATCTATACCAAACTTGGTATGATATACCATTACTGTATGACAAACATAACTGACTAGTCATAACAGGAAAATCATGACATGTGTGTCATAAATGTCATTATGTACATGTCATGGTTTTGCTGCTACTTCACGGTGGTTTCATGCACCTGATATGTTGCAAAACTGGTATGGTATGACATGACTGCATGGCGAACACAAGCGACAGACCCTAACATCAAAATCATGACATGCGCGTCATGTAACAGTATTAATACATGCCACATTCATGATGAGCTCGCGGCCGTTTCACTAGCTTTGCATATACCGAATTTCGTATTACTGGACGTGAATGGATGACGACTGTATGGCTCCACTACGGCGTCTCTCATAATCACATGGTGGTTTTGGGACGCTAAACCCCACATATCAATCAACAACTGTATGTGACTGGTTCAAACATGATAATCATGAGATGCATGTCATGTAATAACATGACTACGTGCCATGCTCATGATGCGCTAGCGGCCGTTTCGCTAGCTTTACATGTACCGAATTCGGTATTACGTCACGCGAATGAATGACGAAGGTATGTGACTGGTGCAAACATAATAATCAGGACATGCATGTCATGTAAGAACATTATTACACGCCACACTCAAGGCGCCAGAACACTTCGATGTGAGCCGACGCGCGTGTGCGCCGGCGTTCGTTTTATCGCGTCACGCCGTCGATGCCACGCCAGGTGCCGATATACCCCTAGTAGAAATCAGTGGATCTACCCACTGACCTTCATTGTGGATATGCATGCCATATACTCGCAGGCGCGCGCCGTGATGTGTTGCTTTGACGCATGCGCGTTTGAGCACACATTGCGTCCCTCCGTCACGAGTTTCGCTTTTATTTCTTAGTTCAGCCTCTACCGCTGCTCTTAGGTAAAATAAAGACTAAACCATGTCTTATTTCTAGGGCTATTTAAATACTTGAACATCTCTAGCGTTATTGAGCTCTTTGTATGCCACTGTGCGCTTTAGATTTGCACAAACGTTGTATACTGCACCAGTGCGTACATTGTCACACTTTCTTGTTCAAATCTGTTTGCATAAATGTTGAATGGAACCTTACATAATGATGCGTATGTAGCATCCCTTTGTAGTTGTTCAAACCACAGGCAAATAAATTTTAAGAAAGAGGCTGGAGAGCACAGAACCAAAAGGAGGGGCAGCAAAGCGACGGCCAGCCAGGTTTCACGAACTCATCTGCAGAAATAAACAGGAAAAAGACATGAAGAGCTTCTGAAGGCTTCTTTGGCTAGGATATGATGAGGACAAAAAGGAAATGGTACAGAACTCACGGACTTGTGAAACCAACCTAGAATTCTGGGAGATTTAGGTTACACTAGAAAGAAAATTACGATAAAGAAAATAGCTGAACATGTCCGTGGGTGCATCTTGGGGAGCTTAAAAATGTGTTATGCCAACACAACTTAGTGTTTTGTGCGTGTCAGGGGAGATGCCACTGTGCCTTACGACGAGATTCATTGAGACCACCATAAATAAAGCCCAAGAAAAAGATAAACGGTTCTGTAGGTAAACAACACAAAATATGGAACAGTGCTGAGCTAAGACTTAGAAGAGGGTTCAGGAAGGCTTTGTAAAATAGCTTTTCTGAAATATTGACCCAATACATGTTTCAAGGATTAGGAGAAATCATTATTGAAAGAAAAAAAAGAACATTGCGCTAACTCAGCTGTTATTATCATTACATCAAAACATTCATAATAGCAAATACACTCTGGTTTCGTTCAAATTGCACAACATATTCATATTTAAATGTACAATGAAGAAATTTCAGATCAAGCTTTAACCGACCGCTTTGACTGCGGCCTCCTCGGAAATTTTTTCTTTGTTTCCGCACTGGAAGCCTCTAAACTTATTATGATGATAGATGTAAATGCGTAACAAACACGCTTATAATTAGGTTTACGCGGCTGCTAATATCGTCTTTTCACCTTAAGCCAAACACCGATCAAGTGTGGGTAGTGAGTGCCACCTAAATTGCAAAGACGGGCAGGCTATCAGTGCCCCTATTCTTCTACAGCTTGGAATGCGCAGTAGAATCACTATACGATAAGAACGTAAAAGCAGGTTCGGCGTTCAGATATTACACTCAAATTTAGTGGAAACGTAGAATATAGTTTGCTCGCATACATGACACTATACTCTGTTTCACCACTGTGGTTCAGCACTACCAAAGCTACGGCGTCTAAGAAAGACACACGCTTGCGAACAGTCTCAGGTATAGCAAATGCCTTAGGATTGACAGGGTTGAATAAAGTTATAATTTGTTTGATGAGTGTTACGCCACATCAATACATGGTGCGTTTATTCTTCGCATTTGTCTGATGCGCACTGAATTATGTGTGCCGGTTACCGAGCGTAACTGTGTTTACAAATCAACATGGCAGCACCCATGGAGAGCTGACCATTCGCTTTGATCCGAACTTGCTCTTGCTATTGCTACACTCACTGCACGTGTAGCCATAAATATATTGTGAAATAAGCCGTAAATTTCTTTCATCTTACTCTGAGGATAAAGAATTGGGTACGTTTTGTCGCTATAGAGATGCTGCTTTCGTAGCCGCCCATGCTAAGCCTTCATCGTGCCGAGGCAGTGCTTGGGCTGCGTCGCCAGACCAAGAACGCTGCATCACCAACAGACGTGGAACCTGGCACAGTGCTTCGTGCGCCTCGAATTTTCTTTCGGAGGAAACTACAAAGAGAGAAAAGAAGCGTTGCAGCAGGACACGCGAAGGAACGTGTCGACGGATAAGCAGTCATATGTATTCTCTTCGTGGTGTCCTTGAAACACACGAGACATTGTAAAAGAAAGATAATTTACTTAACTCTGAGGAAACGCACATGCTGCAGGCTACAAACGCCACACAGGCGAAACTGCACGAGAGTCTTTCAGTCAACGTCGTCGTCTTCTTTCACAAGCTACTTACTAACACGTGCATCTCGTGCACGCACAAGCTATTTGCCAACATACCAGAACCACGAACAGCATCGAAGAGAAACAGCCACAACTTGAAGTTGTCCGCTGGCATGCGCGGCTACCGATCTTGAGCCGAGGAACAAGTGTGCACTTCAAGATCCTTGTCCGGTTCTTCGTTTCACATGCTTAGTGTATGTTTAAGGTAATAAACCAGTCATATGATCTGCGAAGAGCGTGTATAGACAATTGGGCGAGCAGGCAGCATGAAGACGGTGAGCAGACGACATGGCGTGGATGATTACATGTGCAGGAACTAATCGCCCTTTCTAGGGGCTGAGGGCCCTGTAGCCTCCACAGTGCTGAAGGAATCCTTTGAAACAGTGTATACAACAAATTAAGTTTATTCTATCGGCCAGCTTACGCTGCTAATTAAGAGCGCACACCAAAGTAAACTGCGAGAGAACACACTGCTGCACATATCCGTCAGTGCCCTTTCGGAACCAGCGTAAAATAAAATTGCATATGCTGGGAACGTGGCTGCACACATGTGAAGCAACCCGTGTATTTTCACCTCAGGAAAGCAACTGTTGGCGCAAAAACAGAATTATTTAACCTGAAGTGCATCATAGATCCCTGGAAAACATACATTCGAGCTGATTGCTTCTGGATCGATCGGCTAATGAGGCCACAGATTCGGGGGTGCTCTCCCCAAATGAGCCACGAGATCGTGCACTACCTGCCGCACCCGCCCACGTGAGCCCACGCACTTAGCTCGCCCTCCTCCCATTCGAGAGGAGACTGCAACTGCCACTGTGCTTGATTGGTAAGCACCTGGCTGACGTACGTAGGAGAGAAGAAATATGCAATTTTGCAGAGGGCTAGTACGTGCGCACCTAATTCGATTAATTTTAGGCATTTTCCTGTGGGATACGTCAGTGTATATTCACCCAAAGATCAAAAGAGTTTCTCATTGTTGCTAATAAGAACCTGGATTTGACAGGCTCTAACCATGATACGACTACGATGCACGCTGTAGTAGAAGGCTCAGAAAATCTTGGTCATCTGGTGTTATTTATTGTGTGCGTATACTTAGATACTACACAAGCCTCGACCATTTCGCTTCTATTGAAAAGCGACTGCCGTGGTCGGGATCACATTTGTCAACTTCTAGTCATTGCGCACCCTTTCTATGTGGTCCTCAATTTCCTAACGGGCCCTGTATCAGTTTTCGAGCGTGGTCAGAAAACAAAGCAGCTGATCGGTACTCGAGGCTTCTGAGAACGCGTGAATCAACTATTATAGCGCAGCACGTGGCCGGAAATTCACAATAGTTTCTAAAATTCAACTAAAAATTACTTTTTCTTCTCTCGACCAATGACGGAACAAGCTCAAAAAACAAAATTGCCAGCACATCCCCGGAGTGAATGATGCAGAGTGGGGCGAAGCATTCGTCCGTCCATTTGTTCTTGCTTCCATCCGTCCATACGTCTGTCTGTGTGACCGTCCATGCGTCCATCCGCGCGTGCGTCTGTTCGTGCGTCCGTCCCTGCGTTCGTCCATGCATCCGCCCCTGCGTCCGTTCATGCGTCCATCCATGCATCTGTCTATGTGTCCGTTCGTCCATCTATTCAACACTCCAAGTACCACCATTTCGCATCTTTTCATCATATATTCCCCATATAGAAGCACCACCATCCAGCAGACATTCCAAGGACTAAACGACAGGTGGCACATGCACACTTTCTTACAGCTTGCGCTTCGGGTCTACTTCGCACCTTTAACCACCTTGAGTTCATGGTATATACTAGTTCACTGTATTCATGGCACTGCGGCCCAACGCTCGCTATACCTTTCTAAAACAAAGGAGGTTACACCCAGCGAGTATAACGTAGCAACCCTTTCTTGTGAGATAGTGTTTAATGTACATGCCAATGGCTGCTAATGGGGATCGCAGCGTGCGCGTTAACTAAAAGCCGAATGCTCCTGTCTCTCATTCCCCATTATCAGCCATTGACATGTACATTGAGCACTATTTTTTATTGTTCAACAACGCACAGAAGAAATCTCTCACCGGCACCACCTTGGTGGTCAAAATGTTATACTTGTTACATACCACAACGGCTATGAGGGACGAACAGGGAGCTTGAGGGAGAACAGGGAGAACAGGGAACAGGGGACGAACAGGGACGAACAGGAAACAGGGAGCTGAATAGAGAGCTTCACCCCTAAAGAAACAGTCGCCACTGCCATTCTATGAGCCATTGACTGATTTAAGCAAGGCGCGCTTGATTGTTACTCCAGCAGCCGCGGCGCGGCAAGCAGCGACATTTAACGCATGAGCACGATTTCAATCAAAAGCCGCGTATTAACTCAATTAAAAGCCGTGTAAAAAAGATAAAATGTGCTCAAGGTCACAAGACGCTTCACGAGCAATCTATGTCTTATGTTTTTTTTTTCTCTTGAATTTGACGGGCTTCATACATTTCGCACACTACCCAACAGAGCACAAATACTGAACAAAAACCTCAACGAAGTCCAAAATCCAACGAAGTCCACTAACAGTGATCTACTTTATGTGTGAAGCTACAGCTGCTTTTCATGAACAACAGGTCGACAAAACGCCGGCAATGTTGTCTGATGAATAGGGAGCGCACAAATTAAATGTCTGCTCTACCGTGAAAGCAAAGGCAGGTAATGAATGCGCCAGGAACTCATCGATTCGAAGAAACTCTAAATATATGACCTCATCAACTCATTCGCGGAAAAAGGCGGAATTCAGAGACACCGGGACGCCAATTCAGAGACACCGGGACACCCAATTTTCCGGCATTCGATGAATGCAATTGCACGCTAACTGGCGCTGATAGATGGTACTTCGAAATGTTGTAGTCGCGTAGCAGGAAACCCAGTTTAAAGTTGTTTAGCGCATCCGGCTATCGATTGAATACCGCGCTGTGATGTTGCTGTCATTAGTGTAGGCTTTGGGTAACAGTTGCAAACGCTAAACAAGTGAACATGCATGTTTTTTACATTTATTTGTTATTCTGGTTAATACTTTTCACTTAGTTAGTTCATAGTTTTTTTTTACTTCTAAGCGTTCGATATAAATAATGTTGATATTGTAGTTCTTTGCCATTTATTAACTACATGGTTGGCTACTTTGCGAAAAACTGGCAAGATATTCGTTAGTGACACAGCTTAGTAACTGCTGTTATCTCTTTAAACTTAATCACCCTGCTCTCTTGGCCTTTAAAAATTAGCCAGTCCTGTCATAATGAAATGCACAGCCTGTTGCGCCGCCGTGGTGGTCTAGTGGCTAAGGTACTCGGCTGCTGACCCGCAGGTCGCGGGTTCAATTCCCGGCTGCGGCGGTTGCATTTCCGATGGAGGCGGAAATGTTGTAGGCCCGTGTGCTCAGATTTGGGCGCACGTTAAAGAACCCCAGGTGGTCGAAATTTCCGGAGCCCTCCACTACGGCGTCTCTCATAATCATATGGTGGTTTTGGGACGTTAAACCCCACAAATCAATCAATCAATCAATCAATGCTTTGTGAACTCTTACCAAATACCAGGTCTTGTAACTTGCGAACAGATTCCGAAAGAACTTGACCGACGTCGAAGTGGAAATAAAGTGTGTAGAGGATCGTGACCATAGGTTGCTCTAAATGCAGCCAATTTCTGTGTTTAATCAATATGAGACGTGGAAATGAAATGCGTACTGCTGTTTCAGTGAAATGCGTGGTAGTTGTAAAGGGTATGCCACTATTGAAGAAGCCCTCTCCCACCAACTGTTTCGCGCAATCTTTTCTACTCCGTTAGCTTCATATAGAAGTCCAGAACTCAAAAGCTTTTTAGAATGCCTGATGAATAAAGTTATGCATGTTTTGGGCTTAGCTTGTAAATTCACCTCTTTGTTGATCCATCGCAATCACCAGAGCAAAATTACTAGGCACGAAATATGCTATCGAAGCTTGTAGTTGGCGATAAGCACTATCGATTGTATATATTTTTCACAAAATAATTTCCTTGGCAGAAATACATAAAGATGTTTTTTTGCCATGAACTTTTTCTCACATCAGGATGAAACACTTGGAGCACAGCCCCTCAAAGGTTTCTGAGTTCTTTTAAATAATGACTTTGATATTCATTATAGCGAGTTGAAAAACAAGAACACGGCGTGGCTGACAAAAAATATTGATGTTTTTCGTGCCCAGACGCTGAAGATAAGCGATGCATATGACAAAAGAGTCATTCTTCATAAAGCTTAGTTTTGAACTATTCAAAAAATAGACAACACGAGAAACAAGACAGCTGGCTAATTTAGAACAGCTTTGAGGAAAACTTTAGAGCCAGACACAGAAGCTGAAGTGGAAAGCTTGAAACGTTTTAGAAGGCATGCCTTTGTTTACTCGGAATATTAGAGTAGAACAAAGGCTGACCTAAATGGCGTGACAAACAGAAGCATTTGTTATTAAAAATACTGCTTTGAGCATTTATTATATGTGTGGTGGAATTGAAAACAAAAGATTGTTGGAAAGTAGCTTGCAATAAAATTGATCAAATGCTGCCAGAACAGAGGGAAGGGGTAGAGCTTGCTTTTAAGCTATGTGGAGAGTAGAGTGCATGAGTAACACTGATAATTTGGCTTGAAATTGAAGTATGCTTGTGCGGAAAGTCGAAACAAAGCAGCAACTCATTGAGAAGTCTTCTTTATACAGAAAAAATTGAAAGACAGAGTACAAAAGAACAATACGTTTGAAAAACAATTTTGACACTGCAGCCTTTTACGAGAGGTTTCAGCTCGTTCACTTAAAGATTTTCTGAACAAATTCACAAGTACCAGCAGCTTCCTAATGTTTTCTACCTAAAGATTAAAAAAAAGGGGGGGAATGGTGCTTTCCTTACTTTATCCGCACGTACTGAAAAAAAGAGAAGTTAAAAAGACAATTATGCTTATTGAACCACGAGTACTACTGTAGGGTGACATGAAGAAATGAGTCAAGCTATCCTTGCTTAGAAACAATGTTCTTAGTTTTTCATTCTGGCAATGCTTGTATCATACAGCAATGATACAAGAAATAAAGCAAGGTGTGAACGCACGCGTGACTTCAATATTATGCATGGTAGCCACCAATTCGAATGAAAAAAATTTGGGTAAGGTGAGGCATATCAATTAGAACAGGAGAAGTAAGCGATCGACATTACTAACATAAAACAAGACATAATCTTCAATAAAATATCATAACAATAATTAATTACCACGCAATGAAGCAAGCAGTGTAAGCACAGCGAACAGATGGAAGCGAGTTGAAATGTGATTATGTAAAGCGAAATGAATGGCACCTCGGAATGTCATCAGTTATAGCGACGAGCGTTGGGAGGAACTGAGGAAGGGTGGGTTTCGCGTGTTCATCCATGGAAGAGCGAGCCCGGAAGGAAACAAGTCGTGAGAAAGCGGAAGTGACTGCACGAAACGCACAAACGAAAACAAATTATGGGTTTCGGAAGTGATGACAGTGGACAAAGTGGTGTTGGTAGCAGGTCTTCATTGCTGAGCAGGAAGTACATCCACGCAAATTATGGAGTGTAAGCTTCGGTAAGGCACTACAGCTGGACCGCAGGAGTGATAGGACGTGCGCCACAGGCATGGGGCGTTATAACGTCTCCAGCCGGTTTTTCATCATGGCCATAACACGAGTGCTTGCAACGCTGCATCTTCCACAGAAGCAAACATGCGATGACAGCGTAAGTGTGCTAATCAAATTGCAGAATCACGACGCCGTTGCAGTTGGGACGCAGTTTGCGGCATTTGTCTGCGACGACGAAGAAAGAATAAGCGTTAAAGTGAAAATTGATGGCAGCATACACAACCTAACGTCACAGTCGTGCCTATGGCAGTTTCTTTTTTTCACATTTTTCAGTTGCTTATAGGTGAAAACTATACAGCAACTGGTGGTTCGAATTCTCCAACAGTTTTTTTACGTGCACGCAACTTTTGATTCTTGAACCTGTACTTCGTACCAATCTGGTAGCCGCTGGTCATATATCGAAGCGAAAAAATTGTTCGATATCCGACTTCGAAAATATCAGAGGATGTTTCTGAAGCAACGCCATAGGTTGCAATGTGGCCCTCCCCAATCTTGAGAGTGTGGACAGTTTGCCATACTACAAAGAGGTGTGACTGGAAAAACCCAAAGGTCCCATTGAGCTGATGGTGCACACTCGCTCGCTGGATTTCGTGCTGACCGGTTGTGACCCTGCGATCTTCGACGACAGCGCAGCTCTGGCCGACTGGGCTCGCCCTACGCCATCTCCTGACGCCGACAGGAGCTCTCGCCGACAAGGTGCCCCGTTCTCGTACTTCTGCAACCGTGTCCATCTTTCCTATTTCCTCCTTACTTCCGTCGTTTTCCGTCGTTCGCTGTCCCTGCGCCTCGTTCTCTCCTTCCTCCCTATCTCCTTACTTTTGAATCCTATCCTTTTAATCCCTCTTTTACCCCCACCCCTCGTGAACTACTGTTGAGGTGTCCTCCACCTGAGAGACAGTTACGGGGCTCACTTTTCTCTTCTTTTCATTTAAAAATCACTAACTGATGGTGCACATGCCCTTTGACGTCAATTTATGCCTTTCAGACATTTGGACGTAATTTCAGGAACACTGTTGGTTTCCTGGAAGTCTTTTTTGATCAATGACAGATTTCAAAAAGTTTGCGTGTATTACAACGATGACTGACGTCAGTATCATCTCATGCATACATCAATCAGGTTCTATGTTTGCACCACTTTGGACAGCTCTATTGGCCTCTTGTAGTTAAGGAGTATAGATCTAAAACAAGTTATTTCCCGTTTTTGTGAGGTATAGTGACATCATTTGGAGTCTATAGGATTTCTATAGTCTGCTGGAATGCGCAATCGAACACTGGTTAGGACGGGCACTGTCAGCGCACCTGAAAATTGGCTTCTCTAAGGTATTTAGTGTGTGCTATACTATGAAAGAGCCGAGATAGATAGAACGCTTACTTGTTAGGTCTCACAACGTGTCCGGTACATTCACATTACGCAGGCATGTGCTCGATATATGAAAGACGGCAGCTCTTTTCGTAACATTTGGCTTGACGTCAAACAAAGTGCGCGGCCGGCTGCTTGGAGACTGCGTCTCCTAGTGATTCTAACAAAGCGTGTTATCACATGGGATCTTTTGAAATTCGTTTCCGCACCTGATAATATCATGTTTTCACAAATTTTACCCCAAATGGCTCGACTGTTAGACAGTCTACTTATGAGTTACCTGTAAAAACAAAACCAATTTAGGCTAAATGTGACTTAATCTGCAGGAGTTGGCACGACACCTGCAATTTTCAACAGCTAAACAGAAGAAAACGAAAGACAACAATATCAGTGTTATTCACAACGCACGAAGACGAAATACACAAGGGCAGGACCAGTGCTGGCCTTGCTGCTGGTCTAGTTTCTATGTGCTGCTCCAATGCTAGACCAGCTGCTTGACCAGCAGTGGTATTGTTACTCATCTGCATATTAACGCGATAGCGTTAAAGAGCTCGTGTTGCAGAAAACCCGCCGCCGGCGTCGGCCCCGTTGGTTGTGAGCGAAAAATCGCCTGTGCGTCTTAGACCGAAAAATGAAGTTACCGAGATAGCCGCGGGAGGCCGCTACTTGTCCAGGCGCACAGGTGCGATCACACTGAAAAAGCCGCGCATTCGAAGAAAAAAGTGATCAAGGTCACGAGGCATGGTAGTTTCTTTGCCCTGCCACCTCTCCCTGCTTAGCTTCCCGCGCTTTCGTCGTAACGAGAGAAGAGATAATGCGATTGCAGCAGGCGACGAACCTTCGTATTTCTACTGGCACTGGACGGATTCTCAAAATTTTTTGCGGCGTTGAATTAGGGACGAAATAAGCTCTTCTAGTGAATTCATTCCATAGTTACTTGAAAAAGTGTTTCAGGGCCTCTTTAACGCATTTTGTTCGGCAAGTGTCATGACGAAAACGAGCCCATTCGGCGATAATAGCGCGCGCTGGTCCAATCTACTGTGTGCGTGTCTGTGTACGTGCGTGTGTATGCAACAAAACGTATGAATAAGAATGCACTAAGCGGTTGAAGGGTGCACTAGGGGCTGGATTTCGCTGTCGCGTTCAACTTTTAAATGCGAAGCGTAAGGGTCCCCTAACTTTTTTGTGTTCGTTCATTGTGCTGTTCAACCTAGCAAATTCAAGTTAGCGTGTTTTACACTTCAAAGGTGAGAATATGACATAGTTTAGCTCTACGCATGGTAGCCATACAACGTTTTGCATCTCACAGAACTATTCAACATTGAGTAGCTTTGTAATAACACTTAAAACCTAATGATTGACAGTCTCAATGTAATTATACAGAAGCACTGACTTCCTGGAAGGTGCACTAAGGTTGACAATTACAAGGCGTATCAAAGAACACAAAAAAAACAAGGACAAAACAGCTTGATTAGAAGACAAGTGCTAAACACACACACAAAAAATGACGCAATAACTAACGATGCTCATATTGGGTAAAGCCAACGATTAGGGCGTTTGTTTGCTTCCTTTCCGTCTAATGGCAGTTTGCCTGGGGGGCTGTGGGTAAATAGATGAACCAGATGGTGCGCCATCGGGAACCAAACGTAAAAGAAGGAGTACTTGTTTGTATGAGCATGTGTGTGATCTCTCTTGTTCGCTTTTTTTTTTATTTCTATATTCACTTGCTCTGCAGTGTTGTAAATCACCGATGTTTTCATGTTTTGGGAAATCAGGCAATACCACCTAGCACGCAGGTTTCTTAGATGAGAGAATTCCCTGTAGATATATATCTTCACGCCATATATCTTTTTACTGTGTGTTCCTGTCTTGGTTTTCTTTGCGCAGCAGCTGGACGAGAAGTCATGTGTATGTCAAACTTGTGTCAAGGTCAGAATCGCAGGGAGCTTATAAGGAGTAAAATTCTAAGACGGTCTATGAATAATTGGATTGAGTTTTTCTTTTTTTTTTTGCACCGTGGCCTATTTCTTCTTTACTGTAACTCGTCGATATCTCCCGCTTTCGGGGTGATGATTCTGTTGAATATTTGCATGTGTTTTTTTTTTGCGCGTTGCCCTCACATTTCTTTTATTACCCTTTTAAAATACACTTTACGCCGCGAAAAAGAGCCAATATCTTACGCAACAATTTTCGCAGTTCCCCATCGAACTAGTGGATCAGAATGCAACAACACTTCATTGAATTCAGGGAATACAAAAAGAAAACGTGAAAAGAAAGAAGACGAAGGAGCTAGAGAGGTAAATACAGATGCACGAATTTTTTTTTAGCTGTCGACAAGAGGTTAAATTGCACTGAAAGTAGTCAACTAAAATAGCCGGCTCTTTCGCACATAAAACCACGTCGGCACAAGTAGAGCAGACAGTTGCCTAAATACTTGTATCTCTGCCTCTCTATCAGTATTCTAAATATTGTGTTACCTATACGTGGAGTGCTTGTTCTCTGCGCTTTTTCAGCTATGTTAGCGCTTATGGAAGTGAACGAAAGATAATTTTTTTGTTCTTTCGAGGGTAGGAAGTGGCAGAAGAATACTAGCTGGCACGATGCTGTTTCTCTCGTATGCTGTCATAAGGTGCCTTAAGAAACTGAAGATTCAGCTCTCCGACTTTTTTCCGAGTGAAAGATCAAGGTAGTTCCGTAAAACTTTCAGCCTCTACATATTCGAACAAGATTAATATATATTATTCCACGGGATGCATTGATAGGGCACTGATAACTGTGGTGGCGTCGAACCATACAAAGCCTCTAACACCAATTAAACGCTTATCACTATCGTAATCAGCAGCAGCAAGGCTGCGCTAACTAAATAGTTCTGCATTGTCCTACCAATAGCCATGACCCTGTGCTTCCTGCAGCTGCGTCATAGCCGCAGACTTCTTGATCTCATTTGCCCACCTAACTTTCTGTCTCCACCTCGCGTGTTTGCCTTCTCTCGGAATCCAGTCAGTTATTCTTAATGACCACAAGTAATCTTTCATTTATGCTAGGTGCACCGCTCATACACATTTCTTCTAGATTACGACTAAACAGTAGATAACACCCGTTTTTTTCCTGACCCACTCTGCTCTGTTTTTCCCTTTTGAGGGTACACATATCTTCCATTTCAATGATCGGTGCGTCATCCTCAATTTAAGTTGTTCCCTGCTTAAAAGCACTCAAGTTGCCGCTTCTTAGGTTACCTGTACTCAGTGAGCAATTTTTATATTAGGCGAGCGAACTGTTTTAATGTGCGTTATTACTCGTTTATATGTGCATGCGAACCCACCAAGACACAGAAGAAACAACGACAGCAATCATGGGAACGGAGGTATAGAGGGACACAAGGCCTTCCCAGTTTTGCGGGAGGAAGGAATAGGTGGAGAAGATTAAGACAGGATGCATGAAAGACAAAACGTAATCGGATAAAAAAATAACAGACAGGAGAAAAGGAAGGCATAACACATGGAAATATTTGTACGCTTAAGGCCACATAAGTTTTTTTCATAAATGTTAGAAGGGCTCGATGGGTCTCATTATGTCGAGCAGACCATTTAAAAAAAACCTTACTGGATGAATTTACTATTGTCTCCATTGAGAAAAAATTAAGCGTAGCTGTAACCGTCTTTTACGAAATCGTTCTTTAGGCGTCATAAAAGTAATTCGTGGAGTATTATCAGTGATGTACTCCTACAAACTTTATGCTGCTAGAGATTGTGAATGATTACTTGAGTTCAAAGCACACCTAGGACACTCCTGAAGGCGTTGCTTTTGCGGTGGCGTATCGGAATTCAACGAGCAGTGCACAAGCCTCCACACTATATACTACAGCTTAATCCTTAGCGCCTATTAGGTAGAATTGCCCGATTCGTCAGAGGCGTTGGCTGCTTTATTAGAAGAGCACGCGTTAGATTACAATGGTCGCCAGGTAATGCATGTTTCTGAAACTCATTAACAAAACACACTACGGTATCGATGACCTCATTAGGTGATCGATCGTTTCTGCGGCAATGTCAGACGTGCAAGAACATTCCGGCCGCGTGTACTGACCGGCACTCGATTAATGCGATTGCGGACTAATTTGATCGCGGTGCCCGAAGGAATTACGACAGAGCCTGGTAGGGCCACGATGAGACTGGGTGAGCGCTCGGGAGCTGCGTTTTGGACGAAGCAGCCCTTGTAGTTGCGCCGCACAGTGGTGCTGCGCTGCCTGATTCGACAAACTTGGTGTGAAGGTTCGCGTAATGAGGCAGCTGATTACAAACATGTCCTCTTTCCCAACGCTCTATAATGGCTGGAATAGATGTTAGGCTAAAATGTGTGATCTTCTGGCTTTTATCATTCAGTCGAGCGAGGCTTGATTTCGAGGCTACTACATCGTACCTTGTGCTTGTTCGTACCTTCAGTATCAGTAGACACATTTTGTTATACATTTATAGTGCACCGGGTCTCATCACTTGGCACAAATCCTGCTCGCTGTGTTCTTAGGCACCCTTAAATACCACACCGATATAAATTGCTGTTACGTTAGCCACTACAATCCCCGCCAAAGCCCTCCATACAAATAGTTGACCAGCGAAAGGCGAAACGAAGCGGCCCCGGTGTTTAGCAGTGCATTCAAACCGACGTTGCACTGGCGCCTTTCACAATGATTTGTTACATGTTCGTGCTAATGAGGTTAGACACACATTTGGCTTGTTGGTAGATATAGCGCGAGAACAGAACGACGACAAAGGGACAGCAAGGAGACGATTGTCGTCGTTCTGTTCTCGCGTTATAACTACCGTCACGTCATACCAACTAGCCCAAACCGCCACACTTCAAAGTTTGGCTTGGGCTTAGCAGAGTGTTTATTTCACATGCCGCTCATTGTTCCTCACATGAATCGGGTCATGGAGGAGTGCAATGAGCGGCTAAATGCATTTCTCAATGCGTTAATCACAGTGGTTGTTCTTGAACCACAAGCGGTCACGGATGTCGCAGCTGAAGCTAAAGTGCCCCTGGAGAAGCTCTCACCGAAAGCGGGCTTTCGCCCCAGCAAACGTGCTCCCCCAATAACCCCGTTCATGCTGTTGTGCCCGCAACGCCGCCAGTTCAGTGCGGCGTAGTTGCAGCAGATGAAATCATGTATGTGTTGCTATGAAAGAGAGAATGCTGTGAGGAACAGCACACGAATTCATAAAGTTACACCGAATACGTCAATACAATAAAGAGCACTGTAGTACATGTATTTATACGAGTTTTCGAAGGACACTATGATTTCCGTGGTTCTACGTTCCCATCAGTACTTCAGACTGATAGAAACAGATATTGTACCGCTACTACTTGTCACTACATTGTGTCAGACATCGCTAACTGGCGATTGTTGCTACATGCCATACTTGTAAACTGAACGTGAAGATAATGATTCTAGTGATGATATTTCTTCAGCAAGCGGAGCTACTGTTTCACAGAATCCCAACTGAATAACCATTAAATAAATGCCTGTGATCAGCGCATGTTCTAAATTGTAATAACGTATAAGCAATGATAGTGCACTTGAGTCAACTGCTTACAGGTACGTTCTTCTAAGAACAATAATACTTCCTTTTGACGTTGGGAACATTCACCTTCGAGGGCTATAGAATTCACAATGACTGCGTTTACAGCAGTTATCAAATGGTTTAATAAAATATACATTCATATAAAAGCAGCATTTATTGCCCCGCCGCGGTGGTCTAGTGGCTAAGGTACTCGGCTGCTGACCCGCAGGGCGCGGGTTCGAATCCCGGCTGTGGCGGCTGCATTTCCGATGGAGGCGGAAAATGTTGTAGGCCCGTGTGCTCAGATTTGGGTGCACGTTAAAGAACCCCAGGTGGTCTAAATTTCCGGAGCCCTCCACTACGGCGTCTCTCATAATCATATAGTGGTTTTGGGACGTTAAACCCCACATACCAATCAATCAATCAAGCAGCATTTATTGAACGTCATAGGAAGTACACGGCAACAATAAATACATACTTATGTATTATTTTAACATTGTCGTAACTTGACTTGGTGTTCACATCAATACGGTTTAAATCCAAGGACCCACATTTACACATTTAACATCAGAAGGCCAGGAACAATGCGCAATCACGAAAAAACTATGCGAAACTGCAGATGGCCTTGCTAATAGCTCATAAAATATATATCTCTTTTTAAGGCTCTACCTGTTTTGCGAAGCGTGTGATGCGACTCTCAAATGTCAGCAAGCAAGCGGCCGCAGAGTGTGCATTCTTTACAGACTCTCGGCCAAGTCCTTAATTCACACGTTCCTTGAAGCGTACCTCTTAGAACATAGTGCATTTGAAGCTAGAATTCGATGCAAAGAAAGAGAGTGGCTCACAGGTTTGTGGCGGTTATGCAATGCGCTGCGAACCTTTACACATGACAGCAGGGATGTGCGAATGCTGAAGCCACACATGGCTTTAATTTCGCTGCCACCTGAGCACGGCCTTCAAAAAGAAAACACGATATTGGCGGCAAGGAGAAGCGCATTACACAGACCGCAGGTTAGCTCATCTCCCATTGCATAGAAATTCTTGTTTCGCCGTTGCTGCCTTTTCAAATAATGTGACACGAGTTTATTTATTTATTTATTTATTTTTTATGAATACTACAATCCCTACTAGGGATTTTCGCAGAGTGTGTTACACGAATTACATGAATTCTCAAGATGCAGACAAACAAATTTTCAAAACAGGAAAATAAAAAGACACAGAAACAAAAGTACGCACAAAGCAACTCAAATTATACAAAAATTCGAACGTTTATGGGGATAGAGCTTAATTGGCATGCTATTTTAAACACAGTTGTTGAGGATAGAAGAAAACAATGTTAAGCATGGCTGTAAAACTTCCGTGTTGGTTAGTTTCTTCCAGTCGTTTATAGTTCGTGGAAAGAATGAATATTTAAAGCAGTTGTTACGGGTTGCATAGGGTGTTATTGTGCGCTCATGCCTTTGTCGAGTTGCATACCAGGACGAAACTGAAAGAACTTCAGAAATGTCTGTCTTGTAATGTCCCTTTACTAGTTGATATAGAAATTTTAGTCTAGATAAGCGGTTTCTTTCTGTTAGTGTTGGTAGATTAGCTCGAGTTGAAAGTTCAGTAATTGAAGTGCGCCCAAAGCTGTTTTAAATAAAACGAATGGCCTTTTTCTGTACTCTTTCTAGCTTGTTCATATTAGTTTTGGTAAAAGGGTCCCATATAATGGTAGCATAATCCAGAGTCGGTATAACTATTGTTTTATAAGCCAGAAGGCGGACGGAGGGGGTTGAGAGTTTCAATGCTCTTCTGAGGAAGAACAGTTTACGCATTGCAGTGTTAGTTACTGTATTAATGTGTTTCGTCCAATTCAGGTCATCTGTGATCCATAAGCCAAGATACTTGTAATGTGAGACTTGGGAAAGTTTAGTATGGGTAGTAGAGTACTCGTATTCTAAGGGATTTTTTATTTGTTATTTGCATAAACACTGTTTTTTCGAACCTAATAGTCATTTGCCATTCATCACACCAGGAGGACACTTTTTGTAGAGCATCATTTAACACGTGTTGGTCTGCTGGACAGCATATTTCGTTATAAAGTGCAAAGTCATCAGCTTAGAGTTTGATTTTAACAGGGATGCCATCAACAATATCCTTAATAAACAGGAGAAAAAGAAGTGGTCCTAGCACTGAGCCCTGCGAAACGTCTGGATAAACACACAGATTTGAAAACTGCATTGTTTTTCTGGTGGGTGGGGCAATTTTTCTTGCTTTGTCACCTAAGTTGATTCCGGTTTCTTGCAGCGCGGAATGCGCCGGATTTGACACAGGAAATGTATAACTCGACACGACACCGCGGACCGAGCTGAACAAATTTACGCGCAGCTCTCTTGGGAACTTGAAACGATATGGTGGAATATTTTTAGGTCGTGCGATCTGTTTGGATTAAGAAACTCTTCGATAATTCACCTTAAGGCTATCACTGTTCTTAAAAGCAAACGCTGCGCTGGTGATGAAAGTCGTATATATATATATATATATATATATATATATATATATATATATATATATATATATATATATATATATATATATATATATATATATATATATATATATATATATATATATATATAAATATATATATATATATACGCACAAAATTTAAGCTTAATGTTAGCATAATGTTTTCCTGCACGGGTCAACAATAGCTGTGCCATGTTGAAGATTAAAAAAGGGTAAATATCCCCCACAGTATCATTTTTAAGTTAACAAAAAGAACTAACAATTGTTCTTCAATAACTTTCAAGCGTGACAAACTATTATTTTTGATAAATTCTAGCCTACGTGTGGCTCTCATTCAAAGCAACGATGAACCATCAGGAGCACACTGTAAGGAAATCGTTTCTTTATAAGTAATTACTTACAAAACAAGACTTTTCATATTTATTTAGTCTTCTGAATATGCTAAGGCAAGGGAATTTTAATTAGAGTGAGACATATTTTGTGAGTATTATCATAAACGCTTTTGGGCATTGGCGCCCTGAAGGCGCGATTACATTTCTTTAATTCGCCTGGCTTACTTTGACAGCAAAGGATCAGTTTCGCAATGAAATAAGCTCCCATCGTGTTTTACAACTTACAATGTTATGCGCCGTAGCAGTGTTCTCTTCGTTAACGATGAACACGTGGAAGGAGAAACAGCAATAAAAATTAACGTAATTTTAACCTTAAGGATTATTATTTTTTTAGAGACTTCATCGCGATCGTCTCGCTTCCTGAAACACTATATGCGTCGAACTATGTAAGTTATTCACCCTATATGGACACAAGAAAAGCGATAACCACTTACAGCGGTAATTTTCAGGCGTTTTTTAGCAATTTTGTAGCGGCAATTTTGTAGGCCCGAGCAAGCAACATTACTAATTTCTTGTCATGTGATTGAAACTACGTCATGAAAAGTACGTAATGCAAAGGGAGATTAGATTTGTCAGTGGTGTTTCATCTATACCATGTTACCGACACTGGGAATGGCTCAGGGTGTGCCGCTACCGATTGGACGCAGTGAACCCCCTTCCTTTGGTAAGTCTGTGTATTGTTGTGGATTGGAGATATTAGATAAGGGCGTTAATATTGGAGATTTAAAACTACTTGCTTGTTCTTAGTCGTGTGCGCACGATCATGATGATATTCGTGTTTCTCTCTCTACGCATTTTGCATAGTATAAACGGCGTACACTGTTTTGTGGTTAATCCTGTCTGTTGCTTTACAGTTGCTTTTCCGGATTTGAATCTTCCTTCGTCAAAGCTGGACGTTTCATTACAGAATATTGATTGACATCGATGTAGGTTTTATTGCCGTGTGCGACGTGCCAATCTTCTCCAAGGTTCCGGTAGACACCTTGAGTGACATCACAAACTATCATAGGTTTTCGCTTGTTTCATGGTCTTCTAGTTTCTCACTCAAAATAAGCCGCAATAATTTTAACTGTGACCTGTCCGCTGCACGCTCAGAGAGAACCAAGAAAACTTCAACAAATTACACTCTATTGTGTTTTAAATATTATTTTTAGAACACGTTATGTAAATTCAAGAGGGCGTATATTTATTACACGGTACAACATGTACACCACAAAGATACACGTACGAAGCAAGTGAAGAAGAGACGATGCACCGCCAACAAGCCCACTGGCATATTCTTGCAAGTTATATTTATTAACTTCTTCTCAACTTGCCTGTTGTGTTTTTTCCCCTAATGCCTGCTTGCAGGCAAATTCTTTTTGCTCTACTGTAGAATCTTTCTACATACTCCCCCTGACATTTGCTTCATTTATTCCGACTAAGCGTTAAAGTTATCACCAGCTATGTTTCTGAGCAATGGACGATAAAAATTGGCAGATTCCTGGTATGGTGGAAATAGGTTATATGCGAAGCATGAATGGGGGAGGTTTATATATCTCTTTAAAATCATCGCAACGTTACGGGGTGGACGTGAATTATACCGTACATTACTCCATACCATGTTTATCGTATTTGAATGTGTCATTTAGCTTTGTCATCTATTTACGTCACATGATACCAAATTTAGTATCACGTTACGTGATATGTGGAGCTAGCGAAACGGCCCCGAGCACACATGAGCGTAGCTTGTATTCATGTTTTACATCACACGCATGTCATGATTATGATGTTTGGACGTGTCGTCTATTTTCTTCGACCATTCACGTCACGTAATACCAAATTTCGTATATGTCGCGATAGCGAAACGGCCGCGAGCGCATCATGAGCGTGGCATGTAGCCATGTTCTTACATGACACGCATCTCACTAGTATCATGTTTGCACCAGTCATATACCTTCGTCATCCTTTCGCATTCCGTAATACCAAATTTGGTATATGTGGTGCAAGCACGATAATAATGAGATGTGTGTAACAACATCCTTTCGCATCCCGTAATACCAAATTTGGTATATGTGGGACGACGACGAAGTACTGTTGTGACAGAATGCCGGATGTTTGAGTTCCGTGGTTTCTTGTGAATAACTTTTTTTTCGCCTCTCAAGCGTGATCTCCTGCTGGTGTGCGATGGAAGTAGAGTCCAAAAGAAGACTACTGAACACCGGAATGACCACGGGTGTTGCTTCCAGGAAGCGCTACAGCTCCGAGAGTGGCAATGACAGTGATGGCACCGAACCCTACTACGTCAGCAGAGATGAATCAGCGGACGACTACTTCGAGCTTCTGAGAAACCACAAGAAAAAGAGGTGATTTCTCAGCACGTCACCCAATTCTAGTGAGCCCACCATGTGATCTTTGTGGATTACCGAGATATTAACCATCCTTTTCATGCCAGTTCTCACCAGTGAAAACATGAGACGCCTTAACCGGCTAGCCGTATCTGTACAGCTAGATGTACTGTTGCTCAATGAAGTGAACGAAGTAACAGTGAATAGCCGCAAGAGCGTCCTGGCCATTGACGTCCATCATGTGACTGCACTTGACAGATTGCGTGAAGTAACAGAACCTAATGGGATGAAAGTCCGCTCTCATATACCACTGGGCAAAGAAGTGAGCACTGGGGTGATATATGATGTTGCCGAAGTCATTGCCAACTCGGACCTACCAGTCCTGATTATGCCTGCTTCGGAAGATGCCGTTATAACAAGTATATGTCGTATCGGGACATCACGATGCGTAAAAATTACATTTAGGGTAAATCACTTCCATATACGTAAAAGTGGGCCACTTCCGACACGCAGTTAACCCTTTTATACCGAAACCACTTCAGGGCTGGAAGTGCATGAAGTTACGTCACGTAAATGGTGTGTGCACAAACTGTACTGTCTGTTCCCGATGCACCACAACAAGAACACGTGCCAAGCCATGACTCTGAAGTTCTCAAATTGCAATGGCCACATGATGGCTCTTCGAAAGACGGCCCTTTTATTCAAAAAAAAAAAGCTAACGATTCTGAAGAAATCGGCTAGAGATAACCTCTCACACCAGGAAGCAGCTGCATCCATTACGCGACGACGGTCTCGTCACTAGCGCTGCACCGAAGCCTCCAAAACCTCGTCGCCTCGCGAAGCACGTCCAAAACCACCTCCACCTCCACCTCTCCCACTCAGGCCAAGCGCTGTTGGTTCTAAGAACAAAGGGGCTTCTGCTAGCAGTAGAGCTGACGCTTCATCCTTATTACCCAGGCAGAACGCAGCCCTTTTAAAGGAAAACGATGCCTCTACCAGCAATGCAGGTGACGCTTGGCCGGAACTCCCAAAGATACATGCGCCTGACGAGAGGCATCAGACATCAACTGTTACGGACACTTCATTAATACTTCCTAGCTTGACGGACGCAGGACAACTTATTGGCATGATGAGCACCCTGGTCAGTGCTATTCGCGTGCTGCTGAGCATGATGCACACATCGACAGCTCAAAGCGTGTTGCAACTGCTTGACACCGTCACTCCAGTGCTCGCAAGCCTTCTATATATATGTTCTCCGTCATTGCTATCACAAAAAGAGGCATTTTAGAGCGCACTAACAGGTAGGGGGGAGGGCGGGGAAGTTCACGTTCTTTTCAAAAAGCTAAACTGGAGAAACGCACGCTCAACCTTTTCTTTTTTGAGAGTCCTGAATGATCCTTAGGCAAGCGAGATGGCACAGTATATGAGAATTTAATGCGCGCCGCTTGACCAGTTTCATTCATAAACCAAAGTGCACTACTGACCGAAGCGGGCCATTTTAAATACGTTGTTCCTGGTGCTGTCACGTGTTTTGTCAGTGCGTCTCCTCAGGTTTGCGGAATTCTTGCGTGATGAGGTGAACGTTTAAATGTGACCCTTAGCATTGTTTGATTTGGAGGCAGGAAAAATAGAAGGCGACTGCGGAAGGATGAAAAGGCGCATTGTTTCTGTGCTGACAGCTCAACGTCCACTCGACAACCTTGAAAATTGTTCTCACGTAGGCAAACATAGGGCCGTACCATCTTCCTGTATCTTTATGTGTTTGAATGACACAGTTTCGTGTTCTGCGTTCTACGCACAGGCTTTAATCAAGACTACCGTTGGGCCTCTTTTCGAATGGAGAAGACAGTAACGACAGAAAATCAACTAACCTTGTCTAGAGACGCATTTGGTAAGGGGATTAGTAAGATTTTTGGAACAGGAATTCGAAGAAGCGGATAACTGGTGCGCTTTAGTGTGATTCCCTGCGAAAGTAGTTCGACATTACATGCTAGTGTGATCAGCCGCAATACACAGATGAGAACGTACTAAAGGGAATAGATGATGCAGATGAGCTCAGGCAAGCTAATAAACAGATAGGAATGGAGCGTTACCCTGCGCCAGTACACACACCAAATTAGATATTTATCAGCCCAGCAAAATATAAGCTGATATAGATACATAAAGCTTAAGCAAAGGGAAGAAAGGTTGACCAGGTTTTAAATACCAGCATAAAATTCAGAGCTATCAAGTATCTTCCAAACTTTCTTGACAGTGTGAATTGCAGAAAAAGGAGGACACTGATGCAAAATCTTAGTAATACCAGTTATATGAAAAAGCTATGGATGTGTGAAGAGATGGGACTGCACCCGTTGAAGCGAGTCAGTTAATGGGAACAAGAGAAGAGGACGTACTTCTTCATAACTATCACCTACCAATGATGAACCAACTTCCCCGTCAGCACCTTCACTAGGCTTCAATACCACCACTGCCGTTTCAGCACTTTACTTTCAGAACGCAGCTTATGCGCCCATTTCAGCGTAGAGTGGCGTCATCAGTGGCATCGGCATAACTGATAGCGCTAACGAAGATAAAAGAGGGCGAATGCGGAGTCTGTCTGTGTCACAAGCCACCAGCTTCTAACCTCGCAAACTTCCTCCGTCACACACACGGGCCCTTAGGTGAGGGCTGGTGCGTTTCGAGGTCTGTCACATATCCTGGGTGCGCACGAGCTCTGGAATACACTGAGGGGCGTGTCCTGCGCTCGAGTGCAGTCGGCGTTTCGTTCGGTTTAATACACCTTCAATACACTGATTGGGATATGTAGCAATGAATCACTAGCAGCTTCTGTGGCATCTAACGAACGTTGCATTGATGCGGATAACCGAAACTTCAAATGCAGTTGGCAATTCCCCAACACGAAGCACACTAAAAAGTCGCGTTAGGCGGTATCACAGTCGTCAGGTTTTTCTTTTTTTTTCAGCGGGAACTTTCACGGCTTTGAACTTGCTCCACAGCAGAAAAAAGCGACATTACCTCCTGATGGCGAGAACGTGCACCTGATCAAGGAATGACGTCATTCTGATATTGCGTCGCGCCCCATGGGATCATGTCTTGTAATACTGTCACGTGACACAGACGTGAAAATATTATGGACGCTGTTATAAACGCAACACTCTCACACGTACTGTTTTCTCAGTCAGTCAAAATAGGAACAATAAGGTGTCACTGAAACATTTTTGAACTACAGGTGTAGCACATAATCCTTGTTCTGTGCCACCATTATGCAAAAGCAGGCGATCATACTCGGCACGTAAGTAAGTGAATTCAGTACCTTACAAAACTGTACCGAAGGCAGCCGAATCTATGAACAAAAAGTGAGTGCTAAGGTTTAACTAATGACAATGCATATGTGCCATGCACGGAAGTACTCAAGAGTGTCATTTAACTTTAACTCTGCTGTCAATTCAACACTCATCAAAATTTGTTTTTTGTGCTTTGATGACTTCATATAAATGAAAGTGGGCTGTTACCACCCAACTATGACGGTTCATTGACATGAACGCTCTAGTTTGATTTGTATGTATGTATGTATGTATGTATGTATGTATGTATGTATGTATGTATGTATGTATGTATGTATGTATGTATGTGTGAGAGTGCATGCATCACTTCGAACAAAGACACAAGGAATCGCTTCTAGTTTTATCCTGTAAAGCGTGTTTTGTCTGCTAAACAGTATTTCACTGTGGCGGAGCCGACCTCTACCTTAAATATATTTTGGCATTATATTACAATTTCTGTAACACTTGAAGGCTGCAACCTGTTGTGTGGTTGGTAATTCAGAGAAGTGTAAATCTGAGGACAAAATTTTAAAGACATAAATATGCCGCATCGTGAAATATGCACAGAAAGGCATTGTCGTAGGCTTCAGAAGCCCTGGTGCCCTTGGTGAAGCATTTGTTTTGGTGATCCGAAAAATTGTCTAATTCAAGCTTTCGCGCTAACATTCTAATATTACTTTGTGTGCCCTGTTTCATAAATATAAAACAATGCATTTAAATGAACAAACTACTGATGGGTCCGCAAGCTCCGTATAAAATGAGGAACGTGTAATTTGAAGGACCTAATGAAGAGAAATTGGGAGCTTTTGAACGTTGAAGTTCACGCGCTAGGTATAATAAAACAGCCCTGGTCAACGGTATGGCAAGTCGTTTTTTTTGCTATGCAGTCGTAAGCAACGACGCTACCAAACACCGACAATGTCGATGAATGCATGGATGCGAATTTTCATTGAAAATCCTGAGCTCTGTGGCTCAGTGAGCTGCTGCGTTGCCACCAGGAAAAAAAAAACAACCTCAGTCACTTCTACGCACTCGAGTCGTCTGACATAACGTCAACTTCAAAACGGTGAAGTTGTACCACTACGTTTATGTCGTACAATGTTTTTCAACGCATACAAACTTCACCTTTTTTCGGATAGAAATAAAAAAAAACTTATGGTGATTAGACTCGCTTTTTTCTCTTAGACAAACAAAGAAGCTACAAAAAATATAGGGGACGCTGTTAGTAGTTTTTATGTGAAGAGTACTTATTATGGTGTGAACGCAAACAAAACGTAACTAGTCTGTTTTCATCGCTGAAAGTATTAGCCATCACCAGCATACTTCTTCAACAACACTCAAATTTCATGCGTTACTACATTCAAGTATCCAGGTGTCCATTTTTGTTCTGATTTAACATGGTCTCTTCTTATAACTCACATTACTAACGAAACAAACTGTGCTTTCGGCTGTCTCCACCGCAACCTTCACCTAGCTTCTACCCCTGTCAAGCTACTAGCCTATCGGACACTAATCAGACCAAACCTTGAATACACGTGTGATGTTTGGGGCCTTCATCAGAGTAATAATACTAAAACACTTGAAACATTTCAAGGCCCGGAAGCAAGATTCATTTTTTTCATTAATCATATCAGTCAAACGTAGCCGAACCTAAATCTACTGCTGACCTTGCTACCCTTTCGTCACGCTGCTGCATTGCTCATCTGTGCCTCTTTTTCAAGTTCTATCATGGATACCTCGTACTCCCATCATCAAGCCAGCCCATCGTCATTCAAACCGTATCAATCCCGAGAAAGCTGTTTACCCGCCAAGTGCTCCCACCTTTGTGCACCTTTTATCTTATTTTTTAGTCAAGACCACACAGGATTGAAATGGCCTTCCTCCTCACGTTGTGCGCCACTTCGGTATTAACTTTAAAGGAGCGATCGAGCATCTACCCCTTTAACCCATAGTAATATCCATTCCCTCATTTAAAACGCCTTCGTTAGGGCTTTTCAAGTATTGTAAAGGAGAGCTAAAAGGAATTATTATAAATGTATATATTGATAAAATCTTCTCATTTACTACATATATTTATTTATTTAGTTATTTACAATACTGCTACTCTCCCTCGAGAGCGTGGTAGTTGGGCAATACAGTAATTATTTACACACACAAAAAAGGATGTAGACGTAAAAACATGCAAGCATGATAACAGGACGTGTATATATATATATATATATATATATATATATATATATATATATATATATATATATATAGTGGGAGTAATAATTCAATGGGCCAGTTAGTCTTCGTGAAGGTATGGGATATGGCACAACGGGAGCGTTGTCAACAAGGATAAATATATTTATTTCCCAACAGTTTCGGGAGGGGACCTCCCTTCATCAGGGGATGAGTTATACTGACATGAACTTCCTTGCTGCCGCGTCCCTCTCGCCTTGAAAGACGTTTGCGAGAGTGAGAGGGAACTGGAAGAAGGAAAAAAAAGAGAGAAAAAAGACGAAAAAAGAAAGAAAAGAAAGAAAGTAAAAAAGAAAGTAGACGGACAGTTGGCTTCGTTCTCAGTGTTGACAGTGGTTCTTCCTGTTTTTTACTTTCTTTCTTTTCTTTCTTTTTTCGTCTTTTTTCTCTCTTTTTTTTTCTTCTTCCAGTTCCCTCTCACTCTCGCAAACGTCTTTCAAGGCGAGAGGGACGCGGCAGCAAGGAAGTTCATGTCAGTATAACTCATCCCCTGATGAAGGGAGGTCCCCTCCCGAAACTGTTGGGAAATAAATATATTTATCCTTGTTGACAACGCTCCCGTTGTGCCATATCCCATACCTATATATATATATATATATATATATATATATATATATATATATATATATATATATATATATATATATATATATATATATATATATATATATATATATATATATATTTATTTATTTATATAATGCCAATAAGAAGGTAGTTGCATTAGAAATAAAAGTCGGCTGTATTTCAGACATGTCAAAATAAATATGAAAGATGATCGGCTTCGCCTACAGGATTTTATATTGCATATGCTACAAGGAAAAAAGAGTGAGAAAGCAAAGGCGCCCTCCACATTTTATGCTGCAGTATTACCGTATTGGTCGAATATTGATCGTTTTTAAACATTGGTAACACAATTACAAAATAAGGAGAACGAAGAAGTATTGGTGATTCGTCTGGCTTTCTTGTTTCGTTTTTTGTAAGAGCTTGCGAGGATCAATAGTCTCTCGCCCGAACAAATGGGTATAAAAACGTATGCAGAACCACACTATTTGCGTTGTGATGGCAAAGAAAATTATAGGTGATATACGTCAAATAAATAAAGGAATAAATCAAATAGCGCGGGCAACATCTATTCAACACTGACGCAAAATGTCGTTCGTAATATGAAGGCGCAGTTTTAACGTCCTCCGTCATGCAGATACATTATATTTATGCGTACATTTCAGCCACACATCTGCCTTCATATTATTTTTCTTGGTGACTAAAGAAAAATTGATAGTGTTTTTTTATCGCAAAATAACAAAGGTACTATAAAGTCGCACCAACCAACGCACAAATGCATTCTTTTGAACCCAAGTTCTCAGGAAATTCCAGGAGTCAGAAGTCTGTTGTGCTCAAGGAGAGAGCCCTGGATACCTCATCTGACAGGAATATGGCCGTTTGTGATCTTCGCATGGCAGCAGAGGCGATAGATAAAAAAAGAAGATCGTAATGTGAGGTACAAGCACCCGTTACCATTGGGCGTCAAAGCATGTGATTATCATACTGACTTCATGTTGTAAAACCGGTAACCCTCTACGAAAGGCACACACGCTACTGCACCTCATCCCTTAATGCCACGTAGTGGGTGCACAGCAAGTTCGAAAAGGTTTCATGAACTCGGTGTTTGAAGCACGTACTATGAAAACAATTTCATACCGTGTTTGAAGTACGTACTCCGTGTTTGAAGTACGTACTCGGTGTTTGAAGTACGTACTATGAAAAGGTTTGAAGACAAAGATTTAGGGTTCCCTAATAATCGTATTCGTGTATCTTTATCCATGTATCTGTAGTTCAGAATATTTTTTCGTTTTTTTTTAAAGTATTTTTTATTTATTCTTTTACGCCAACGACTAATCTCTCTACTTATCAGTACCTAGCGCTTGTATTTGAATGTCTTCATTTAGAAATACGTTCTCAGTATCTATGCCCAGCTTTAGTACAAATTTGCCCCTGAAAATTGGGGGACCTTTCAGCTTCAGCTTCAAGATTTGAACGCGATAGCGAAATCCAACCTATAGTGCAATCTTCAACCGCGAAATGCATACATATTATTATCTTTTGTTACATCCACAGGCACGCACAAAACACGCACACAGTAGATTATACCAGCGCCCTATTATCGCCGAATGGGCTCGTTTTCGTCGGGACACCTGTCGAACAAAATGCGTTAACGAAGCCCTGAAACACTTTTTTAAGTAACCATGGAATGAATGCACTAGAAGAGCCTATTGCCTCATGAATTCAACGCCGCAAAAGTTTTAAGAATCCGTTCAGTGCGAGTAGAATCACAAAGGTTTGTCGCATGCTGCATTTGCATTGTGTCTTCTCTCGTCCCGACGAAAGTGCAGGAAACTAAGCAGGGAAGGGTGGCAGGGCAAAAAAACTACCCCTCCTCGTGATCTTGAGCACTTCTTTTTTTTTTCGAACGCGCGGATTTTTCAGTGTGATCGCGTGCGCACGCGTGAACAAGTGCCGGCTCTCCGTTGATATTTAGTAACTTTATTTTTCGGTCAGAGACGCACAAGTTTTCGCTCACAACCAACAGGGTCGACGCCGGCGATGGGTTTTCTGCAACACGAACTCTCTAACGCTATCCCGTTAATATTTGAAGCTGATTTTCAACAGGCCTCAAGAGATGAGAATATACTTTATTTTAACCAATTAGAAATTACGTAAGACCTTAGGGCTAGACATTCATTCGATTGTTCTTAATATACTTATGATGTCCCAGTACTGATGGGTCCCAGTACCCATCAATTTTCAGCAGACGAACAGAGCTCTCAGTTGTAAAACCGCCCCATCTGCAGGAATATTTATTAGAAAAAGCTGCAAAAGCAAGCTAGCCTTGAACATAACGAAGCTTTCAATCTAAACACATCTCATATATTCCAGAGGTTTTTCGCCCCACGCTGAAATGCGCAGAAAGTACGATCTTTTGCTGTTGCAACCCCATTTTATAAGAAAGACGAAAGAGTATCAAAATAGTTAACTAACACTTCATTGTCTACAAAAGAGAAAAAAATAGCTGCAAAAGTTGACGTAGTCATATCCCGCTGGGACGAAGAAAACAAATTTAACTTTATGGATGGCAAGTGAAGGCGAAATTCAAACGGCGTGCTAGCGTAGCTGTCTCTGGTGGGCAATAAATGTAGACACCAAATCGTTGGCAGTTCTGTCGACTGTGTAGCACACACGACTCATGCAGCCGTGCGCTGTATAAACAAAAATTGCACTTCCAGCCCATTTGAGCCCAGCACGTCCGAGAGCCCCGAAAAGCAAGACGTTCAGTGCACACCACAGTAATAGGCAGCATGGCGGGAGCAAGCCGAACCGAAAGAGAACACGTAGTCTAGACACGGCTGTACGAGTAAGGAAGAAGGGGAGTCCCCGGAAGGCAAGATCAAGATATTGCGATTGTTGCTTGTTGGGTACGGGAGCTACGAGAAAAGGGGAGCAGAACACAGAAAGAGGACAGGGTTCAATTTGCTTCAACGTGGCCACTGAGTTCGTCATCATGTCCGCGGCACTAATATTTCCAGAAGAGGTACGGTGCGGTATTAAGATGGAAATGTGAGCAGTGGTTATGGTGCGAGCAATGGGAGAAAACTTCTGTCGTCCATGAAATGGGCCGATGACATAGACGAAGCTTTTGACTATATGCGGCAGCATAAAATGAAAATAGACCACTCTTAACTCACGTCTCACTTGCTGACTCAATATGTGGACATGGCTCCCGGATGTGGGATGAGCGCGAAAGAACACACGGGCCATCGACCGACAAGTGCTCGCTTTTTTGCAAACGTCGCGCAGATGATCTGGCGGCGGATGGATGTTACAACTAGTTGTAAGAGAAAAGGGGAAAGGCCAAGAAGAAGCGGAATAGCGTTACAACCATGGAAATTATTATTTGCTGTATGAAGCTCAAGTTTGCACAACATTCGAAAACATATTCTTGCGGAAAGTTAAGATACACGAAGGTTCGTGTTATGTAGTCATAGTCATAATTGCTTCGAGTAGAAGCCGTAGCTTTCATTTAGAGGCTTTGGACATGCCATCGTATCACAACAGCTTCCAGTTGTTATCTCCGTTCTTGCTCGAATTTGATAAGTTTCTTCACACATCAAGGTTTGTGCATATGAAATCAAATGCGTAATCTGTCACCCTACTGACCTTACTCGCTAATATTTTTATGACATCCCGAAACACTTCTATAGACAAACACAAAAAAAGAATGTACTCTTGAACATCGGGTTTGAACAATTCATAATTTTCTTTCTTTAAACTGCAGGGTAACTATGAGCACTGACTGTGTATAACATTCTTGAAGACACTGCGTCTCACTTATTCGTACTAACAGTCATTACACCATATTGAGTACTGAAAAACGATTTGATTTATATAAAGCAATAGATAAATAGTACTAAGACTGTCATTATTTGTCTTGCACACACATCATAGAGCACAGGTGGCTGTATTCAGCCATACGTGCCTGCCTTGGTCGAGCTAGACAACTCACGAGTGTACGATAACCGTAATAATTTCCGGATCACTGAAATATTTATCAATAACCATAAGAGTGCTTCATTAATTTGTCAATGTAGGCTTATCATAATGGTTCATGTGATGCTGGGAATGAAGGAACTGTGCACCGATGACACTGCATGAAACATAATCAATAGTTCAATCAATATACAAATAAATATACGAATCCATCAATCATTTAACGTGCCCATAAACAATCATGCCGTCTTGAAGCTGGCTCACGCAAAAGTAAACATAATAAATAAACAATACAATGGAGACAATCTTCAGAAAAAGAAATCAACACGAAATACGAAGAACAGAAAGACAAGTTGAGAATCATACAATGGGAGTGAACAACAACAACAACAACAACAACAACAACAACAACAACAACAACAACAACAACAACAACAACAACAACAACAACAATAGTAATAATAATAATAATAATAATAATAATAATAATAATAATAATAATAATAATAATAATGGGGCGAGTTTTAACGCCCTGATACCACGATATGATTAGGAGACACGTCGTTGTAGGGGGCCCCACAAACTTCGATTTCTGGGGATCTTTAATGTGCACCTCTTTCTAAATACACAGGCATTGTCGTTTCAACCTGAAAAGTGGCTTTTCCTGTAAGGATTTTATGACGCAAGCTTCGTGTCAGCAGTCGAGCACTTGAACGACTAAACCACCGAGGCGGGTAGCACATGAAACAGAAAGACGCATCGCCCATCGTCGCTGCTTTCTATGACGGTGTTGGTCATATCTGTGTTACAGAAGACATGTCATAGTTTGGTGGCTGTGTAAGCACGCTGAGAGAAAGACAAAAGTGAGACAGAGAGAAAGAAAGAGAGAGACAGAGAGAAACTTCAGTAAAAACGGGGAAGGGGAATACAATAAATAAAGTATACAAGGCTGATGCGTGGGGCATGTCCCCTAGGCCCCCTCAAATTGAGAGACTGAGACGAAAAAAAAGGATGGTCAATCAAACGCACCTACAGTTTGCTACCCTGCACTGAGGAAAGCGAAACGGGGATTATAAAGAAAGGAGAAAAGAGAGAACAAAGCATTGAGCTTGTGTTGGAGAGTACGCATTGACACTACAGTTTTCATTGAAGTTTGCGTAAGTGGGATGCAGGAATTGACAGTATCGCTTTTTAAGTTGTTTGTTAGAAATTGATAGTTTTAAAGATATCTGGTAATGACAGATAGCTCGTTTTCATCTTACTGGATCCCATAAGTCGAATGGTTATCTGGTTATGTCATACTGCGTCGTAAAGAAAACAGACGCAAGGCACGGAAAAGGTGAAGAAGGTGCGATCTATGAAGAAACATCGGCACAGAGAAACCTGGTTCAATAGCTCGAATGGCTTTTTTGTGTGTGTGTGCAATCACTCAATCGTGGTACAGCTTTGTCATTGGTAGCTTTCTTGGATTACTCGCAATGATGAATTGACTGCAGAAGAAGACCGGAACTCTTCACTGCCTTTTCCCTCTACGTTCACCTAGAGGTGACAAATTGAATCTTGTGATTGCCGTTTGATTAACTCTTCTCGTACGATTGCTCGTGTGTCAAGGATACTCACCACAACTTGCTGAAATAAATATTTACCTACGAAAAAAAATGAATTTGTAAATTTTTAAAAACTGCTTTAAATAGATGTGATAGAGGGCTCATACTCTGGCAGAGAATGCCAACTTGAAGGGAAATAAGGGAAGTATTTTACTAACAAGAACTTCATGAATCACAAGAAAACATATGCAACTGTAGCTCACTGATTTATGGCCACGTGATATAAGCTAAAAAGAACACATGAAAATTATTTACTACAAAACACCTTGACATCTATAAAGGCTACGAGCAAGTAAACACGGAAAATAACTAGAGCGTGAAAGAGGTACATAATTCGTGTCAAAGATTGCATTGAGGCCTGGGCAGGCATTTTTTAACGTAACTGATAAGGCATATGCAGTATGCTTAGCTGAAAACTCGGAGATTGAATTCGCTTTATCGAGATGCTGCTGTCATACTTTCTTTTTTGTGTGTAAGTGGTTCATTTGTAACTCCGAAACACTTATTGTTACGAAATTGGCACGATTATATTAGAAGTACACTATCATAGCCATCTGAAGAAAAAGAAAGCAAAACAAAAATCAAGTAAATCTGGTTCGCAAGCTTTGTTTGGGTATTCGTGAATCTAGCTTGAATTGAAAGCAACTGGTGGTTTCTAAGCAAAGCATGTTCGGAATTGAAAAAAAAACGTGTAGTCAAGCGAGAAAAAGTGTGTGTTTAATGTACGTATAGAGTTGAATGCAAACTCCCGCAATATTTTTCTACTTTTGTCCTTGTTTTTACATATAGATGAAACAGGCTCTTGTATAGCGGTTGCTTAGCAACGCATTTATGGGTATCTTCGCTGGGTTTTATTATTTTGCTGCCATCCAAGTTGTCGTTGCCACTGCCTCAGGGTTCGTGCGGAGCAAAATAAATAGCGGTGTGTCTACGCTGTACATGCAGCACTTCCGACAACCCGGTGGGCTTCCAGCTGTTTACGCAGTATAATTCAGGATCTCGGTAATTTCAGAAACAACTCTCACACTTCTGCTTAATTCTTTACGTCTTACTTTTTTGTGCCTTTTTTAGCAATATCCTTTAGGTTTCTTTCATCACCAGTTTGCCTTACTCCTTCCTCCACAAACTTCCACCTACTAAGTTCTGTTTTCTTTCCGGCTACTCGCTGAAGCTTGCTACCTGGTAATTATAGGTGCTGCATACGTTAGGTATCATTTTTTTTTCTTCCTCTTCCATGTGCTCGCACGCGCGCACGACTAAGCATTTCTGAATTTTTGTTGAAAACTTTTGTTGGGGGCTCTACATACACTACTTTCACATCCATAACTCAAGAACTTTGCATGATTTAAGGGTCTACTAGCTCTTGCATCTATCATTCTTGGTTTTGTGTCCAGTACTGTAACTTAGTCGCGAAACCTTGCGCACAGGGAGGCTTTTGAACGTGTTGTGCCCGTGCTTCTTTATTTTACGTATTCTTTAAACGGAAAAAAAGTGTGGCGTAAAAAAATCGATGTGAAAGAATATGAAACAAGTGATGTGTTGGAGGCATTCACAACGCACTTGCTACCCCAAAGTTGTTACTCGCACTGCTGAAGACAGGAACGAGATAACAACTGTAAAAGCTGTGTTTCGATACAACGGGAAGCTATGACAATGGCGTCAACACACATCGTGAAAGCCTAAGGAGCTTCGCTCATAGAAACATGCACATTGGGCAATTCATCTGATGTCTTGTATAGAAGCAGCTGAAGAATAATTAAGTACAACCAGACATAGTTTCCTCCTTTTTGCTTCGTTCATACCTACTTACTTGACATCATTGTTCTTTACAATGCATTTATCTCTAGGGCATTCAGAAATATGGTCAAAGTGCGCGAATCTGGTTTTTCAATGTCCCAGTTTGCGCAATACTTTAGGAAAGAACATTTGTTTTCCTTGCTTGTGCAGTGAATCTCTCGCGTTGTCATAAAGGTATCCTACCGCATCAAGAACCAAAGCTAAGTCACTTTTTTGTCGGGAGCCGCTGAATATTGTGTAGTGCGGCCATAAATGTGACATGAATATGCAAACCTCTCCTGTCGTTTAGGCTAGGTTATAATAGCGGTGTCTCCGCAACTCTCGTGCATGCTCTTCGCATTGCCACCATGTGTTGCCACAAACATTTTCGAAGAGTCTCTGTTCGAAAACGATTTATCGAAAGCACTTATCATTTACGTTGAGCCAGAATGAACATCATCCGCTATTTCATTCCGTCTGCTTTCATTACCAGGTTCAGAAGGACTACTCCTGCCGTTATTCATTGCATTACGTCAGTGGCTTTATGATGATGATGGATAATGGATGACGACTCTGAATTGATTTCCATTAAATGTTTGAGTCCTCCTATCAGTGCACTGTTTCTAGTTCCGTTTCGTTTTTCTCGTCGTTTTTAACTCGAGAACATTTATTATTCGTCGCGGGAGATGAAGTGTCCCATTAGGTTAGAATTACCTAATTTTTTCACCAACACCAGACATGAACATGTTTCTTTCGTTCCCGTCACCCTACGGAATACATGCAGTTCAAGTAAGAAGTATTTTATCTGTGCCAATGAAAGCGGGTGCTGAGCTTAGTGAACGAAGACCGGTTTGTTAGAAAATACGCTGGGCACATTATTCTGTTCAAATCGATACAGCTAACTTATTTTAATTGAACAGATATATATACAGGGTGCCCCAGCTCACTTTAGCCAGAGTTTAAAAATGTGCTGATACACGCAATTACAATGTGACCAAATGCATGTTGCTCACCGTTGCCTGAAGTTAGTCAGATTAATTTTTGTTCTAAAATATTGTTCAATTACAACTGTTTACTTACCTAACTTTTGAGGGAACGAAGATGGATAAAAAATTCATCGAGATCGGTTTGCAGGATGTCTGTTTAGACAATTTAGAACTTTATATCTTTTAAATATTACTGTTTTTCTGCTAATTACAAATGCCCGCGAATCCCCCTCCCTCAAATACCACCAGACAAACCCACTGGCGCGCCAGTTCGTACAATGATTCTAGTGCTCCTTACGTTCCACCTACGATCGTCAGAAGCACTAGAATCTCCATTCGTGCTGTCTGGACAGGCATCAATGATAGTAGTGGCTTTGCGAGGAATACGTTTTGCCATCGACCACAAAAACGATATCCGCTGTGACTGCTTATCGCTGTTAGGGAACACTGGATATATATATATATATGTATATATATATATATATATATATATATATATATATATATATATATATATATATATATATATATATATATATATATATATATATATATATATATATATATATATATACATTTTGCAGTTTAAAAATAAGCACTAAGGAAAATTTCATGTGCAGAACGACGGAACTGTATCTTTGTTAAAAAAGTAATAAAAATTGTCGCCCATTTTTTTATCTTTCTTCAGTTTTTACAGTATCAACATTTCTAGCTATTATGATTGCAACACACATGCTTCGGTAACCACTTGCTAAGTTTTAATCTGCGTTTTATATTAGCATGACTGCGTGAAAAGTAACTGTCCTGGGTAATATTGGACGCTACTGTACAAAGAAAAAATATCGCAAGCAGCGTAGTTGAGCTCTTGCGAGCAGTACATGTCGATTGCCGTGATAATGTGAACATAAAATTACGTATATAATTGCTGCATTCGCTTCAAGAGTCGTAAACAAAACAATAATCAATCTCTTTTCGTTAAGGACGTGGGAAACTTGCATGCAAGACGACAAAAACAGAGAGATGTTTAGGCACCTTTAGGCAGTGCGTGAGGGCGAAAAGGACGTTAACTGAATGTCAGCGCGTCCAGGCTTTTGTCGCTGAAATGCCGTAAAGCTAAGACATTAAGGGATACAGGCTCACGGACAGGCAACGGCAAAGTTTTTGAGTGACGTAGTGTTCAATGATCGTTAGAAGTAACACCAAAGTGTTTTTAGCACTTTAATCATACATCAACTAAAACATCGAAACCAAAATTTCGACAAAATGTATCTAGTCTGTAGCTGTATCATAAAACATCTGAATTAGAGCAATCAAAGAAGTTTTCTGCCTTACGCCCTTGCCGCAAGCTAAACATTGTAAGGAAGGCTCTTCGTGCCTCAGTTCTATATTCCTCAACTATGTCACCAAAATAGGCTGTTGCTATGAGGTAATAACAGCATTTACTTTATAACTCTTTCATCAAAATCTTAGCCCATCACAAAAGTCTCAATATGTCATTTTATTGTTTTACAATGCTCTTCTAGAAAGCGTGATACCGTGCTAGTGGCAGGCGATAATCTCGCACCTTTCATTTTAAGGTTTTAAAAGGCCATGATAATCAATTTTCTATTATAATCTGTTTTGTGTAGGTTAGTTCTTGTGAATTTAGAATTTGAACTGGGGAAATTTACTGCACTTGGTGCAGTCGTTAACCTTAAATCTATATTTTTGTAAGCACGCGACGGGACTGAGAGTTGAGCAAAAATGACGCACTCGCTATAGGAGTGACGTAACACGCAACTAGCCGCGCGAACGTCTGCATTGCATTGAACGATAGTTTTCTGTGATCAGCTGCGAATAAAATTGAGATATTTTAGCTTTCTTCAGATCGGCGCTAAAATTTAACGATTTTCAGTGGATCAAGCGTTGGTGGAAGGTGAGGGCTCGACTCCTTACTGCACATGATGTCACATGTGCCATGGAAACAGGTCCGTCACTGACGTTGGTCATATTTTACAGACGGTGACTTCTAGGGCTTGTTTTTGACGAAAATATTCTTTAACAACCTAGGTTTCAAATTTGGATAGGCAATAGAGGACTTCTGATTGTAGTTTTTCCTGAAAACTCAAAATTGTTGTGGGACTTGTCAAGGTTCCTTTGAAAAACAAAACTGTGTTGTAGGAGCCGTAGGTTAAATAAAGAGCACCGTCGAACAACTTAGGACATACGAATGTCAGCCGCCATTTATTACTGTTCTCCAACTTCTTTTCTTGAGTTCGATTTCTGTTTTTAGGTTTCCCTTTTCAGACTGCTTTATGTGTATCGAAAATTTCTGGGGTATTACACAAGCTTGACCCTCTTAAATATGTAGCATGGATAAAACCTGAGCGAACAACTGTAAAGCGAATCAACTTAAAAACCAACTAACAGATCTATTGTCAACTGCTCTTCGCTTAGACTACTTTGTTCACCATACAACTCAAGGCCGCATATTGCTTCGCTTTACTAAGGTACTCAAGTTTGCCTCCCTCTCAAGCTCTGTGAGTGTTGAACCTAGGCTTCCGAGGCTCTATAAGGACCACATGCCAAGCGTGATAACTGCGCGAGATGGCATGACATCACTTGGGCTAAGGCAGCTGGCTCATCAACTACACAGTTCTCTGCGCGATGTATCTGGACTCTCAAGGTAATATAAAGCCCTCGTGAATGTTGCGACTAATGAACGCTTTATGGCTCACTCAAGTGTAAGTATCAAAAAGAGACTAATGTGTTGGACTGCATGACGAGGGAGATTCATAATGGCTGTTATCTTACTCCTGTACACTGTTCACCGGAGGGTAGAGCTTAAGATGCTACGCAAGCACGCTAATCTCTTGCACTCCCTCCTTGAGTCGTCGCACATACGGTGTTGCTCCGGGGTCTTTCCAGTGTTTACAAGAGAAGTGCTGGCGCTGCAAATCATTGGGAGAGCAGTGTGCGGGCAACGCAGTTTTTTTTCTATTGACAACGACACGAATGTTGGTTCGTCTGTAATGAGAAAGAATGTTTATTCTGGCCCGCGACTGACTGTTTACAGGTGGAGCTGAATTAGGCAAGGTTTTTTGTTGAGTCTTTTTTATCATAAGTTGAACGCCTGCTTTGGATAGAACAGTCTGCAATGAAAAAGCTTGTTTGCTCGTATTTTTTGATCCGGACTTGTGCTATTATTTTGTAAGAGTGTATTCTAGACAGATGATTTTTTGTTCTATGCTGCAAGCGTTCAACACGCGAAGCAGGGATGACCGAAAGCTCTCGTTCTACGCCGTCTCGTTTGCGGTTTATATTCCGCAACCCACATGCTCACTTTGGAAGTCATTAACCATGCCCGTAGTAGCCCGTCATCTGCGCATAAGTCTTGCCTTTGCTGATATTGCGCGAAAAGTGATATTTATTGGCATTTATTGGGGTCAAAGGAAACCCTTGCCAGAAGGCATAACACACGGGCCCTACACCAACCATGTTTTAGCCGTTCATTACGAAAAGCTACATTTTTGTAGTACGCAAATCTATTGCAAAAGAAAGGCGATTGCTAGAAAGTGCTTCCAAAAAAAAAAAACTAATACACGGGCGTGCCACGTACTTGCGGAAACGTATAAGATGGGACTTCAGTGCGAATGAATTAAGGAAGTGAACTGGTTGCTTGTGCTAAGGACAACTATTGAGAAATCGTACGGTAGTTCCTGCCATTCTACTTTTCACAACAGAGAACCAAGCGCATTGAGCATTGAATGCTACTTCAATTATTTATAGCTCGCTGACCCTATAGCTCCCTTAACCAGCCCGATAATTTATGAACGTTTGAAGTAAACTCGCGCATCACGCTGAGAATACCGACATTATCAACAACGCCAAACACGCTGTGCCACGAGCCGCAAGTGTCGCACCAGCTTTAAAAAAATCCTTTCACGCTCCAGGTTTTTTTCAGTCTTGTGCCCCTTAGTATTATCGATGATGTCTACACTTTTGTCTGCTGGTCCTCCGCAATACTTTCCAATCCACTCGAAGTACGGGTGGTTGCTGCCCTTCCTCTTAGCAAGGTGAGGAGAAATCTTCTGTGAAGAACAAAAAGAAGCCGCCGATCAGAGCATAGAGAAAAAAAAATTGAAATTAAAATGAGCTTCTTCTTTGTAGTATTTTCCACAAAAGTAAAGTATTCGTGAGAAAATGAAACTAGCGTGTGTGAAACGCTGAGTGGAGAGGGGATATCAGCTTATTACTTAAGTGTACACCCATCTTCACACACGTGCCGTCGGCGGTCTGAGTGGGAAAAGCAATTTTTTTCGCTGAGAGAAAAGTGAGTCTTCGAAAACAAAGAAAAATATGAAGTAGATAACGCAACTTTGGAGCTTTATCTATTTGAATAGAGCAGCAATGTCTCTGTTGGATACATTTGAGCAAAAAGAATGCATACGGGTAGGTGTGGCGCCACCTCCTGCTGTTTCACGAGTCGCAATCAAAATACAGCTGCGGATCCTTTTTCAGCCACACCCTTTGGGAGAATAAAGAAATGGGTTTCCTCCTCGAAGAAACTCTATTTGGCTCTCCAAGTAGGTTTGCTTCATGCATGGAACGGCACACAGAGTGTGACTTGCGGCAGTAGCCATTTGCATGATCAAGGCGATGGAGACAAGATGCGCTGACGAGCGCGTAGTCTGCAGGGCAATGCATGACTTGTAACTCTTTTGGAACCTACTTGAAATGTTTTGCCAACTCAAAAACTACGTTCTCTTGGGAAATTATTTACAGGTTGGCTAACGCACGCACCTGAAATACTTCCAATTTCTTTCGCTGAGAGAACTTGCACTTTATCGGCATGCCTTGCTTGTACCGGAGTCTCCTTAGAGGTCACTTTTGCTCGCCTGCCCTTATAAGGAGTAGAAGACTACACTTATATGACGATACACGAACACGAAGTCACAAAATTGTCATAGCAATTAGAGTGGAGCTAAGTGTGAACAATTTCTTAAAATGCAAATCACAATGAGCGCTCTTAAAAGACAAATATCGATAGAGGGATTAGAGGATAGTCAGGGAGGTCAACCAAGTTTGGCTTGGTGGGCTACCCTACACTTGCGGTGGCAGAAAGAGGGAATGACAGAAAGAAAAGAGATAGAGAGAAAAAAGTTTAGAAAAGAGAGGAATAGCCAGCTCAAGACTACACAACATGGTCACACGCTGTTCTTTCAAGGCGCTCGTAAAGCCCACTTGAACTTAACAAGCACAAAAGAATTTCATTGCCCCACCGCGGCGGTATAGTGGCTAAGGCACTGGGCTGCTGACCCGTAAGTCACGGGATCAAATTTTGGCTCTAGCTGCTGCATTTTCGGTGGAGGCGAAAAGGCTGTAGGCCCGGGAGCTCATATTTTGGTACACGTTAAAGAACCCCAGGTGGTCGAAATTTCCGGAGCCTTCCCCTACGGCGTTTCTCATAATCATATGGTGGTTTTGGGACGTTACACCCCACGCATCAATCAAAAGCTTTCTTGGCTTTGCGCATATGCGAGACCGTCTGCCAAGGTTCCAGGATGTTCTTTTATGCAAGTGGTTGTGACTTCAGGTGACAAAGCTTGGCCTGCATATCACGTCGTTCAGATTTCTCTAATAGGCGGTTGCATAGAATGTGCTCAAGCGTCTCCTCACAGGCGCTAATGCCGCATGCCACACTGCTGGCGATTGAATTGAGACAGGAATGCGCATTCATAAATGCCATGCCTAAACCAGATGTGGCATAGCAAAGCTTCATCGCGTCGTGAAAGCCAGAATGACAAGCGAACCAAGAAGTTTGGTTGCCACAGGCGCACGTTGGAGAAAGCCTGCGTGTTCTATTGTAGAAGCATGATATGGTGAGCAAGTGATTTCAGTCACCGCACAGAGTCTATTCTTAAGAGCGTTGTGGGCATCCACAGGTGTTGGGTTATGAGCCAATCAAGCAGCTTCATCTGCACGGTCATTGCCGACAATTCACCAATGACTCGGCAACCATTGAAATAGAATATCGTGTTCTTTCTCGAGTACTTGGTGATAGTCGTGCCTTACCTGATATGCTGATTGTTCAGGCAATCCGTGCCGTAAAGCAAACTGTAGTGTCTGTAAGGTAGACCTCGAGTCGCAAAAAATGACACATTGATTAGGTTGCTGCTGAAGAATGCACTTGACCGCACCTTGAGCCACTGCCGATGTCATGGTGTGAGAGAACCTGTATTGCCGCTTTACGTTACCAGATGAAACAAGCACTGCATGTCTAGAGTTGTTGCAATCGGTGCAGCCATCGAAGTAAAGGGGTACGTTTCGTCCAACAGACGCAAAGTCCACTCCTTAAATCCTAGCATTAGCCTGCGTGCATTCTTAACTATTCCAGGTACCGATAAGCGCACGTCACGTTGACGAGGATTCCACAAAGCATATGACGGATGCATCATGGTACAGTAGCCCACCTTCGTAATGTGGCGTGAAAATAGGAATATAGAGAGTACAAGACAAAGGGATTAATTATGAGTGGGTTGAAGCGTCCCTCCGTCTGTCACACAGACAGACAAACGGACGAATGGATGGATGGATGGACAGATGGACGAACGGACAGACGGACGGCTGACGGACAGACAGACAGACAGACAGACAGACAGACAGACAGACAGACAGACAGACAGACAGACAGACAGACAGACAGACAGACAGACAGACAGACAGACAGACAGACGGGCGGGCGGGTGGGCGGATGAATGGTCGTTTCGCCCCACTCATCAACATTCGCTCCGCGGATGTGTTGTGAATTCTTTGGGATCAACCTTACTTGTAACTATTTTTGCCTTTATTTTATATTTTCGTTGCTATGATATAGTAGTTTGCTTCAGTTACTTTTCGCTGATACGTCCTAATAGAATTGTTTAGGTTTTGATATAGCAATTTAGTATACTCATTGCTCAAAGCTCCTGAAAAAAAAAGAGCAGTCTGACAAAAGCAAAGGTCCTTTGAGTCCTCCTGCGCGTTTGCTCTCCTTGTAAATCTGAATGCATCTTCTACATTGTGAATCTTTTAGGCTTGCTGATGAAGTCACTTTTAACTCACCGCTATTGCAACTTTACTTGAAGCCATCAATTTACTTTAATGGCTGTTGCCATGTTGTCGCATGTTCACTTGTGAACGCACCCAGAAAAATGTCGCTAACGTCTTGAGTTGCTCCTTTTTGGCTTTACTTTATCCAAACTAGAACTCGTCAAGCTGTCTTCACCACGCATTAATTTTTAAGCACGAGGGTAAGAACATCATCGTGAATATGTAAAAATGGGAGGAAAAATACCTGTACGTGTATTCCTGCTAACATTTTATTCTTATTTCTAAAAAAACCTTACCCAAAGGTTTTCAGTCCATCTTGGCTATTATTTATTGTTCGCTATCCAAGTGAATTCACGTAATGATGACATGATCACCTAGACGCTGAACCTTCATGAAGTGTAACACAAGACTTCCATCTATCGTTAAAACAACGTGCATGTTTGAAAACCTGAGAAGAACCCTCTTAATGAAAAAAACTGAGACACAGTGAAAAGAGTTAGACTGTAAAATTTGTATGTTAAATCGCATACACTTCATAGGAATTCTTCATTTTACCTACATAAAATTTCTTGGGTTAGCTGAAATGAGTAATAGGTTTTTCAAATTATGTACATTGTGAATTATACCCAGTGAAAGAATAGCTTCTGTAAATATCAGGGGCACTTCGTAATATATACCGAACATTGTTGAATTTTGCCTGTTTTTTAACCCAGAGGTAGAGCTGTCAAAATGTTGAGCATCAATGTTCGCCTAGTAGTTTGCTAGCGTGCTTCTTCCTCTGCAAAAGTGTGGCATTGGTTGTAATAAAAATCATCTCTAGAACAAAGCGTAAAACAGACCCTAACCAGCTAGCAAATTAGTAAATTTCAGACTTCACAAAAAATTAATGCCAAGTTTGTCAAGAACGAGAATTTTTTTTGACCGTGGCAAGTGCTTTCGGTTGACCAATTCTACACGATCACGAACGCTAATGACAATGCACATGACCATGGACCTATGCCACTTTTCTTCTTTGGGATCAGCTCTGGGACAGCTTCTGCACTCCCATAGTAGAGCCCCACGTACTCTAAATTATTAAACACTTTTTCTATATACAAACACATTATGACTATTCAGGCGCATTGTTTAACTGGACCGGAACTTTTCGAGCCACATTTACGCCTGAAAGACACTTGGGGCCGCAAGCACAGCCTTTTATAAAGCAACTGCGGGGGTGAACCGCTCCGTCGACAACGACGTCACTGTAGATCGCTTCGCAAAGCTGGCACCTGCACGAATAAGCAAAATGCTGACCAGTCGCACCATTACTGACTAGCAGCACCAGAGATGGAGGCCCAATCGGTGGAGGAGATGGTGGAACAACTACATGCCGGAAGTTGTTAGATAATTTGATTGGCTGTGGTGGTGAGACGCGTTGCCCACTGATCCCAGACTGTCACAGTGGGGCGTAGTTCTCTTATGTATGGATGTGCGGGGGCCAAAAACAGGCGGCACGTTATGCGGCGTCAATTCAGAGTCTGTTTTTTTTTTTTTGGGGGGGGGGGGCGGACAGCACAAAAGAGGTTTACCTAAACAACTTATACATTCTGTCACTATGTTCACATTGGGACGTCGGCGCTGTTTAGCTGCAGCACGCCGACGACCACAACAATCTGCATGCCCAGCGTTACAGAAGATTAGAAGAGTCATAGTTTGGTACCTTACCGAACAGATAGAAACGCAAGGTGAAACGCAAGAGAAAACGCAAGGGAAAACGCAAGGTGAAACAATTATTAGGTGTAAGGAATGGGAATACTGAATTTTTCCCGCTGCTGCTTCAGAAGTGATTGGAGGGAAGAATTTTTTTTCGCAAATCATATGTGACTACGTTCAGGCATAGGGATTTCTCGTGTTTCCTTCTCTCTTTGTTTCCTTCAGTGATCCGCGATCTCTGATTGTATTGCATTGCTGTGAGTTACATCGTGCCTATGCTCTCTTGTTCGTTCGTACCACTGAAGTAATTTGGTACTCGGTGCAGTTGTACCCACCTGCACTGCTGTTACCAGTATGCAATAAACTTCCTTTTTCCGATTGCGTTGAAGAGAATGGTGTGAAATGTAACAAATGCTGAAATTTATTGACAATAACATCTTTAATGTGTTATTAGAACTTGATTCAACGGAGAAAAAATCTGTTGCATCGCACAAAAAATGTACGCAAATACAAAAAAGCCCGCATTTTAGGAAGAAATCAGAAACGAAGAATCTGAGTAGAAGTGCAGGAAATCAACAATAGACAAAATATATACGAAATTCCTCCTAACTGGAAAACAGATTATAGACAACAACAGAACTGTTGTCACTAAATTTGCGATGCATTTTTTTGTTTTTTTTTCGCAACTTTATTTTTTGTGAAGAGCAAGTTCAAAATGAATGCGTTATTCTTCGAGTCGCTGTGCCTGCCGAGTGGAAACACAGCAAAACCTGTTGATGTCTCACCTCAATAGACTAGCCAGAAGGGGGGGGGGGATGTTAACATCGCAATTTTTCAGTTTTGCAGGTTTATTCTAGACCAACACTACACTTACAAACACGCGCGCAACGTGAGTTAAAACAACCCCTACTCCTCTCCCCCTCCCCCCCAAGTAAAGTAACGCTACGCCCCTGTCGAGATGCCTGATGCCTTTCAAGGCATATACCGCGTGTGGTCACAAACCGGTGATAGGTTATATTCTTTCATACGCAAGGTGCGAATTCGCTGCATTTATAAACCTCTATTCGCACGAAAACACGCCATCTTTGGCAACTATAATGCATATTCACTTTGGTCCACCTTGCAGCTTCATTTTATTTTGCTAATTGGCGCTTTACCTAATTCAATTAACTTTCGAGCTGTGTCTGGCATCTGCGTACTGTGTGACAAGAATCATATTACGACGTGTGAAGATTTACGATGTGTGATTCTTTCAACACGTTCGATGTACCGCTACATAGTACAAGGGATCAATAAAGTGTTTGATACATTTAAGCAACCCTGTTTTCTTTACTTAGCACTCATGAATACAAAGGTCGAACAAAGAGCAAAGGGATGTACATTTGAGCAAGTACACCTTGAAAGTGTGAAAAAAAAAACGAAGAAAGCCTAAACTTCTTCTGCATAGTCTTTCTGCGGAATGCTTCTGCTTCTGCAAAAATTTCTTTCGTATTAAAAATTACTGTACAATAATGAAAAATTACCCAGCTTGTGCGAGTTTGTATGATGTTCATAGATTTACTCAACAGTTAAAGTGTACTGCCCACTAAAAGGCCTTTGGTTTTAGAATGACTTTAAGGGATACCCAAATAATGCAGCATGCCTCCCAACTACAGTATCCAGATTCAAGGCAAGTTTTATTATTCACCAAAATATTTTGCAAGGCATGTATTCTAATGCGCAAAAAAGGCACATACCTAAAAATAAACAAAGTTCTGCGAAAGCCTCAGCGGCAGCAGGAGCTGGCCCACATAGTGGAGTGCGATTCTCGGAAGTGACGTAGAATATTCAGACGTTGATGCGAACGAAGCGTAGCTGCCAATCACTCCACCAGTACTGAAAATGCGGCGTATCTTCATTCCACTGCGTAGTAGTTGTAACATGGAAGCTGACGCACGGGGGAAACGATCTTCGCATTCAAGATGCCAACAAACCTCAGTCAAACATCACACGATGCAGCCCGTTTCAAATGAAAATGCCAGCCACATTTCCCATTGTTTCGTCTGTTCTTGCATTTTACGCAACTCAGTGTAGATGGTGCAGCAACCGTGAACGTACTTATACCGACAAGCGACGCTCGAGGCGTTTAGACGAGGCCCCGTTTGTATGCTCCAAAGCACACGCTCAACTTTAAATGCGCCGTTACGACACCACTGGGCAGGAAACAGAAAGGATATTTAACACACTCAAAATGAAACGGAAACAAAGTAGACATAAATGAAACCACGTGCTGTAAAGTCAGCCAAGCGAGACTTAAAGATAGAACTTTAATGTTGGGCAAGACTGCAACAATGAGAAAAGTCGTGGGAAGAATGTTGCAGCCCGTTTTCTTTAAAGAACACCCCCCCCCCCCCTCGCCCACCAATTTTTCTCACATGACACGAAAAGAGAACATTCATGGCGAAAAAGAACTAATAAACCAAGAAATACTAGAAATAGCACTCGTAAGTATGTGAAAAAAAGTAGTTTTCATTTTGGTAAGACTTCGCCGTCGTCGGTGGTGTAACGTTGTCTCGGAATTATTACAGCAATTTCTTGAGCGTGGTCACGTACTTTTTATAAACTTATTATGTACTCTGTAGAGCTGAATGACTATGTAATATGTACTCACAAAAGATTTGGTTTATATGCTGAAATTTGCGCTTAGAACTGTAGTGACTGACATCCGGACAGCGGATAAGCCAATAAGAAGGGTTTGTTTCAAGTGTCAACGTGCTTTAAATAGATGAAGTGGCACCCTATCTGTGCTCTAAGTGTCCAGTAAAAAGCAGCACATGCTTCTTCGCTGCATCACCGCATGACATCACTCTATCGCGAAAAGACAAAAACCATCCATCTAAAAGGTACACTGGATTATGCACGAGTAACGCCACATAGCACATTTTTTTGTTATATTGTGACAGGCGTCACAACTAACTATTATTTATTTATTCATTTATTTGTTTATATCTTTAATTATTTTTGTGAAGAATCTTAAAACCCTCAGATGATCGATACCGTGATTGAAAGAAAAAATGCATTTCTGGTATTCTTTGCTGGTTGTTACATACAACATTAGCTGTCAACGTCGAATATAAATGCAGAGGCACTTGAGCTGATGACAACGAATATGCACAGAATGGTATGTTCCTTGGCTGTATTTGGCATAACTGATTCAGCAAGGCGCAAGGGTGAACGAATGAATGTCATCGCAGCAACCTGGAATGTCACACACAGAACGGCAATCATCTTCAAACTTTCAGCGCACTGCTCAAACACGAGAACGCCCCTTGATGTGGCGTAACTCGTGCATAATCCAGTGGAGCTCGAAAGGAAGGCACCAGCATATATGCAGAAGACAAGTGCGATATAAGTGTCACATTTGTTATTTCTTTTTGCTTGAGTGTCGCGCAACATTTATTGACTATGAACAAGCCAAGTGGGGTGAAGTTACGTGATTTTTGTCGTATCTCTGTGTAACACAGAGATACGACAAAAATGTCGTACAAAAATGATTATTAACCAGCACTGCTCTGATGAGCACAAGACGTGCACAATTTTGAACAAATAAATAAATAAATAAATAAATAAATAAACATTTCGTGAAAGGATCTGCAGCGTATATCATGAGTAGAACCTGTAATATTGCCTTGAATATTTTAGACAAACTGTTTGAAACAACAAGTGCGAATAACTGTTCAGGTTAGGCTTGATATTTCGCTTTCGCTGCTTTTCCTACAGACTAGGTTGACAGATCAACTAAACACTAACGTACAGGAGTCAAGCTTAGCCACCTAAATCAATGCGTCAACGAATAGCTTCATTCGTACATGTTTTATATATGCCTCCAAATATTTCCGGATAGTTGTTCCTGCACTGACGACTGACCGCAAGGTGTTCGAGCTATCTCTTCAAGCATAATAACCATAGAATTAGCAGTGGTTACGGCTTGCACATAGGGTCCCCTAACAAAATAGGTTCAACCTTTTATCAGTGTTGTTACACGTCAGAAGCCCTAACTTAAGTTATAAATGCATCAATAATGAATGTATTAGATGTGAAACAGTGTATGGTTGCGCTCAATCCGGTGTGTATGACCCTCCTTGCTGTGCATGTGCAACAGCACAGGGCTTTCTGATGCGGGGCCACCCCTCCTACCTTGAAATAGGGAGAGAGAGAGGGGGGCGCGCGACTACGGAAAGCTGCGCGGCCACTTTGTTCATAGAGATAAGGCAAGTGGCGACGCGTCAAATTTGTGCGTGCTGACACGCTGCAACGTACGCATGTGGTCAGGTATTAAGAGGCTGGATAAGAAGCTCTGGCGTCTTCTCCTTACACTCTCTGAGCAATTATGTGGTGGTGATGGGAAACGAAATTATGCAGACGCGGAAGGAACCATTGCATTGTATCCAAGCGGAACGCGCTGGCACACGATAGCACGTCCGGGCCTGCTTAAGTAGCCGTGTAAGAGGCTGTGGCATTTTCCAATTGCTTTCTCAGCAACCACGTGATGGCGTAAAGGAATGAGATTCTGAAGACGCATGATGAAGGCACGTGCTTTTGTTTCACGTGGCGATGAAACCACGTGGCTTGCTCCAACATGAGTTCGGGACGAGTAACACCAACAGAAACTACAGTGAATTCATGGTACGCGTGAACATTGGACAAGGTGCCCGTCAAGAACGGAACTTTAGGTCAACCCATCCGCGGCTTCGCATGCTACTCATGGTTCTCTTTAGAGAGAAATAGCGTAATTTTTAAATGCAAGGCAGCTTTAGACTCACGTGTGTAATGCCCTACGTATGTGCGTCTGTATGAACGCTCCGCAACGCGTGCCCTCGCCGCAGGTGTTAGAGTGGTGTCAAGTAGGTCACACCGCAGCTGCACGTTGACGACAAGCTCTCCTCCCACACTTCCCTGATGGTGCGCGCTGACGTCACTCTTTCGCTCACCCGCAGCACGCTCGCCGCAGCCCTCGTCGCTCCCGGCTCTCCCATCTACTCGCCAAACACTTCTCTCTTGCTTCACCCTCTTCACCGCACACAATGCTCAACTGAATGCTGAGTGGAAACACTTTTTAGTCTCGTTCATCTGCGATGAAACTTACACGGAGTCCAACCCACCTCCAGGGTCTTCGTGTTTCAAACAAACGCTTACTCGCGTGAACGCTGCACTGAGTTTTGCTTCAAACCAGTCTTCCAGCCCCCTCGTCAGCGACGAGGAGAACGCCGTGCACACCGCTTATACTTCGCACTCCGACCACGTTCCCATCAGGGAGATGGTTCATAATTTTTTTTGGCTTGTGCCATCGTTACTATCACGTAATTTGAGAAGGCTGAAGAACTTTGTACTGTCAACAGCAAACGTTTGCAAGATATGCGGCCCGTGGCGGAGTGGTGAAAAACTGCGTTGCTGCGCCGACTACCATGCGGTGCACCATGGTGTTGAGCTAATAAGTCATGGCTACCGAGATTAGATCCAGCAATGGTGTGCTGCCTAAACGTTGTCCTAAACGCGCCGTTGCTCTTCCAACCCTGAAACACACACACACAAACAGAAACGCGTGCGCGCACTCACGCACGCAGCAGCTGCCTGCACTGGCAGTTGATAAAGGTGCAGCCTGTAAAGCTTGCTTCTTCTTTAAGGCATCATGGTCACGAGGCTAATAAGCGTATGTATTAACACGAGGGAGATAAAAGAGCAATATGATTTGTGCTACATGTACAATCAGTGAAACTGACAGCCAAAAGTCGGCTTAATTAAACAAATATTCTCAATATTTCACCATGCAGCTACCTGAACTCATAGTTTAAAATGTAACTGAGGGATGTGTGAGGTACTACGTAGATATTATGAATGCTATTGACTACACGAAGATCATATGGGGATGGCTGCTGAGAACAGCAATCTCTGAAGAAAGCGGGTTTTAATGTAAAAAGAATGTTTCGTTGAGTAGAAGAAAAATAGGACGTCTGTGTTGGTCTGTATAGAAGAAATGTGCCAATGGGCTAGTCCTACAAGCTAGGTAACTTACGAGTCAACGCAACGAAGTTCATTTGGGGATCACATTGGCTTCTTTTGTGTAAGGAACCCATTCCGTTCATGTGACAGGGTTTTAAGAAAACGCAACATTGATTGATATGTGGGGTTTAACGTCTCAAAACCACCATATGATTATGAGAGACGCCGTAGTGGAGGGCTCCGGAAATTTTGACCACCTGGGGTTCTTCAACGTGCACCCAAATCTGAGCACACGGGCCTACAACATTTCCGCCTCCATTGGAAATGCAGCCGCCGCAGCCGGGATTCGATCCCGCGACCTGCGAGTCAGCAGCCGAGTACCTTAGCCACTAGACCACCGCGGCGGGGCAAGAAAACGCAAGATGCAATTTGGTTGGAAGGCCCCCGTTCATGTTTCATTCAGCAAAAAACTCATCAAAACAAACAATCTCAGCAACCGCACTATCTATCACTTCTTCGTCTTCATTTCAGATATCCAGTTTCGCACAAGTGCTTGTTTTTTTTTTCTAAGAACCTAACATTCTCGAAACCGGCATGTTACTAACAAAAAAAAAGGTCGGAATGCTTTATTGCATCCGCAATGTGTAGGCACTTCTACTGTAGCAAAAAAAAATACCGAAGAAACCTGCTCGGAAATAAAACGAAGTGATGCCATACGCTAAATGCCAGACGTAGTAAACAGAGCCTTGAGACGAGGAGGCAAGCAATCTTTGGGTCGAGGGCTGAAATTGCAGCTCCACTCTGGCAAATCCACTTGGTGTTCATTTGAGCAGCCTGTAGGCCTACACTAGAGCAGTCAATTAGGCTCCTTTTGTCGAGCACAATAGAAGGGAAAATCAATCTGGTTAACCAGTATGCAGCGTTGTGCATGAAGAAATGTTGATTTATGTTTAAAGATAGCTGGCGCAGAAAGGAGGCAGGTGTATTTCGTAGATTGAAGTTTACTATTACGAAATAGTGAAACATAAGGTGAAGGAGACGTTTTACACACTAGGGTCTTATATTCCAAAGACTGTAGGTAGACCCACGATAGAGGAAGCGTGCAAAAAAGGCAAGGGCAACTGGCAAGACAATGTAGTATCAACAGAACATTTTTATAAATTAACTATAGCATAATAACGAAGTGATAAAACATAGTAAGAAACACAACTACAACAATACATTTACAGCAAAACTTACAACTACAGCAAAAGTCCATTTAAAAAGACGAACATAAAACACTTTCAAAGTTCTTTTGTTTCAATGTATGCACGTTAACTAAAAACTTTATATTCGGTGGAATTGAGTTCTATAGTTAAATAGATGTGAATGACTCTGTTGTTATACTGGAATTAGTGGAAACTCGGAGTAGGCATAGATTTCGTCTGTATGTGAAGCGAGTGCGGTTAGTGTTTATTAGTAGGTCAGAGAAGATGAGGTCAAATGGGGGCTGACGGTAATTACTTATAAAAAACAAAATTAGTACAAATAAATTCAAATAATTTACCAATAGACAGTAAAATGTATTGTCAAACCAACGAAATAGCGTAAGAGTGACGAGGGCTGAAAGTGATAATGCTGATTGCTTGGTTCTGTATGTGTTGAACAGATGCGATGTACGAGTGATAGGTGTTCACCCAGGCATGTATGTGACGGTTCAAATGGCTATAGATGAATGAAAGGGAAAGCGATAATAGTCGACAATATAGTGTAGAAATATGGCCCACCTTTATGCAATGCGTGAATACCAAAGCAGTCTTTTTCTTTATGTCTAACAAATGTAGACAAAAATTAAGAGTTATGTCTAAAAGATCACCGAGAAAAGAAACAGTATCACAAGCATACCAAGTATTAGTACCCATTTGTCTTATCAGAAAAACTTCAGAAATGCTCTTGATAAAATCTAGAAACATAAATCGAGCGGTTTGTAGTTAGGTCATTGTTGTTACATCATAAAACTACGTCGTTGAGTACAGAGTTAAGTTTTCACAGTAAAGATGCAGCTGTTACAATGTGAAAAACATAAAATATCAAGGAGAATTATAACATAAATCATAAATAGAAGGGGACGAAGAATGGAGCCCTGTGGAACACCTTGATTAGTAATCTTAGTGTTAGAGTAAGAGCCCTGAGTAAAGACCCCGTTTTTTGGTTAAACAGGTAACTTTTCGGAAAGCTTAAAGGTGATATGATCTTGTGATACCATAGTGATCTAACTTTTTGAAAGGAATGGAGTGATTGAGTGTGTCGAAGGCTTTAGGTAAATTCAAGAATACTGGTCCCGAGAAGTTACCGCTATCAATGAAATGTTTCATGAAGTCGGTCAAACAAACTTGGTAGGAACGGGTGAGATGGTTGGAGAATATCATTATAAAACTATCAATTGTGTTATAAGGAATCTAAGATGGCCACGTGCTATTTCGGCCAAGTGCGTCCACCCGAAGGTTAACTTGATTTAGAAGAAAAAAATGTTGTACTATGTGAACAAAGTACAACCTCTGGTAGATATGACTTGAACTATGTTCTCTGTTTGCCTTCCTTTTATTCGAATGATCATCAGTTTTTTTTCTGTTAGCGTTCACCTGGAGTTCTTTTTCTGGATTCGACCGCGTTAAAATGGGCATTGCTGTACTTGTGATTCATGGAATTCAGCTTTCAGAGTAAGACGTTTTGATGACTTTCTAGCGTGGCAAAAAAAGGCTGCGCTGACTGACATTACAAAACTATCTAAATTAAGGTTTAATATGAACCCGTGAGCTATTTGCTGTGAGTAACAATGACAAAAAGTAAGCTCCTTGTCAACTACTTACTGTTCGGCAGTGATTACACATCCTTGCAATAATAATCTGACGATCGCAGCCTTTGCTGTCCATAAATTAAAACCTTTGCGTTATATACAATGTTAGCAGCTTTGTAGGAGATAATATCTTTAAAGTCATAAGTGCTGTATGTACCCACCAATCTTCACGCTAGTCATTTTCTGTCACTAGTCTTCAGAAATGTATCTGTTGAGCAACTATTTCCTTTGAGTAAGAACAATGCATGCTTCTCGGCTGTTGTTTTCTGCATTATTTGCCGCTACATGCACAACTGCATCAGTTTTCGTACGTGCAGTGAGGAGCTCTATGCTTTCGCCCTCACTTTGATGATTGTTTTCTCTCCATCAGTTACAACTACCACACAAGTTAGCTCGTTATAATTCATTGTATAGTTCACGCATGCCTCGAATTCGCTCTCATTCTCGCTGCCTTCTTTTCCGCACATTTTCATCTGACTGCTACCCCACTTCTCTTCTCGTCCAAGAAATGCCACCGATCGCCGTTATAGAGATCTCCGTAAGCAAGCGTTTCCTGTTGCCCTTATTGCCCATTTCTCGTATCTCTGACTTTCACCAAGCAACCATTGCAACATCCTCAACTTGTATTTCTGCGTCACCGGCTCTACCCTTCTTCAGCCATGTCGACACACTGTGCTCTTTTCCGAGTCAATGGGGGCGTACGTCTTTTTCACGTTGAACATCTCTCTAGAAGGCGCTCGAGAACATGTTTTTTTTCCAATGGATTGGAAGTGCAGTTTCATTCCTGTGACGAATAACGCGCTGTTCGTTTGAGCTACATCGAGACAACTTCCGCAGAATATGACTTATCTATGCCCCTCTCCCATGCACCCGTTCGGCGATGACCTAGCTTATACACATAACAGTTGAATTAGCTCTAGGCAAGTTTTTGAAAGCTCGATTTCTTTTTAGCGACGCTCTTGTTCATCTGAGCGTCTTTTCTATATAATCCAGAGTCCCTCATAATCTATAAATCGTGAAATCTTCGTTCTTTTCTTCCATGGACAAGAATATAATTTTGACGGTTTTCTTGTTGGTACATCCATTCCCACGGGAACGCAAAGATTCCAAATAAGCAAAACGTCTGCAGTGTAAACAAAAATTACCGTTAGTTCGATATAGGTATAAAGTTTCCACAGCAAGGCTGACCTTTTTTTTCTCTCCTTTTTTTTGTGGATAAATTCAAGTCGAGCGTAAGTCCGTGCGTCGCAGACAAATATAGGCGGGAAGGCGTATGTGTCACAGTGATTGCGGAAACCATACTTTCGAGCCAAAACGAAAGGAAGTTTCTACGCGATGAGGGACTTAGTTCGTAGTGCATAAAAACTATCATCATCACGAACGCAATAACACCCCTGACCTGCGCTCTGTCTGTTCTTTTCTTCTAGTTCTGCTTCGCTCCCAAAACAAGGGGGCCGATTCGTCCTGCATGGTGTTCATTGAATTGAACCGTTCCGAAAAGAAGTACACAAAGAGAATAAAAAGCAGAATGAAAAAAATAAACAAAGTCAACATACAAAAATATAAAAGAACCTATAAAATATAAACAGAGAAAGAAATAGACGAAAAGAAACAGACAAAAAAGAAAAAAGAAAGAAGAAAACAAAGATCGAGAGGAATAAGTGTTGGAAAATAGGAAGTGAGAAACAGAAAAAGAAAGAGTAGAAACAGAACGGGAGGAATAAAGAAAAAAAAGAGAAAAAGATAGTGAGACAAAGACAAAATAAAAATCAACACTAAGAAAAATGCTAAAAAAGAAAGGAAGAAACAGGAATATAAAGAAAAGCAACGAAGGGTGCCCAGCTTCCCTCTCACTTCGGGTTTGGCGCAGATTTTGCAAAACTGCTCTAATTTTTTGATTACTCGTACCATTCCGTGAGCCAATGAAGTCTTTCAAGTTTATATTAATCTTTAAAAAGTAGAAACCGGACACGCTAGCCTAAACCTGCTGTTAGCAATAATAGAAATAAATGTAAATTTAAGCACTCATTTGTTTTCGTTCCACAATTATATTAGGAAATAGCAGACAATGTTGTCAAGAAAAGCAAAGGGGATAATAGAAGTAATTGTAAAGATAGTTTATAGAAAGAATGGTGGACGAAAAGATAGCTTGCTACTGGCAAGAACCAAGCCCGTGACCTTGAAATAACGCGTTTGATGCTTTAGCACTGAGTTACAGCGGCAGTGAAGTCTCCAGTGAAGTCTTACAGTGTTACACGTGTGCAATAAATGTGGGAGCTTCCTTACTTGCCAAAGGGCCAATTAACTTCACTGTAGTGTTCATTCACTAACACCCAGTCATAAACAGCTGCTGGATGCATTGGGAACTTCTGTGTTTGAGACGAATAAGACGTTTGACACACCATGCTCATTACTTTCCGAAGCACAAGCATCTCTATGTTAGAATGTCCATAATAATAATATTGTATTGTAGGCCTGCCTGTGGATTTTTGTAGTATTGTTCGTAGGTCCAAGTTCTGCAAACTCTCAGCTGAAGAAATCGGAAAAGTAGGTACTGAGGCAGTGTCAAACTTCTAAGCATTTACTGGCTTCACTGTTCCCCTAGCCAACACAGATCTGTGATCATTCGACGGGCGTCGCACAGTACTTACACAGAAAGCATCACTGCATTCTAAGAGCAAACAGATTTCGCTTTCTGCTAGATGCGAAGCAGCTCTTTTACACACGTGTGTAACACCATACGTACGTGCGTACGTACAAACGCACCGCAATGCATTTCCCTCGCCGAGTGTGCTGGAGCGGTGCCAAGTAGGTCAAGCTGCCGCTGCGTGTTGGCATCACGCTCCCTTCGCACGCTCCTCGAAAGTGCACGCTGACAT